>NC_136922.1:45305266-45905266 GCF_949752795.1 Hyperoodon ampullatus
TATTTTAAAAGGGATCCTTTATACACTGTTGATGGGAATGTAAACTGTTGTAGTCACTATGCAAAACAGTATGGAGTTTTCTCAAAAAATTAGCACTGGAACTTCTGGGAATATATCCAAAGGAAATAAAATCATTATTTTTGAATACATATCTGTACTCCCATGTTCACAGCAGTATTAGTCAAAATAATCCAAGTATGGAAACAACCTAAGTATCTGTCAACAGATGAATGGATAAAGAAAAGTGGTATATATATATATATATTACAATGGAATATATATATATTACAATGGAATATATATATATATATTACAATGGAATATTATTCAGCCTTAGAAAAGAAGGAAATCCTGTCATTTGTGACAACATAGATGAACCTGTAGAACATTATGCTGAGTGAAATAGGTCAGACAGAGAAAGACAGTATTGTATGTTATCACTAACATGTGGAATGTAAAAAACAAAAATAGAAGTCATTAAAAACAGGGAGTATAAAAGTAGTTGCCACAGTCTGAGTGAAGGTGATGGGAAACAAGGAGTGGTTGGTAAAAGGTTACAAACTTTCAGTTACAAGATGAGTAAGGTCTGAGTATCTAATGTATAACATGGTGACTACAGTTGGTAGCACTGTATTGCATAGTTGAAATAATTGAATTTACTAAGAGAGTAGAACTTAAATGTTCTCACACAAAAAAAGCTAAATATGTGAGGTGATGGATGTGTTAATTAGCTAGATGGAATCCTCTCACAATGTATATAAATCAAATCATCACATTTTTCACTTTAAATATCTTAGAATTTTATTTGTCAATTATACTTCATTAAAGCTGAAAAAAGTAAAGTTTTCAAAAGCTGGGCTGAATGTTTTATTCAATAACTGGATCCATATCTGAATGCAGTAAGTTATCCCTCTTCAAATTAGATTTGATTGTTTTAGAGTTATAAGAAAAAATGATTCAGAATAAATACAAGAAAATTATTTAGAGAGGGTAAAGATATCCATATGCACTCAAGTGAAATTAACTTTCTATAAATATGATTTTATTCATATGTAAAAGAAAATATATCTCAGAAATGAAATGACAGAATAAAATAAGTGATTAAAGTGATGATATTGATGTGCATTGTTGATCAGTAATTTATTTGTTAAAGTATACAAGTGCTTTTTATAATGTAAGTTTTGTCATTCAGCTTGAACACATACTATGGGCAAAAGTCAACGTACATGACGGGGAATAAAACTGAGAGAGGTGTGATTTTTGTCTCCCTGGACTTGCAGTCTTGTGAGAAACATTTTTTAAAAAACACAAAATAGTATTTAACTAATTGCAATTTTTGTAAATGCTATGAAATAAAAGTGTAGGATACTGTGGTGTCTATAATGGTAGCTCTAATCTATTGTTTAAAAATTTCAAAGCAAAATATTTTGTATTTTCTAATAATTTTCCAGTTGCCTGTGAGTACTTTATATTTCTAAACATTTCTGAATTGCTCAATATTTCTTTTATTGGTGATCTACTTTTGCCAGGGGCCTTTCTATTGCACAAACTAATTGATGCATTTGCTATTTAATAACAAACTCTGATTAGCCTTTAAAAATATTCTCAAGTTATTTTATTTTAAACACAAATGAGTTTTTAAAAAATAATTTGGGGGCATTTACAGCTTTGCTGTAAACTTATACAAAAGAGAATTTATAATTAAAGTGCTGACGCATTAAATACTATATAAGCATGAACAGCCTTGCTATAAAAATGCTCATGATTGCTTTGGCTTCCTTTGCAGAGATTGTGTTGTACAGAACTGCTACAGTAGGAGCAGTTGTGGTTGCTGATAATAGTGTGCCTTACATAGGATTCTTATCTCATCATATGCTATTTTTACATTATTGCAGAAACTTCACCTCCTATACTTAAAGTGGCATTCACTTTATATTTCCACTCAGGGAACATAGCGTGTAATGAGCAATCTCAATTAAGCTGAACTTCAACATGTCCAACTTTTCAATAAAGTAATAAATTAGATTTGACGGCAATTGACTTTGACATGAGCTGTCACACTCTATCAAACCAAGAGCATTTTGCAGCATTTGTAATCCACTTGGAATCTGGATGGAAACCTTACCAATAGATATTAAGGAAATTCAAGAACCTGTCTGAAATACGGCAGTTAGGTAAAGTTTCTACTGAAAGGTGTTCTACTGTCCTTGCAACATGATGAGAAAATAACAGACATGGGTGTAAGCGGTCTGGAGGGAATAGCATGGCTCCTCTGGGGGAAGAGAAGAAAGAATAGAGCCTGATGGCCCAGACTGGACTGATAAAAAGTAGCCTGGATTTCTAGAAGTCAAAAAGTTTGCATCTGCCAAAAATATTAGCAATACACAACTTGCTAACTTAGTCACTCTGTTGTAAAGTTCATCTATTAGACATGGCAGTGTTTACTGATAAGCTAACTTTTGTTTCTTTGATACAAACTTCAGTCAATTCTTTGGAGTTTTAGGATGCTTTTTTTCCCCCAGAATGTATTGTCATTGTCACTAAGTTCCCTGCAAACCAAATCTGAGGACATTGTATATGTATAGAAGTAATATTATATATCAGTTCTAAGGTATTCAGACTCAAAGACAGCTAGTATGTCAGGGACAGAGGAGAGGAGAGAATCTGAAAACAAGGGTGTTAATCGAAATTCTGTGAGTGGCAACTTTATATACACCAGGCATTTACACAAGGCAAAATACCAGAGAATTCTCTTAGGAAGAATTGAGGGGGGAGGGGTCCTTGGAAGAAATAGGATAATTAGTGTTAGTGCTGCACTTCAGGGTAAAGCCCTCGAATTCTGCTGTTTAGAGGACTCCCAGCATCTACTCATCCTAATGTGGAGCCCTCCAGCCACAAACCTGTAGCTTTCTGTAATATTCCTATCCTCTAATTCTGAAATATGAATGGAACCAAACCTACTTCTTAGCAGCCAGCAGAGCAAAAATGAGGAACAAAAGCAATGTTTTTTTATGCACATTTTCTCTGTTAGCTCAGATTTTTTTTCTATTGTTGATTATTTCTCAGTATCAGCAGTGAAATCTGACACATATATTTACTTGAATGTTGATAAACTATTTATAAAAAAATACAATTAAAAAATATTTTTATCATTGTATGCTCAAAAAGTTGTGCAAGGACTTTTAAAGCTTATTCATCAAGAAAACATTAATTGGTTCCTTTCTTACTCTTGATTAAGAGGAAGTCTTCTGGATACTGGGTAAGCAAACCACATTCATAAACCAAATCCAGCCACTGCCTGTTTTTGTAAATAAAGTTTTATTAGAATACCTTACCTCCATTCATTTATGTATCATCTATTGCTACTTTTGTGCTACTATGGCAGAGTTTAGTAGTTGCGATAGATACTGTATAGTTTGCCAAGCTGAAAATATTTATTATCTGGCCTTTACAAAAAAGTTTGCCAACCCTTGATATAGAGCTGTGGTTCTCAAAATGTGTTCCCCAGACCAGCAATGTTAGCATCACCTGGAAACTTCTTAGAGATAGAAAATCTTGGGCCCCAGCCAAAACTACTGAATCAGAAATATTGAGAGTAGGGCCTATCAGTATAACTAGTTTTCTAGGTGATTCTAATGCACACTCAAGTTGAAGAATCACTGTTTAGAATCTGTGAACTATGGCCTGTGGGCTAAATATGACCCTCCTGCTCTTTTTTTGTGTGCTTCAAGCTAAGAATGGTTTTTACATTATTTTAATGTTTGAAATAAATCAAAAGAAGAATAATATTTTATGACTCTTGCAATTAAAATTTCAGTGTGTACAAATAAAGTTTTATTAGAACACAGTCATATTCAATTTGCTTATGTATTGTCTATGGCTGCTTTCACATTACAACGGCAGCCTTGAGTAGTTGTAACAGAGACCATATAACTCACAAAGACTAATATATTTGCTATCTGACACTTTATTAATAAATCGGCAAAACTCTGGCTTAAGTACTTATCAAAAATATTTTATAGTATCATTGAATAGTAGGAAAATAAGGAACCTCAGGGATTAAAAATTTACCTATTGAGGTGAACTCCCTCTTCCAAGACACTCTCAAGCATCAGTGTGAAGCCAGATGTGTAGAAACATCTGGGGAGTGCCAAGCTGTCGGAAGCCAAGGTTTTCTATTCATTTGGGCTTCTAGGCTCCTGAGAAGAACTGGGAAGAGATAAATTAGATGTAGAAAAACAATAACAAGCAAATAACAAGTAAGCAAAAAAAGAGTCAGGTAAAAAATAGCAATACCAGCATGAATTAAGACCTGTCACTTCTAATATGAGGTTCTAAAGAGTGGAGGTAGAAGCAGGTGTAAGAGGTGGATTTTCACGCTCTTTTCAAAATTGTCTTACTTCCACCAGGAAGCCTGTTAGGAGGCCAGTGGGACACACCTCAGAACTATCTGAATCTTGTTTGTACTGCTAGAAGGGTTATTCATAAAGAATTAATAGTTTTTAAAGGATATGAATTTTTAAAAGATACCCCACCGCCCAAAAAAAGAAACTAATGAACAAAGAATGTGAATTTCCCCTATCCCGCCAGATCCAAACTAAAAAAACCTTCTTGGTAATAAATTACAGCATTTGAACTTAAATTCTTGAGAATTTCCCATGCATCCATTGCTCATCTTGTACTTGCATATAATGGTTGCTATGGGTGACCTAGAAATGAAACCAATCACTGCACTGTAATTTAAAACTAAAACAGCTGGTAAAAATCTTTCCTCTCAGAGCATGTTGTCGTAAAAGAAAATGAAAAGGTCGGGAGACTTTTCATTTACTTCTGTGATAACACGGGCTACTTGAACTAAGGAACATATTAATGTTTCCTCTGAAGCTTTCCATTATGTGTCAGGAGCCCCATTCCAGGATATCACATTGGAGGTGATAGAAAAAGACAGATGATAGAATGAAACGGTTGGTCCTAACACAAAATAATCAGGCATCTTTATATTTCCATTTTACATTATAACAAGAAACCTGATTAGATTCTGTGGTTTTACCTAAAAATAAACCTGCCTCAAAGGGAAGTTTTTGTCTATTTGCAATGATTTTTATTATAAAAGAATTTCTTTTAAAGGCATAGGCGCATCCTCACATGATATGGTTTATACTTCTTATATTAAAAGCCAATAAACTTCCAAAGAGAGTTCCCATACGTCATCTCATATGTTTCAAATATTATAGTAGTAAAGTTTTTCTTAAAAGAAATGTCCATTTGAGCTTTCAAATGTTGGCCTGTTGCACAACAGAAACAAAAACAAAACTCACACAACTATGGAAAAATATAATTTTACTATTAAAAAGAGAAAACATTACAAAACTTTGCATTTAAAATTAGAAGACTGATTCTACTAAACAGACCCTTTTGATAGAATTAAAGATTCATGTAAGAAACACAAGGTAGTTTTAGACTATACCTGCCAGTGGCTGCTCAATCCATGGTCTTTTGATTAATCATATGTTTCCGCTAGTTAAAAGGAAAGGATCTATAAAAGAATGTTGTAATTTAAAAATTACTATAAAGAAATCTGCAGAAACAAGGTTGATACACTGAACATTAGATAAATTTCAAGTATGATAAAAGACATAAAAGATAAAGCTATAAATGTACTAAACAAAAATATAGATGATCTCCTTGAAAATCATGGAATGGGGATCCTTTCTAATTATGATTCAAAATTCAGAAGTCATAAAAATAAAGATTGATAAATACAACTACATAAAACAATAAAAATCTGCATCATCAAAGCACCTAATAAAATTCAGAAAACAACAAACTTTTAAAAACATTTCAATTCATATTGCAAAGAAATAATCTCTCTAATATATAAAAGTCATCTAGAAATGTATAAGAAATGATAAACAAATATAAAGTGAAAGTAGGCTATCAAAGTGTAAAGAATATAAACAGACAATTCAGAGAAAAGGCAAAAATATATGACAAGATGCTCATCCTCTTATACTATGAGAAATACAAATTGAAATGATACTGAGATTCCATTCCCTTCCTCATCAAAGTGTTAAAAATTCTGAAGCTTGATATCACACACTGTTGGTAAGGAAAACAGCCTCACTCAGCTGGTAGTGCTGTAAATGATACAACTGCCTAGAGAAGTGGTTCTTAACTGCGGTGATTTTGCTCTCCCAGGGAACATTTGGCAATACCTGGAGACATTTTTGGTATGACAAATGGAGCAGAGCAGAGGGGAGGGGGTGGGGTGCTAATGGCATATAGTGTGGCCAGGGATGCTGCTCGTCTTACAAGGTACAGGACAGTCTTCCACAACAAAGAATGATCTAGTCCAAAAGGTCATTAGAGTGGATGTTGAAAAACCTTGCCCTAGACTGCAATTTTATAATATTGCTTAAATATTACATAGCATAGCCTTCATATCCAGAAATTTATCCTCCAGTTACAGACAAATGCAATAAAAGAATAAACGCACAGAGTTATTCAGTAAAGCATGGTATGGAATAGGAAAAAAGTGAACAACCGTAACGTTCATCAATAAGAACCAGTTAAATTGTGATGCATACATACGTGGCTGTAAATGAATGGAGATGCTTTCTATGTTTCATTAAAGAATTATCTCCAAGATATATTACTAAGCAAAAAAAATAAGTAAAATGCTTATCAGTGGTTTATAATATGCTAACCTGGATACTGGAAAAAAGGAAAGAAGCATGTATATTTGTATTATTTATGTTTTTCTGACATAGGGAAACTCTGGAAAGATTTAGATAACTGAAAGCAGGATATTTGATTTAAGTTTCATCTAATGTTTAGAAATGAAGACCAATGTAAGCTCTTTATGAATGAGAGCAATGATCAATTATTTTCTGAAGAGTATCCCTTAAGAGCAAAATATGGAAAAGAAAAATATTTCTAAGAAATTATTAACGAGTAGAACAAAAACAGTAAAGAGGAATAAATAATAACTGAAGGAACACATCAGATTTTTGACTGTGTTGTCCACCCAAGCAAACCAAACTTAGGTTTTGTTTTTGTTTTGCACACACTGGTGCAGTGCCCAATGGCTGTTCCACGCATCTTTATAGGGAACTGATATTGTCTCGACAGCTGCGTTGGGAAACTCGAAACACTACCCTGAGTAATTGTAAAACATCTAAATAAAAGGGGGGAAAGAGGCAACTACGAATAATTCTAGAAGACATGGAAGGGAACTTTAAATCACTGGATCTGTGAAAATTGTCAATTAAAATACAGGTAAATCTTGTAATAGTAATTTTTTTTGACAGTAGCCACAATCAGTGAGAAAATAACAGTGATTTTTCTTCACAGTTCCAACTTCCAAGATCCTCTGCTGCGTGGTGTTTCTTCCAAGCTTTAATAAGAAATATGATGATAAATGGCCTCTGCTAATGTTTTTAAGGCAGCCAAGATTAGAAGATAGAGTTCTTGTTAATAATTGTATATTATATGGAAGAAATCTGAGCATGCAGAGAATGAGAAAAGAGCTACGATTAGTTTTGAAAGAAACTGTTCAAGCTGCACTTAATTTTTTAAACCTTGGCTTCAATATTGCCCCAAAATATAAAAGTTAATCTCTCTCTTATTTCCATTCCCCCAAAGTAAGCTGCCACATACCTGTATTTTCAGTTGCATGCTCCGTCAAAGGATTTACTACTTTTTTTAGAATTTGCTTATTGAAACCATGTGCATTTATTGTAATAATTAAAATTTGGGGGCAATAAAATTAAAATAATGGCACATGTTAATTGTCCTGCCTTAAGTGATAGTATGGTAAAAATTTCTTATTTCATCACAGGTTATGTTGATGTCTAGGTGGCGATTACATATGATCTCATGACAAGACTGAATACAAATTCACTTGTTATACTTTTTAAAGGAAAGAGGTTTTAGGGTTTTTTGGGAGTTAAAAGAGCATGTAAAATAGTGATTGTTTAAAATGCTACCAACATCCTCTTACTAACCTGTGACTATGATCTGCTATTGTCTTTGTTTGACAGCTGAAACTAAGTCTGAAAACAACTATTTTAATTCTTTAGATTTACCTGTAATTAATACTGCCTAGATGTTGTTCAGCTTGATTCTGCTGACTCATTTATCACAGAAGCTGTCTTTGGAACCAAAGAGAAGATGGTATCTTCAAAGTGGACAGTCTGCAGCATGTGCAGAGAACTACTCGAGGCAACAAATCCCCATTATGTCTTTTACAAATTACAATAATAGATACTTCTGAATTACCATATTAGTAGAAATGGGAAAGAAAGAATGTATATTTTAAAAACTGGGAAGATTTTCTTCTCAGCAGGAATTATGTTACAATTCATTTAGTGCTTTAAATGTGTTATTTGTTTATTTTTGGTATATTTACTCATAGCAAAGCTGTCCTACAGCCAGGATCTTCTTCAGTAGAAGGTGTCCTCTGTTGTTTAGGCATGCTGCCTGAGCTAGAAGTGTCTTTTAAAATATTGTTAGACAGCCTGGGTTCCCTCTGTGAAGGCTATAGACTAACACCAAGGAGCTGACATTTAACTAACAAATTTTCGCTGAGATAAATGATTCATGTCAAGTGGCATAAAATGACTTCAAAGTGTTCAGAAATTGAATCCAAGAATCAAACTATGCTGAACAGCAGCCTTCTGGGCCTGCTTTATATCCATGTCAAAAGTTCAACTTTTCTTTAACTGGAGGACTTGAGACTAATGCCCTGCATGGTAATTCCTGTAGTCTTAATTATTCTATCAAGTCCAATTATAAATTGAAGTTTTCAAGGACCAGAAAGAGCTAACATTAGGAGAACAGATTAGAAAAATAACTAAATGTATGAACTATATACATTCTAGACACCATGCTGTGCAGAATCCTGAATCAGGTACCCATAGTGTCTGGATTGCCTGATGATTACAAAGTTAATAAATTGATTAGATGACCTCTCTTGTTTTATTTTTTATTTTAACCCCGTTTACTTTTTAAATTAAGTTTTCATTTGAGATCATTGTAGATTCACATAAAGTTAAGAAATACAGAGGAATCCTGTACTGTTCACCCTGTTCTCCCCAATGGTAAAATCTCACATAACTATAGTACAGGATATTGACATTGACACAATCCTTTGATATTATTCAGATATCACTAGTTTCATGCATGTAATCACCACCACAGTCATGACAAAAAGC
This sequence comes from Hyperoodon ampullatus, assembly GCF_949752795.1. Classification (NCBI taxonomy): domain Eukaryota; kingdom Metazoa; phylum Chordata; class Mammalia; order Artiodactyla; family Ziphiidae; genus Hyperoodon; species Hyperoodon ampullatus. The sequence continues at coordinate 45,314,482 of NC_136922.1, forward strand.
AGTTTCATTGTTGCAAGCATCTCTTATGCTGCCCCTTTATAACTACATCTATCTCCTTCAACTACCCTCGTTCCTAACCCCTGGCAACCACTAATCTGTTCTTCATCTGTATAATTTTGGCATTTCAGAAATGTTATGTAAATGGAATCATATAATATATAGCCTTTGGGGATTGGCTTTTCTCAGTCTGCATAATTTTCTGAAGATACATCCAAGTTGTTGCAAGTACCAATGGCTTGTTCCTTTTTATTGCTGAGTAATATTCCATGGTATGGATGAACCAGTTTGTTTAACAGTTTACCCATTGAAGGACATTTGGGTTGTTTCTATTTCTAGGCTATTACAAGTAAAGCTTCTGTGAACATTCACATACAGGTTGCTGTGTGAATATAAGTTTCATTTGTCTGGGATAAATGTCCAAGAATGCAATTGCTGGGTCATATGGTAATTGCACATTTAGTTTTATAAGAATTTGCCAAACTCTTTCCCAGAGTGGTTGTATCATTTTTAAGGTCCTATTAGCAATGTATGAATGATCCAGTTTCTCCACATATTCTCCAGCATTTGCTGTTGTCATTTTTTAAAAAATTTTAGTCATTTTAATAGGTATGCAGTGATATCTCTTTGAAGGTTACATTTGCATTTGCCTAATAGCTAATGATGTCAAACATCTATTCATGTGCTTATTTGCACCTGTACATATTCTTCTGTGACATGTAACTTCCTGCCTTTTTTTCCTCCATTTTCTAATTGGATTATCTTTTTTTTTTCCATTGTTAAATTTTAGAGCTGTATATACTAGTTGTAGAAACTAGTCCTTTGTCAGATATGTGGTTTGCAAATATTTTATCCCAATCTGTAGCTTATCTTTTCATCCTCTCAACAGAGTAAATGTTTCCATTCCATTTCACGAGCAAAAGTCTTTAATTTTGATGAGATCCAATGTATCAATTTATGGATTATACTTTTGGTTGTCAAGTCTAAAAATTATCTGCCTAGCCCAAGATAATATTTTCTCTTTTTTTCCCTAAAAGTTTCATGGTTTTACACTTAAGTCTATGAGACTTTTGAATTAAATTTTTTATTAGCTGTGAGGTTTAGGTCAAAGTTTACTTTTGTAGCTATGGATGTCCAATTGTTCCAGCACCATTTATTGAAAGGGATTGTATTTCCTCTGTTGACTTATTTTTGTAACTTTGTCAAAAATCAGTAGTATATTTACATGGGTTTATTTCTGGCTTCTCTATTCTATTAATCTATGTTTCTACCACTCCACCAATATTACAGTATTACCTGTATCTACAGGTAAGCCTTAAGAAAGGGTAGACTTTGATTCCTCCCACTTTATTCTCCTTTTTCAAGATTGTTTTAGCTATTCTAGAGCCTGTGCCTTTCCATATAAAATTTAGGATAAGCTTTTCTATGTCTACAAGAAACCCCCCCCAAAACGTGATAAAAACCTGAAATAAAAATCTCAGTGAATAAAATAAAATTTGTCCAGCTAATTTTATAAATGGTGTTAGAAAATAGATGGTGTTTTACTCTGCTCAGTCTACCATAGAAAATACCATAGACTGGCTTAGACTACAGGAATTTATTTCAGTTTTGGAGACTGGAAGTTCAAGATCAAGGTGCCAGCAGGGTTGACATCTTGTGAGAGCTCTCCCGTTGGGTTGCAGATGGCTGCCATCTCACTGTGTGCTCGCATGGTCTTTCCTTGGTAGTGCATGGAGGGTGAAAGCAAGCTCTCTGGTGTCTCTTTTCAGAAGGATGCTAATACCATGGGATCAGAGCCCCATCCTTTGGACCTCTTTTAATCTTAATTACTTCCTTCGAGGCCTTATTTCCAAATATAGCTACCCTGGGGAGTAGGACTTCAACATGTGAATTTTGAGGGGACACAAACATTCAGTCTATAGCAGACAGAGTAACCAAAGTTCTCTGGAAGATTTGTAATAATTGCTATCACTTTTGTGATGTATGCTAAGGACTCTCCTAAGTGCTTTATAAGTAATAATTCCCCTAATACTTTGATTCCCCTAGAAAATTGGAGTAATATTATCACTTTCCTTTATAAGTAAGGAAAGTGAAGCCTGGGGAGTCCAAGTTACTTGCTTAAGGTCACTCAGATGAAAGGACTTGTAAGCTTTTAAACTCTACATCATACTGCCTCTCTGTAGCAATTTATTGCAAAGAGGAAAAGAGAAAATTCGGCTGCTATATTTATTTCAAATAATTTATAAAACAGCATTGATTACTTTAAATACAAATGCAAAATAGGAAATATAGTGGGAAAATTGTAGTGTTTTTTTTTGTTTGTTTTTTTGGGGTTTTTTTTTTGGCCCACAGCAATCCTACTTTTTAGTATCATCAGTAAGGACACAAAATGACAAGTAAGTCTGGAGATTTTCTGGGAGGCAGTTTTCTATAGGGGATCAACACACCAGGCTCTTTTTTCTTTTGCAGACTCAGAATAAACCAATAAGAGTTAAACACAACAAACTGAGTTGAACAAGAAATGAAAGCTTGCCAAGGGCAGCAAATAGATTTTTAATTTTTATGTGTACAGCTTTCCTCTCCTTACTGTCTCTCTGTGATGAATGAGGTGAAAAACAGACCTTCTATAAATTACAGACTCTGGATAAATTATGAGCGGAGTAACAATGCATAAACCACAACATTCTTCTTCAGCAGCAGCTGCTTTGGTTTTATCCTAGGGGGCCTTCTGCCCAGAAAGGGAATCTGGGCCATTAAGAGGCTCATATGTGCACTTGAAATTTTAGCCCTCATGTATTGGTGAGAAATTGAGTTTAGAAGTTATGTACATATATGAAATTTTGCTACCTTTCCTTCTGTCTCTCTTGCAATTTACTTCTGAGAGGAAAGAATTAGAAACAGACTGAAAGTTTCTTGTGAATTTTTTAAATAGTGGCTTTCCTTTAATAAAGCCACATGTGTTTGAATAACATAAAATTTATATTCCTGTGTAACCTACATGTTTAGTTACTTTCTTAATATTTATTAATTATTTAGGTCTTCTAATAACCAGAACATTAAAAAATAGGTGTATTATTAAACTTTTTAATAGATAATTCTTTTATTATAACTGACATCACATTTTACAGGCATATTCTTCTTTTTTCTTCCTTATATACATTTTTTAAAAAATAACATAAAAATACAAGACCTCTCTCTACACTTGGTAGAGCACCTGACAGAATACAGTAGAAATGCACTCATAAAATCACATAAATTTAGAATTGAAAAGAACTGTATAGACTATGTAGTCCAAATTTCTCATTATATGTTTTTATTTTAAAGGAAAAGAGAAAGTGGAAATCTTTTCACAGATCACCCACTAGAGGCACACTATATACATAATGCTTTATCCCTGCCATCAAACTGTGCAGGAGAAAAAGAAAAAAAATTGAACTGAGTTAGTAAAGCTGTCCATAACATATTCATAAATGACAACTGCTGTAAGCTACAGGAAAAAAATAGCAGAATGCGATCATTTAAAATGCAAAATTTAAAATGAAAATAACTCTAAGTGTTAGGACTTAAAATGCTCACATATTTATATGTTCATATTTAAAATGAATATCAGCACACACAACAAACTGCCAGCAGCTTTTATTCCTTGGGAAGAAGAATGGAAGGAAGATAAAATGTAACTCCTTATTTAAAAATTTCCTGTTTGCTACTAGTGAAAATGATTAAAGAACAAAAATGGGGTAAACGGAGAAAAGGAGGAGGGAAGAGAATCAAGGTGGAGCGGTTAAAGTAGCTTTGCTATGTGGGAAGAGAGCCGGAAATGGGTGGGTCGTGCTTCCGTTGAATGAAAGGCAGGTGCCTGTCCTGCCAATGCCACTCAGGTGGTAACCTGAGTGGGGAGCTGTGGGATAAATTTAACTTGAGCTAGTGTTTGGCCCTTAGAAACTTCCAGTTTTGTTTCCCACAGAAAACAGTGAAGCTGTCAAGTGAAACTGTACTTCTTTGCCCTTTCACAAAATAAGCAGGAAAGTAAATGTCACCAGTTTGCCTTTGCTTAACATTTTCTTGGGTAATTGGGTACCCCTCATAGCGCTTCGAAGTCCCTGTCCTGTGCCCCTAAATTAGGCTGATCCTTAAAGTCCTGCAGTTGAGCAGGCTTCTGCCTCTGACCTTTTCTGCTTCTCTTGTAAATACATTAGCATTAAGGTCTGCTTGAAGGGAAAATGAAATGTTGGTTTGCCAATAATCACAGTGCTTGATCGCCATCTTCCTTCCTTTTGTAGATTTAAAACACCCTCATAGATAGTAGTTTTTGCAAATCTTTGATGGTAGTTGAGGAGGAACTTAAATTCAGAAATTAAGCTACAGAAATTATAAAGTAGACAAATGCTAACTATCAGTCCTTTTCTCTAGGTTTAGTCAGGGTAGGGGACTGATAATATTGAATTAAAATTTCAGTGAACTCTAATGTTTATTTTGAGGGTTGGCAAACTGTGGCCCACAGACCAAATCTGGCCAGTGTATGATTTGGGAGCTGAAATTGTTTTTAAAAAATCATAAGAAGAATAGTATCTTGTGGCACATAAAAAATATAGGATGTTCAAATATCAGTGCCCATAAATAAAGTTTTATTTGTACACAGACATGCTCATTCATGTACATATGTCTATGGTTGCTTTCACACCATCACTAGCAGAAGAGTTAAGTAGTTGGGACAGAAACTGTATGACCCACAAAGCCTAAAATAATTACTATCTGGCACTTTACAGAAAAAGTTTGTGACCCCTGATTTATTTTATAACAGACTGTTTTAGCCCAAGGGTACTTGAAACTTACTATTCAAAAGTTGTTTATTTCTCCTTTTTCCTGCTTCAGGTGAGCAGACAGGTGTTAACTTTTGTTCTTCTAAAGAATACATAGAATTGTCTAGGGATGAAACATTAAGAAACTTGATTTAACAGTGTCATCTTAGCCACATTCTCCCATCACATTTAAGCTTAGTAAAACTGATACCTCCATCAGTCTGTCTGAGGTATTTTATTTTCTGTTTGATTCAACCTTGAGAAGGGAAAAGAAGAGTATTGGTTATTAGTTTCCCAACCTCCAGCAGAACATAAGTGAATATTTGACTCAACATCTTATAATATTTTAACACTCAAATATCATTTTCTACAGGAATTCTGAATTGCAGATAAATTCATTACAAAGTGTCACAGACAGAAAAGTTAAGACTTCCTAATGCACTGAGGATCTCCTTCCCCAATTTCCTCTGTCTCAGAAGAGGATTAAACTTTAAGAAAAGTCAATTCAACAAATACTCATTGAGGATTAGTTAGAAACAAGGCATCATGCTAGGGGATGCAATAAATTGAAAGCAAAATAAACATTGTCATAAGGTACTTGCAATCTAATTGGAAAAGAGAGTGGTTAAAAATTGCATTAAAGTTATTATATGAGACAGTATAATAAGTGCCAAAGGAAAGAGTAAAACAGACTTCTATAGCATTTCAAAGAAAAGTGAGACCACATAGGATTAGCTGAATGAGGAAGGGTTTTATGGGTAGGGTACTCAGATATATAGAATTAAAGATTTTCATGGGAAGAGAATGCAGGGTGGGGAATTTTGAAAATGAAGAGCTGTATTATAGAAAGAAGAATACATGTGAAAATGTCTTACCATATTAATTTTCTAATTGACGATCACAAATATTTTAGCTATGAACTCTAGTCTTTTTGACAGAGTAACTTTTTCATTCTGTGTAGCTGTCTATGCAGTGGGAAGCGATGTAGACTCATTTCTCTATTCCCACTGTCCTTCAAGATTGCCTAAGTTGGCGTTGATTAACTGACTGTGACAGTGTCTGTTTCAGTGATAGGACATGACTAAGGTCATAGATAAGAGGTTACATTTGGGGGAAAAAATTTGAGCTCCCAAACAGGATAATTAAAAGAAGCTGTTGATACATTATCCTATAAAGTTCAGTGCATTGTGCAGAAGACTTGTCCTTATTAAAATGGAGAATAGACTGAAATGAATGATTTTTAGAGCCTCCCAACAGTCAGTTTGAGATGTAACTGAAAGCCAGGTGCGCTCCACTGTGGACTGAGGAAGTTGCACTTCCCGGTTCCTGTCTTGTGTTAAGTTGCATGTTTCCACATCACCGGGGGGCCAGCTCTGTTTTCTGAAGTGAGAGGCGGCTCAGTTAATCTTCCTTAGAGTGTACTCTGGGAGAGGCTGAGCACTTTTTTAACACACATTTGATACTACATAACTGACAATCCCTCAGTATTCCTTTGGGGCTCCTACTGTTCGGAGGAACAACCCACTAAATGCAAGCAAGTGTTAGATATTAATGTTGAATTAAAACCGCAGGTAAAAATGGGGACAGTGGCATATTCCTGTCCATGGGCTTGACAGGAAATTTATTTTGCTGTAGCTGAAAAGTAATTAACCTCCACTGTGAGAGAATTCTATTACTAGCAGCTATTCTGCCATGCAAAGTGCACTACATGGAAATGTTACAGGCTATCAAGCAGAAACGGCAGATTTGTCTGCATTTTAAACTGAATTTCCAGTACTCTATTCTCTTCTCTGTATCTCTCCTTCCCTACCACCTTCTCTCTTGTTTTCACTGAAGCTGGAAATTGAGACACACATGGAACTTGAGAAAAAGGTTCAAAGCAAAAGAGTGCTTATAAGGATTTTGTAAGACCTATTTTTTTTTTTGGTATTTGGATTTTCTTTTAAAACAAATATTGTTCTTTAGTATGGTGGGAAAATGCAGCACTATGCAAAATACTCAACCCTGAATAATTTTACTATACATATGTACACGAAAATTCTGCTCATTTTCTATTCTTCAGTGTAGTATGTACATACATGCACACACAGGTATATGCATAATCTCAATAAAGAATAGATTTGAGGAGAAGTACTACCTGGAATCTATATATAGTCATTTCTGCTATAACACTTGTTTTGAAAATGCAAATTTGTTCCAAAGCGATTGATATATTAGGGAACAATTTGAGCATAATGCAGATTTCATGTTTGCTTATATCTGATTTTTGTCAGCAAGAAATGCTAATTGAAGGCAGAAGGCTGCTCTCAGCTGAATGAAGACCCCCAGGAATATACCAGACTCACACGTACAAACACCTCAACTGTCTACCAGCCACCTCAGTCCATCACATGTGCTATGAGCCACACCCAGACACGCCTTCTAGTGTACAACTCTCCTTCCGATTCCAGGACACACTGCTCCCTGGACTCCACACGAACTCCAGACTGCAACCCTTCCAAATGCAATGCCATGTCATTTTCAAGGTAAAGTGTCATATTTATTGTAGTATTAATGTACTTCTTAATCATTTAACTGTTCTACTGCTTTTATTAGATCACTACTTGTCTTTTCATGTGTCACTGATGAAGTTTTTTGAGTGTTGTCCTCCTAACCTAATTTTCCCAGAAGCCCCATAGTATTTTTTTTTATCGTGCTATTTTGCATAGCACAGTTTCAGGAACACATACTGCATTATAGCAGAACTGACTCTACGTCTCTTTTTCTTTTATTATTATGATGAACATAGGGGTCCCTTGTTTTGTCAATAATGAATGTTTCTGAGTTTGCTGTGTATTTGTCACATAGGTACAGCTGTACAGTAACCAGTCGTACTTTAAGCTATTACACCAGAATGAGGGAAGATCTCTTCTCCTACAAAACAATTGTCAGAGGCAAGAAAGCAAAGCAAATGGTTTTAAGCACTATTACTGATTTTCGGAAATAATAACAGTAGTCATCATCCATCGAGGACTTACCGGGTGCTTGGCAGACTGCTGCACCCTTCTGCATGGATGCCCACGCCAACATGGGCATAAGGACAGAGGTATCCCCTGTGTTTAACAGATGAGGAGACCAAGGCTTCATGAACCCAAGGAGCTTGTAGTGGTTCTGAGCTATTCAGAATAGAGCAGAGGATTTAGAAGAAGAATGTCAAAGTGAAAAGTGGAGTTCTGCCATTTCCAGTGTCTTTCTCGTTGACTTCAAATGTGTCAAAGGCTATTAGAATTTATACTTAGAGATTATTAGGTCCAACGTTCTTGTTTTAAACATGAGGAAATTTAGGTTCAGGGGATTTGTGCAACTTATCACAGGTCCCCTGGTCAAGGCTAGAATTTAGAACTCAGATGACCTGACTCACAGTTCATTTCTCCAGGCATTTAGGGATGTGTTTTTAAATGTCAGGATGAAGGGAGGAGTAGTTCTTGAGAAGCTGTTTGGTCTCATAACTGCTATATTATAATTCAGCCAATGCTTTGTTTTCTTCCATTTCTTAAGTGAAATAGCATGCACGGTTATGAACTCCGTACGATAAAGAATAGAGGGAGGAGCAAATACATCACATTTGTGTATTTCTAGAAATAAGATGGGAAAAAAATCAATCCCAAATATCAGGTCTTTCTTCTTAGAACAAGATCTGAATGTGGGGTATATTATGGTAATTACCATTTATAACCTACTATTCTGAGAATTGAATTTTACAAACATGAAAGCCAGCTTGTAAATTTTTCCTGACAGAGAATAACACTGAGCTCCAGAGAGCAGAGAGTGTTGTACATTCTCTCTGCGATCTGGCACTGTTCATGATCATTAAAGAATGCAGATGGGATAAACAAATTTCTGTTATTTGACCATTACAGGAAAGTCAAGATGGAAAACAAAATCGCCTCTTTTTTTGGGGGTCTTGAAACAGCTAACTGGGCTGTCTACCTTCACTCTAGGAAAATGCCATGAACTGGTGGCAGCAGTTGTGGTTCTGTTTAATTTACATGCCAAAAAAAGCAAAGCATTCACTGAAAATTACAGGGGATGTAAATTTTAAGAATTACAGACTAATGGTTCCCTTCTTCACCTCCATTGCCTAACAGCCACGTGTGTGAGTGACAGCCATGCATTAACAGCATGCCGCCCTCCTTCTCAGAAAGAGGTGGCTGATGGCATGTTTCAGATATAAAGTGACTTTGGATTAATGCTGGCCTATAGGAAGTTGGGGATTTCTTTTTATTTCTTTCTTTCTTTCTTTTTTTTTTTTTTTTTTAACAAATTGGCATTTTAAAGTGACAGGGAACTCTAGGATTCCAGATTACTATTATTAATGAAAAATGTTTAAATACCTTTGCAATAAGGATTTTGAATTATAATCTATCTGGGAAAGATTTCCACTTCCCTTTCTCTTAAAAAACGTTTTTGAGAAGTAATTGAAGTTTACAATCTACTAATGCAGAACTATTTGGAAGCCTTTTACTCTCCTTTTACTAATTCTCTGTGCTGAGAGAGAAAGTGAGAGAGAGAGAGAGAGAGAGAGGGAGAGAGAAACTGATCTGTGTATTGGACCATACTGATCAATTTAATGGTCTCTGATTCAATACTCAAGCTTCTCCCCTACCTAGGTGGCAACCTGTAAATTTTTTGTCAAGAGTTTACTTCAGGGGCATAAGGAACAAGTTAGATTCAAATAAATCTTATCAAAATGAGGATTTGTACCTATGGGATGAATTAATGATAATTTATTTGAAATAAATGAATTCTCAACAATTTTTTTTAAATTTGAATTTAAAGTCAAGTTAGTCTTGAAAAATGAAGGAGCAATGTGGATACACTTCATCTTACACTGCACAACTTTGCAGAGAAGAATAGCAACAGGGAGGGAAGGCCAGAGATCCAACTGTTTCTGGATCTCTGGATCCAAAACTATCTTTTTCTCTTACTCTTGAAGAAGTAAGAGAAAAACTTTTCATTTTCTTTCAAAGATTACAGTGTCTCTCCCCAGTAAGTGAATTTCAAAAATAGAAAATTTAAGAACTTTTTAATTGATTAATCTTGCAGATAGAAGTCATCTCTGCCAAGTGACGGAAAGTAAGGATGGGAGTATATGACATTTAAACTTTGAAATGGAACCAACAGAAGGAGGTTGTAAAGGGATATAGGAAGTTAATTCTCTTTAAGTCATGACCACTGGCTTAGGTCTGGATGAAAATTGGAATAAAAGCAATATATATACAGATTACATTGACAGTGCTGTGTAAAAATCTCTCTAATCATAAAATATTAAAGTGAAAATATACTAGTTTTCAGGAGAAAATTTTACATAGGAGTAGATAAAAAATCAGGAAGCAAATTTCTTTTCCACAAAGGTATATATCAGGAGGAATAGGTGGGGACAAATTACACAGGAAGATATCTAAGGAACAGTTTTTTTAGGATACTTAGGATGAGTCTTTATTCTTCCCCCCCACTCCCATCCCAGGAATAAACGAGGAATATCAGGGAAGTCTTTTGTGAAAAATATCAGGAGAAAGAAGAAAGATGGGAACTCACATAAGAACATCTGTTCTGCAAAGCCATTTGAAAAATAGCTAACTATTAATGTGAAAGAAAATGTGCTCAGCATGAAACTAACCACAAGTAATGTGGTAGCAGGGAGGCGGGAAGAGTGACATAAGGAACTTGCACCCCACTGAGAGATAAGTTCTGAGGGTCCGAATCCAAGTCACCCTCTCAGCTACTGTGAGAGGAAGTACGCAGGCAGTATTCAGGCAAATTGCCCGTGAAGTGGCACAAGTTGCGACTGAATCAAGATCTAGAGATGCAAAAGCCATATTAAAACAAAAGAGACTAAAAATAAAATTTTAGTGTTTTTTTTTTAACTTTAGACACCAGATATGTTTATAACATTGAGAAGGACTTTTAAAAAAAATAGTTCACCTTTTTAAAGACAGAGGTATATTTTCTGAATTATGGATATTCAATGTGAATGTACAATTTTAAATTTTGTATTATTTTTAGACATTCCCTTTTATTTCGCTTTCACATACTTCAGAGACAATTTTGAACAACTGGACAGTATAATCAAATGCTTTACATTTCCTAGGATCCTGAAAATGCTTGATTTTTATATCTGGGATAATAAGAATATCACCAAATTTGCTATTGCTGCCAAAAGACACATAGTCAGAAAGCAACTTTCACAATCTTTTTCAATTCAGGACAAGGACAGTTTTAAAATATCTTTAGAATGCAATTTAGTTTGTTTGAGTATTCAAGGAAATAGTGAAAGGAGAAAAATGTTAACTTAGTTGTTTTCACAAATATAATCTCTTCTAAAACTGAAAAAAAGGAAAAAACTATCAAGTTGACATGTCTGGGACTGTTATCTGTACCACTCCCTCTCCCCCCAATGAAAAGAAAACTCTTCAAAGAGAACTGCTTCCCCTTAAAGTTGTACATTTAGAACTGGGGTACCAGGAGATTCCATGGGGTTTGCCTTCCTGTTTAAATGTGTCATCTGTGCAAGAGTCCTCTCAAGAATTTGTGGTGTTTGTTCTATTTCTTAAGCTGAGTGGTGGGTTAAGGTGTTTGCTTTTCTCATGCTTTAAATTGTACATATATGTTACATAAACACTATGCTATATGATTCACATAAGGGTAAGCTACTTTTTAAAATGATGCCTATTCTCAATCTTTAACATTAACTTCTAAGGATTGTTCCTTCTTCCTTCTTTCTCTTTATCCTCTGTTTCCTACGTTCATTAATAAAGACCTTTAAAGAGAAATAATTTATAATGGGAAAACCAGGCCAGTGTACAATCCTCATCCGTGCTAACTTAGGTTCAGACTAATCTTCTTTTTAATGTGCTTGTATTGATTGCATCTAAAGACAATAAAATAAAATCTACATGGTAGTTTACTTCATAAGTAAACTGTCACAACCCAGTGTAACAGATTTTTATAAGTTAGATGAGTCTTATACACAACAAAACAAGATTATGGATTTCATTGCATTGAAAGAAAGAAAATTTAAAGAACTACAAATCTTTGTTAATGGAACTTATAAAAAACAGGAACACTGTTATGGTTAAGGGATTTTTATTGGCTGCTGGAATTCTGGTGGTCTTCAATGTGCCATGGTAGCAGATTGTACTGACAAAGCCATCGTGGTAGCTTGGGTTCCCTAGAAAACAGAACCTGAAGCCAAGGCGGGTGTGTGACCTCATTACTGGAGAGGGGGGTGGAGTGGAGCAAAGTGGGGAAGGAGCAAGGCCAAATCAATGATGAAATATAGAGCTGGTTCTCACTACAGGCCAAATTTTCCCATGGTCACTTTCCCAGTAAGTGCCAGAGTCAAAACTAGAGCCAGACATTCTGATCGCAGAGCCCATAGACAAGTAAGCACTTAACAAATACTAGCTGTTACCATCTTTCTCTTCTGCTGCCTCCTCTTCCTCCTTCTCCTCCTCCTCATTGTTATTTATTTATTTATTTATTTATTTATTTATATTTTTTGTGGTATGCGGGCCTCTCACTGTTGTGGCCCCTCCCGCTGCGGAGCACAGGCTCTGGATGTGCAGGCTCAGTGGCCATGGCCCAGGGGCCCAGCCGCTCTGCGGCATGTGGGATCTTCCTGGACCGGGGCATGAACCCGTGTCCCCTGCATCAGCAGGCGGACTCCCAACCACTGTGCCACCAGGGAAGCCCCTCCTCATTGTTATTTTATTTAAAATTGGAAATTGTAATGTGCCACACGGTTATACAACATAACCTTTAACTATTGTAAAACCATTAGTAACTAAATGGTTAACTATTGAACCATTTAACTATTATTCTTGTGGCCCTGGTACAAGGTAAAGATTATTTAAAATTTCTAACATAAAGATTTTTTTGGATTTTTCTGGAGCAATCAACGTTTAAAATATGCATCACGTATAAAAGTAGTAAAGTGAACCACGTTATCTATATTAAAATAAGCATCACTTGAGTCATATTGGTTTTATTCTGAAATCTAGCCCTCAATAAATATTTATTTTTCTGATAATAAAACTATTATTTAAAACAATATAAACTGTTAAGTCACAGTGGTTTCATACTAAAGTTCCCATAGAATATATTGTTTTATGATTATAGTTCAGCATTTCTTTGAAGCATTATGGAGAAAAAAGAAAGGTAATTGAGCAAAATTAGGAAGTCCAGGAGTATGTATTTATTCAACTGGATCCTTAGATTTTCCAAAGCATAAGAACATGTTTGTATTAACAGAAACTTTAAATTCACTTCAGAATTTTCATTGTAGCAATATCCTTTATTTAAATTAAGCCAAGCCTCTCCCCTATTCTCAGAGTGATCTGATATCTACATTTTAAAACTTTTGGTGTTTTTCACTCCATAAGCCTTATAAATGTTGCATTGTCTTAGTGATTTCATGTATCTCAATCTACTTTCTTTCCAGAGATACAAATCTGTCATTAAGAATTTCTAAATTCCTTGAAAAAGAGGAGTTATTTGCCAGTTTCCTTTTTAAGCTTGTATTTCCTGCTCTGAAGAAAAGAAAGAAGTAACATAAAAACACTTTGAAAATATTTTGTGGGTTTAATGATGAAAAAATGATAATTTTCTATGAAGGAATAAAAAAAATCACTCTTCACCCTTTTCTCTTCCCACCTCTGTCCTGCCTTCTTCTTTCCCTCTCAGCAGCCATCCTTTTAGTTGTAAAATATTTGCTTGTAGGTAAATTTTTTTCCCACTTTGTCTCAGAGGATATCTGCTTATTTAGTAATCTCTCTCTTAAGGAAATTTTCTTTATTTTTTTCATTTTTCTTCTTTTATTCCATAATATAGCATATATTATCCAAAAGAAATATTGAAGTAGCCCAGGTGAGTGTTCTGGCCATCATACTACAGGAATTTTTAAATCACTAGAATCACTTTCTTTTAACTAACAGTTTAAAAAATCTAGTATTTATATATTTTAATACATTTTTCCTATTAAAATTCAACATCCCAGCCCAGTAAGATCACAGGTACTCTCTTGTTTAGAAAAGAATTGTCCTATGTTGCCCCAACGCTCAGATGAAGAGTGAAACAAATTTTGTTCACTTGATGCTTTCCTCATAGAAGACCAAAAGTCAAGAACGGCTGAATATTTCCCTTTTCATTAGGATATTTTGGTGTTGTTCACAAAGACTCAAAATCTTTCTTCCACTACTTCAACTGTCATATCAGCACCAGCAGGAGTATGCTTTTGTAGACTATTCTCTTAAAATTGCTAAAATAGTCTACTGGTTATAAGAAGCTTAGCATTAAGTCATGGATGACTCACCAAGCTCCTCCTCCGATTTGAGTCACTAGCCAATTACCATAGTCGCCCTTCTGCCCAGCTGGTTGGGAGTCCAGCTTTTAACTGGAATTAAAGATGCAATTCTTGGGCTTCCGTGGTGGCGCAGTGGTTGAGAGTCCACCTGCCGATGCAGGCGACACGGGTTCGTGCCCCGGTCCAGGAAGATCCCACATGCCGTGGAGCGGCTGGGCCCCTGAGCCACGGCCGCTGAGCCTGCGCGTCTGGAGCCTGTGCTCTGCAACGAGAGAGGCCACAACAGTGAGAGGCCCGCGTACCGGAAAAAAAAAAAAAAAAAGATGCAATTCTTGCACCATAAGGCTCATTATCTGAGTCTGAAACACCTGCTATGAGAGAATAAAAGGCAATCTTGTAATGGATGATTTAATAATTGAGTTAGACAGGAAAAAAGCAAATGGTCTTTTGTTGGTACTTGATATTATTACTCATCTTCTCAAAGCAGCGGTGAACACATAGGTAGAGAGTTTCTTGTTGAAGGGAGAAGTATCAAATTCAACCTGATTCCTAATATTTTTGTAGTTCAGTACTTGATCCCAAGTATTTGGACCAGGTCTCCGTGGTTGCATACAGACAAGGGTTTCATGATTTATTTTCTTAAATGTTACTACAGCACTGACTTATCGACCCTTGATGCAATGTTAGGCTAAGGTGAAAGAGAAGAAGTGAATCCTCATTCAGACCATCAATAGCATTCAGAGGCATACGACCCAAGTTCAAGTCTTTCTGGGGAACCCTGAGGCTTCATTAACTATAGTTAGTAGGTTTCTTTGAAATTCTCAGATGAAAAGGGTAATTAGATATCTCCATGGTCCAATTGTAATATTATTGTTACACAGCTCTCCCTTTGTCTGAGCTGTAATCTCTATCTAAAATACTGGCAGACAACAGGCTCTGGCAGTAAGCAAAGGAGGCACCATTGGTGTGCCAGAATTGAGAGTCAGGCTTCAGGATGAATGGGGCTCAAATGGCTTCAACAGTTAAATTGTTTTGAACGTAATGCAATTGCATCAGTGCCCAACTGTGGTTCAGTCCTCAGCTATAAATCCAATTGTACTGACACAGAATTCAGGTTTGAAAGGAAAACTGGAAATAATAAGCAGAGTTGAGTGCTGAGGTAGATTAATCTGAAAGAATTAAGAAAAATGTGGAGACTGGGAGACTAAATGATCTTATTATGAAAATGAGCAAAAGAGCAGGACTTATAGAAACAAAAACAATTAAAACTTGGTCTGTATTGAAGAAAGTATATTTACAGCAATGGAGGGATAACCTCAAATGTTAGAATTGGTGAAAACTTACAGAAAGTAGCTTTTTCAACGGCAGAAACTATAGGTTATTGTTGTTAATTTTTAATTAGGTTAGATTTTCTTTGTAAATATTTTCTTTCTTTCTAAAATACAATACTTAATGGCTCTGAACAGAAATATACAAAGAGTGGACTGATGATATTAACACATCTCAAGAAAGAGTTCAAATAAATGTGTATATGAGTGTTGAGAGGTGATTCATTAGTAAGGGAAAATAAGGAGGAGAACGGAAGCCAGAAAAATCATTTTGGTTATGTCCATTCTTCTAAGCAATGTCATTGGAAGAAGATGTTCCATCAAAGACTTGAACTCTGGAAGTCTTCTCAGCTTCATCCCTCTTAGTGAGTAGGAGATACCAGGTTCTCTGGAGTCATTACATATTTGAATCAGAAAACTACTCTCTTCTGAGGGTTGTTTCAAGCCATCTCATAATAAATAAGATTCCTACTTAACTTGTTTTCAAAGACACAATTTACTAGTTAGACTAACAAAAATGTTCAATCCATCTGACACCTTTATTTCTCTTATAATGAATTTATTGACAGTGGTCTTAAACATTGGTTTCTTAGGAACTTTGTGAACATGAGTCAGCATCCCCTCCAAAACACTAGCAAAATCAAAGGTCAGGATGGCTCAACTAAGAGCAAGACTCTTGAAAGTCCTGAATTTACCTGCTGCTAGTTAGCCTCTTCCAGGATAGCATTGGTGTATATTAATATACATTTTTTTCCCATCAGAAATTGTGCAAATAGAAAAAAAATTAAAGAAAGGAAATTTTCCTGTAGACTTAGAGAAGGTTTTGAGGGATATTTTTCATATATTTAATGGTTCAGGCATTCATAAATATAAAATTTTCACGTTCATGCATTTATTAGCAAACTTGAAAGTCCATGACTGGTGAAAATTTATAATTTAGCTGAGGCATGCATTTGAATAGTGCCCATTTGAAGGCAGGTGTGCAAGATTTCGAAATTTTTTTATTTTTGCGGTACGTGGGCCTCTCACTGTTGTGGCCTCTCCCGTTGCGGAGCACAGGCTCCGGACACGCAGGCTCAGCGGCCATGGCTCACGGGCCCAGCCGCTCCGCGGCATGTGGGATCTTCCCAGACCGGGGCACGAACCCGTGTCCCCTGCATCGGCAGGCGGACTCTCAACCACTGCACCACCAGGGAATCCCGATTTCGAAATTTTGAAAGTGAACTGACTAAATGTCTAAAGTTTACTTCTCAGTTCCTCTTTGTTGTACTCTGTGGTGATATAATTTATCTCCTGAGGAATTTTATGCATTAGTCGTGAAAGATAACAGGGCACCATAGTGATGAAGCTAACTGCCAGGGCTGATCGTGAAATTGGAAACATCTAAGAAATTATTGATACATAGTATTTTATTTAGAATATATGAGTATTTTCCTGTGTCATTAAAATGATTTTAGACAGATTTGTATAGGCTGCATAATTTTTTAGCATATGGATATATCATATTGAATTCAATAATTCACCTACAGGGCTTCCCTGGTGGCGCAGTGGTTGAGAGTCCGCCTGCCGATGCAGGGGACGCGGGTTCGTGCCCCGGTCTGGGAGGATCCCACATGCCGCGGAGCGGCTGGGCCCGTGAGCCATGGCCGCTGAGCCTGCGCGTCCGGAGACTGTGCTCCGCAGGGGGAGAGGCCACAACAGTGAGAGGCCCGCGTACCGCAAAAAAAAAAAAAAAAAAAAAAAAAAAAAAATAATAATAATTCACCTACATTAGATATCTTTATCTCATTTCTCACATTTATTATTTTAATAAGGCCCTACTGAATGTATTTAACTGTGAAAAATACTTAGGGTACAAACAACAATTTTCATAAAACATATGAAATCTTTTCACTTGGGAAAAGGAGATGTTTTCAGGTTTCTGGGGGTGTTTGCCAGATTACAGGTGGTGTCATATATGGCAGTACATGAAGTCAAATTTGACTTGGCTTACAGCCCTGTCAGAAGTAAATTCTAAGAGATTCCACTGCCTATCATAATCCCCTTTCCCCATCTGGTGTGTGGACTAACACTCACTCAGGCAAGCAAGATATTTATCAACACTTTGAGATTCACCTAGAAACCCATAATATTTGGGAGTATTTAAAAATATTACTAACAAATACATGGTCTTCTTTTCAAGATTTTAGGCAAGGACTACTGTTATATTTCTCATAATTAATGAAGAGAGCAGCTGGGATTTTTCATTCTTTGATGCTGAGTCTGAACAACATTAAAGTTCTATCATTGGAGCCTGATAAACACAGCTCCATTTCTAGTTCCTGAGATCTTTTTTCACCTTTTTTCTAACATATGAAAGTTTCCTTTTTGCAGATTGTTTTGCTTTTTTAGTAAAGTAATAATAGTGCCTTTGATCTTGGCTTTGTATTGTAGGCTCCATTCCCAAGATGCATTTTATCTCATTTTACAAACATCTAGTGATAGTTATTTTCTTTCTTTTTCAGAGACTATCTCTGGTGGACCAAAATTCTCTGAGTATGATAATATGGGAATTTGAAAAAATTCTATAATACTTAATATATAATTCTTATTTTTTTAGGGTGTGCATTATCTTTGTTATCTAGGAAAACATATACTCTTAAACATTTACCTATGGTTCCCTTCTTGAAATAAGTATTTTAATATAATACCTTTCACATTTTATATGTTGTTTTTTCACAAGGAATCAATAGTACCTCTCAGACATCATTTAATTAATCCTTATTGTGTTCTAGAAGTCTTGATCCAGATCATTTTGACATAAATAATTTTAAAATACAGAGAATTAATTTCTAACTATGTAAAAAATTTACTAGTTGACAGGTAACACTCAAGATTGAATATTTTCCATCAGGTGGAGAATTTTAATTTTCTGGTCATAATAATTTTTCTCACTTTAGCATTGCATTTAAAAGCACAGATACTGACATCAGGCAGCCTCAGTACTAAAGACCAGTCTTTATGATCCTGGAGAAATTGTACTTCTTGTATCACAGTTTTCTCATCTGTAAAATGTGCATGATATAATAACTACTCATGCAGTTGTTAAGATGATCAAAAAGACATGTAAATTAGTTAGAAAGGACCTAGTCAACAAATTGATGAAGTATAATTAATATTATAGTTTCCAGGATTAAGCTTTATAAACAGTGAAAAAAGAAATATTTATTCTATTTTAAACTTCCAATATGTATATATAAATATAATTAGGAGACCTAATATAGTATATATTATTATTACAATTATTATTTTAAGCATGTACAAATCTATGGTTTTGTGTTATGATACTAGAATGAAACTTAAGGATATTTCAAATTATAATATACTGCTGATTTTCTTAATTTAGACTGGTATATAAATAATAAATAACTTAGAAACCTAGCCCCAATTTTCTTCTCTAAATAGAATTGCCACCTAAACAGGTTCACTTGAAGCTTTAGTTATCATTTAGAAACACGATCTGAATTAAGATTCTCTGTGTCATTTACTGGCCCAACTCATGCTTCTCAGAGAATTATCTCAATCAATACCAATTGAGGTCTCATAGTATGTATGGTTCTGGATAAACTATTTTAATTTAAAAGGTAGAAATGCATTACATACCTGTGGCATTTAGCTTAACGTGAAGTAGTTTTTGATAATTAGACTTAATCTGAACAATTTCAGTTCTCTTTTTATGCATTTGGTCAAACTTTGCTTGATGATTTATTCATTCATTCATTCCCCAAATTATGATTAGTGCCATGTGAGTCAAGCACTGTGCTAATACTAGGGAATACAGAGACAATTTTATCACAACCCCTACTCCTCAGAGACTCAAAATCTCTTAGTAGAATCAGTCAAGGAAACATATTTATACTGATAAGATAAGTGAACAAAGTTCCTTTAGAGGATGAAAGAAAGAGCATTTAACTCCATCTGAAAAAACCACGAAAGACTTGCAGGATGGAGTAGCTTTAAGAAACATTAAATGACTTTATCAATTTTCATATTAACAATTAATTCCATTAGAGAAATTTTTGAAAATTAAATTAAGGTGAAAGATTGAGTTAAACATCCATGATTCCACCACTCAAGGGTAATTATTACCAACATGTTGGTGAATATCCTTCTTGTCAGTGAAAAATGTGTGTTTACACACACACACACACATATGTAACATATATTTGTGTACATTCATATATGCATATATATATTTCACATAACACAATGATGGGAACAGACCCAGTTATGCTCTGTTTAGTGTTTAATACTTTGCATTCTTGCTTGACAGTTTTTCTTGGTCATATTTCCACATAAAGATTCACTTGAAATGATTTTCTGATGAATGACTAGAATCCCATGATACAAATGTACTGTAACTTGTTTAACTACTATGGGACAAGATGAGAAACTTTTGATCAGGACACAATATTTATGAATGGAAATCTAATAGAAATAGCATGGAGTTGAGTTTACTCAAATGTGTGCTTGAACCAAAATCAATGTTCAGTGGGAAAGAACACACATTTCTGTGTAAGGAATACACGATCAGAGAAAATGGCAATGATGCAAACCATGTTGCAAGACTAGAAACAAAACCCACACTGGTTTATGGTAGGATCACCCAGAATCTCAAATTATGTGCAAATGTATGTGTAACATAGTAATCCCTTCCCTCAGGGAGTTTAGCAGGAAGAATCAACTAAATCGTAAGAACCCATTTGGGAAATCAAATTTTTAAATGTTCTGACATTAAACTATCTTAATGGTTTGTAAATACAGTAAGTTAAGTTATAAAATCAGAAGAAGGGGGCTTCCCTAGTGGCGCAGTGGTTGAGAGTCCGCCTGCCGATGCAGGGGACACGGGTTTGTGCCCCGGTCTGGGAAGATCCCACATGCCACGGAGCGGCTAGGCCCGTGAGCCGTGGCCACCGAGCCTGCGCGTCCGGAGTCTGTGCTCCGCAACGGGAGAGGCCACCACAGTGAGAGGCCTGCATACCGCAAAAAAAAAAAAAAAAAAAATCAGAAGGGGGTTTAGATCCCTTTCACTACATTGTAAACATTTTCTCAATCTGGATTAAAAAACAAAGCAGTAACCATCTTCAAGTCAAGTAGCTAAAACAGTATATCAAAGCTGCCATTTAAACCTGTTATGAGTGTATTCCATGCAAGCAAACAGTTACAAAACTGTCCAAATATTTATGATAAGATACTTCTCAAGTTGTGATTGCTTATCTCAACTATGAGGAAAATGTCCCTTCTTTCAAATAGCTTTGGTTAAGTAGCAGTTAGAATCTCTGAATATTCATTGAATTTTCTCACTGATAAGTGAATTTTTGCATCTTGATTTTTCACTTTCCAAGAACATGATACTGAAAGTCATCTGCAGATAGAAAGCCAGGCCTGGATTCTTCTGGAATATTTAATCCTAATATACATTTACATTTAATTCGAACAATTCTGTGCAAGGGTAATCCTCTTGACTGCTAGATTTTACTGCAGGTGGGTTTGGAAGAGAACTAATTTGGGTCCAGGATTAGCTGGATGTGTTAGAAGGAACAATTCTCTAGATTGCTGATTCTGATGTTAATAACCCAGATGTTAGTAAAAGCTGCCAGCTGGGAGCACAATGACCAAATTCCCTGCATATGTACTCTAATGATGATGAGTGACTCATTTGACCACAACTAGCATTCTTGGCTTAACTGGCTATTAAGGCTTGTAACCTCGTTGCCTCAGCTTAAGACAGTGTAGAAATTGAACAAAATGGATGCTATTAAAAAATCCACTGTCTGCTTTCTATTTTTGTACATCCAAAATGTAATTTGCCTTTGTGTTTTGTTTCATAAGGAAGAGACTAAGTTATGCATAAAAAGTTTATTTGACTTCTCCCACCATAGAAAATGTACGGTGATCCAGCCCTCAACTGCACCCCTACCCAACTCTGAACAGAGATGCTTCATGAAGTCATTTGAATCAGATATAAAAGGGCCAACATTTGAAATGATGGTGTTTTGTCTGTCTTAGCCATGGAATACAGGAGCACAGTCTATACGGAACTAGATAGATAAGTTAAAGATACCATGAAATAAAGCTTCATCAGCAAGTAAAAATGAAATGAAACGACGGTAATATTTTTTCTGCATTAGTACTCTTTCCATTTGTGGACAGATGAATGACATTAAAAGGAATTTAGCTCAGTATGCTTATCATTACTATACAGCTGATTTAGTTGTATTGTGTGCAGTCTAAAATTATATATGTCAGACCTGGGTGTCATTTTCTTTTTTGCAGTCTGAGACAGTGGGATCTGTAACTACACTGTGCTATATTTTTCTGCTAACATGTTTTCCATCATGTAGATAATATCCATTAGGAAGATATTTGAAATTAAACCACAAAAATCTGTGAAGAATTCAAACTCTGAATTCACAATAGTCGATTTATTTGTTCTTTTCTTTTTAGCATGGCAAAGAGAAAGGAAATCTATATAATTAGAATAATTTTTCAAATTTAATAGTATATGAATACTTTTCTCAATAACCTATCTAAATCCTTACGAGCAAGATGTGAGCTAAATGCTAAGTAGATCATCAACTTCTCAAATCTATTGATTTATATAGAGATAAAAATAGAGAAAAATTTTAGTCAAGCATATTCTATAAATTTTCATCTTTGTGCACAGCATGAAAACATTTCAGAGCTTCTCAGATTGATGAAGAGAAATGCCTCATTAAATAACATAGAGCCCCATGCAGTATTATAAAAACAGCATGGACAGTGTTATACAATTTTATTCCTTAGATCCAGCAAAGAGAAACTTCTGTGTAGAAACTAGGGAATTTGTCCAAAAACTGAAAACAGGATAGAAAACTATTAATATTAAAGTAGATCCAAAAAAGTTTATTTTTTTGTACACATAGTATTTCATTATGTAAACTAGTAATAAATCAATAGGATATATGTAGCACAATATGGCTAACATACATTTTTTCTTGACTTTAAATATGACGTTTATTTTAGGTTTTGGGTAGATGCCAATTATCAAACTAAAGTTCCTTTATATTCTCATTTTTTCCTAAGAGATTTTATTATTAGTGATTGGTGATTTTCTGCATACTTTAAAATAATTAAATAGATTTTCTCCTTTATTCTGTTAAAAGCATGAATTACATTATTAAATTTTCTAAGTTTAAATAATCGTCACAGTTCAAGGATTAAATTTTACTTGACCATAATATCTTTTAAGTGTACATCTTGGATTTGATTTGCTAATATTTAGGTGGGACTTCTGCAACTGACACAAGTGAATTTGGGCTACATTTTTCATTTTGTATTCTTGCCATGACCTATTTTGATATTAAAGTAAGATAAGCTTAATACACAAAGTTTAAAAGTCCTCAGATTCTGCCTAGATTTTGGACAATTTGTTGAAGTTTTGGTAAAATTTACCTATAAATCTTCAAATTTTTGTGCTTTGGGGGGGTGGATTTTTTAAACCTATTGATTAAAATTATAAAGAAGTTATAGATAATTGTGTGTTTTATATTTATTATTCAGTCAATTTTGGAATTTTATTTTCCATAAAATTTGTCATGGAAATAACTTATCTACATGTTATTATTCACAATTCTATTGGGGTTTGTCAGTCGCTACAGTTTCCATATTTAGATGCCATTTAAAATTTTACCAGTTTATTGATTGATTAATTAATTGATTGATTGATTGCTATTTGAGAACTCTGAAAAATAATCAGAAGCATGTAAATTGAGGAAGGACACCAAAATTTCATGTGCCACCAAACCAGCATTGAGTTTACCATTAATGTTCTCAGATATATGGATATGAGAACTGTGGTAGAGTTAGAGCCTCAGGAGAAACTTTTTTTTTTTTTTTTTTTTTGCGGTACGCGGGCCTCTCACTGCTGTGGCCCCTCCCATCGCGGAGCACAGGCTCCGGACACGCAGGCTCAGCAGCCATGGCTCACGGGCCCAGCCGCTCCACGGCATGTGGGATCCTCCCGGACCAGGGCACGAACCCATGTCTCCTGCATCGGCAGGCAGACTCTCAACCACTGCGCCACCAGGGAAGCCTGAGAAACCTTTTAATTCTGGCTCAAGGAATGGTAAATGGAACTCTTAAGCTCAGAAAAAGTAGAGGAAAATCCCCTGTTTTGTTTTATTCTCATTCTTTTTCCTCTATTTTCTTACATCCCAGCCCCAAAGCAATTTTTGACAGCTGTGACAACAGTAAGAGCGGTGCCACTGTGTTCCTGCAGGACCCCAAACTCTGAGGGTATGGACCCTCTCTCTGTATGATGAATCTGTAGTTCCAAAAGGGCAGGGCAGAACCTCATTGCTTTTTGTTTGTTTGTTACTCTCTGTTCTCCTGCCATTTGGCCCTGGGCATGACACAGTTGTGGAAATGAATGGTTTCTAGCCAGAGGAATTTCAGGGAAAAAAAAAGAAAAACAGGGAAACAGAAATTATCAGAATGATAGCATGATTTCAGAAAGTGAATGGCATAAAGTGGTTAATGAACTTCTGGGTTCACTCCGGTTTATACATTCTTAGACTTGAACCTAATTTATATATTAAAGACATTAAGACTGAGCTAATACAGATTTTATGCAGACGTCTGATGAACCAGTGAGTGGTACATACATGGGAGAAATCTGAACAGTATCAGAAAATCTATGAAAACTAAACTAACATTGGAACCACTGCACAGAAGGCGGTTAGAACTTGTAGCTTGTTGCTTGTCAAACCATCCTGACCTACGTGTTGATTGCCCATCAAAACAAAAAAATTATCAACATTATCCATAAGATTTATACAGGACCTGAGGCTCATAATGTAATGTTCAGAATGGCCAGGATACAATCCAGAATTACTTGGGATGAGAAAAATCATGAAAATCTCAACTTTTAGTGAAAAAGAAAATCAACACTTCCCCAAAATAAGATGACATAGATGTTGGAATTCTCCAAAGAATTTTTAAAGCAGCAATTCTAAAAATGTCAAATGAGCAATCACAAACATTCAATAAATTAAAATAGAAATTAGGGCTTCCCTGGTGGCGCAGTGGTTGAGAGTCCGCCTGCCAATGCAGGGGACACGGGTTCGTGCCCCAGTCCGGGAAGATCCCACATGCCGCGGAGCGGCTGGGCCCGTGATCCATGGCCGCTGAGCCTGTGCGTCCGGAGCCTGTGCTCTGCAACGGGAGAGGCCACAACAGTGAGAGGCCCGCATAACACACACACACACAAAAATAGAAATCAACAGCAAAGCTAGAAAATACATAAGGAAGAATAAAAGAAAAATTTAAAGCTGGAAAACTCAGATAAAAACTTACAGATGGATTCAAGAATAGAATGGTGATGACAAAGGAGAGATTCAGTGAGCTTGAAGACAGATCAGTAAAAATGATCCACTCTGAATATTACAAGAAAACATTTTAAAATGAACAGAGCTTCAGGACCTTTTCCATAACAAAAGTTCTAAGATTTGTTTCATGAGAGTTCCAGAAGGAGAGAAGAAAGAGTGAAAAGCTAGAAAAATATTAAAATAGTTGCTGAAAACTTCCTAAGTTTGGCAAAAGACACAAACTTACAAATTCAAGAAGCCAAAAAAACCCTTAATAGGATAATCTTGGGGAAATTACAAACTGCTTTCAATAGAATTGCAATGGTAGTTTTACATATTAAAGCCTATAGGAAGAAACCTAAGAAGTATTCTGAGGAATAAATTCCATTCATTGAAATGATTGCAAATAATTGAACAGTAGCTACTACCCAGAGTTAGTCAAACTCAAGGTTAAGGACACAATCCTCCATACTGCCAAGACTGCCCAAGAATTTTGACTCCAAGAGCTAGGAGTTAAAATCTAATGGCAAAGTTAGAGGGAAGAATCCACACAAGAGTCCCCTAACCTCTGTAACCAACTACGATTTCAGAAGTTTCCCCAAACCACCCTCAGGTCTGATAATTCACTAGGAAGACTCACTGAAAGTTAAGGTCAATCCTACTTTTAAAGATTAGAAGTATGGATGGTATCTAACAAGGAAAAGTGATACTGAAGCGTCTTAGCACAGAAGAAATGTGCTGTATCTGTGTTTTGGACCCATAACTCTGTTATATATGGAGTTGGAATTGGAGAGGGAAGGAGGAGGCAGGAAGACATGTTGATTAGGGCCTGAACTAGTACAGAAAAACGGGAGCATTTACTTGCTTATTTCTAAATATGTAATGATATGTGAATGTAGTTTAACTGAGTTAATTTCTCTGCTTTTAAAATTAATTTTAGTTAATTATCCTGCATTTCCCTATTAGCATAATTTGATCTAATTGCATGTTTAATGTAAATGGCTCTAATCACATAATTTGTATGTGCTAATGACATAATTAGATGATGCACAATTATAGTTTTAATGATGTCACAAAATCTTTATAAGGCACAGCTAAACATAAGCCTACCACACAGCAGGGATATGCCTCTTGAGGTCAAAGACTGTGGGAAGTGGGAGGGACCATATATTGCCTAGTGCAATCCACTCATTTAACTAGTAGTATTTTACCAAAAAGTGCAAAATGGGCATTTGGTAGCGTCTTCCTAAATCCATTTTTCATCTCTATACACTAAGTAAGATTCATTTAAAAAAAAAAAAAAAAGGTGGGGACCATCAAGATGGCGGAGGAGTAAGACATGGAGATCACCTTCCTCGCCACAAATACATCAAAAATGCATCTACATGTGGAACAACTCCTACAGAACACCTACTGAACGCTGGCAGAAGACCTCAGACTTCCCAAAAGGCAAGAAACTCCCCACGTACCTGGGTAGGGCAAAAGAAAAAAGAAAAATCAGAGACAAAAGAATTGGGACAGGACATGCACCTCTGGGAGGGAGCCGTGAAGGAGGAAA
This sequence comes from Hyperoodon ampullatus, assembly GCF_949752795.1. Taxonomy (NCBI): domain Eukaryota; kingdom Metazoa; phylum Chordata; class Mammalia; order Artiodactyla; family Ziphiidae; genus Hyperoodon; species Hyperoodon ampullatus. The sequence continues at coordinate 45,340,893 of NC_136922.1, forward strand.
AGTTTCCACACACTAGGAAGACCCTTCACTGGCAGAGACAGGGGGTGCGTGGGGGGAAAGCTTCAGAGCCACTGAGGAGAGCGCAGCAACAGGGGTGCAGAGGGCAAAGCAGAGAGATTCCCACACAGAGGATCAGTGCCAACCAGCACTCACCAGCCCAAAAGGCTTGTCTACTCACCCACCGGGATGTGTGTGGGCTGGGAGCTGAGGCTGGGGCTTTGGAGTTCAGACCCCAGGGAGAGCACTGGGGTTGGCTGCGTGAACAGAGCCTGAAGGGGGCTAGTGCACAACAGCTAGCCAGATGGGAGTCCCGGAAAATGTCTGGACCTGCCTAAGAGGCAAGAGACCATTGTTTCAGGGTGCACAAGTAGAAGGGATTCCTAACCAGTCTGCCCACAGAAGGCAGAGCACCACCTAAACAAGCTCCAGAGATTGGCATGATCCGTGGCTATCAGCTCAGACACCAGAGATGGGCATGAAATGCTAATGTTACTACTGCAGCCACAAAGAAGCCTGTGTGTAAGCACAGGTCACCATCCACTACACTCCCCCTGCCCCCTGGGAGCCTGTGCAGCCTGCCACTGCCAGGGTCCTGTGATCCAAGGACAACTTCTCTGAGAGAACACACTGTGCACCTCAGGCTGTTACAACGTCATGGTCATGCCGGCCTCTGCTGCTGAAGGCTCGCCCTACATTCCAATTATAACTACCGTACCCCTCCCTCCACCTGATCTGAATGAGCAAGAGCCCCATAATCAGCTGCTGCTTTAACCCCATCCTGTCTGGGTGGAAACAGATGCCTGAGGGCAGCCTACACACAAAGGTGGGGCCAAAACCAAAGCTGAACCCCAGGAACTGTGCAAACAAGAGAAGGGAAATTTCTCCTTTCAGCCTCAGGAGCAGCAGATTAAATCCCCACAGTAAACTTGATCTACACTGCATCTGTGTAATACCTGAGTAGACAAGGAATCATTCCAAAATTGTGGTGGTAGACTTTGGGAGCAACTGTAGACTTGCGGTTTGCTGTCTATGACTGATTTGTTTCTGATTTTTATGTTTATCTTAGTTTAGTTTTTAGCGCGAATGTTATCATTGGTGGATTTGTTTACTGGTTTGGTTGCTCTCTTCTTTTTACTATTATTTTTTTCTTTTAATTTTATTTTATTTATTATGTTTTTCTTTCTTTTTTCCTCCCTTTTCTTCTGAGTCGTGTTGCAGACAGGATCTTGGTGCTCTGGCCTGGTGTCAGGCCTGAGCTTCTGAGGTGGGAGAGTCAAGTTCAGGACATTGGACCACCAGAGACCTCCCGGCCCCATGTAATATCAGTCATGGAGAGCTCTCTCAGAGATCTCGTCACAATGCTAAGACTCAGCTCCACCCAACGGCCAGCAAGCTCCAGTGTTGGAAGCCCCATGCCAAACAAGTAGCAAGACAGGAGCACTACTCCACCCATTAAAAGAGAGGCTGCCTAAAATTATACTAAGTTCACAGACACCCCAAAACACACCACTGGACGTGGCCCTACCCACCAGAAAGACAAGATCCAGCCCCACACCAGAACACAGTCACCAGTACCCTCCACCAGGAAGCCTCAGAACCCACTGAACCAACCTCAGCCAGGAGCAAGGTAAAAACCCACCAGACCAAACAAATGAAGAGGAAATAGGCAGTCTACCTGAAAAAGAATTCAGAATAATGATAGTAAAGATGATCCAAAATCTTGGAAACAGAATGGAGAAAATACAAGAAAAATTTAACAAGGACCTAGAAAAACAAAAGAGCACACAAACAATAATGAACAACACAGTAAATGACATTAAAAATTCTCTAGAAGGAATCAATAGCAGAATAACTGAGGCAGAAGCAGATAAGTGACCTGGAAGATAAAATAATGGAAATAAGTACTGCAGAGCAGAATTAAAAAAAAAAAAAGAATGATAAGAATTAAGGAGTGTCTCAGAGATCTCTGGGACAACATTAAACACACCAACATTCAAATTATAGGGGTCCCAGAAGAAGAGAAAAAGAAAGGGTCTGAGAAAATATTTGAAGAGATTATAGATGAAAACTTCCCTAATATGGGAAAGGAAATAGTCAAGTCCAGGAAGTGCAGACAGTCCCATACAGGATAAATCCAAGGAAAACATGCCAAGACCCATATTAATCAAATTATCAAAATTTAAAAACAGAGAAAAAATATTAAAAACAGCAAGGGAAAAGCAACAAATAACATACAAGGGAATCCCCATAAGGTTAACAGCTGAACTTTCAGCAGAAACTCTGCAAGCCAGAAGGGAGTGGCAGGACATATGTAAAGTGATGAAAAGGAAAAACCTACAACCAAGATTATTTTACCTAGCAAAGATCTCATTCAGATTTGATGGAGAAATTAAAACCCTTACAGACAAGAAAAAACTAAGAGAATTCAGCACCACCAAACCAGCTTTACAACAAATACTACAGGAACTTCTCTAGGCAAGAAACACAAGAGAAGGAAAAGACCTAAAATAACAAACCCAAAGCAATTAAAATGGTAATAGGAACATACATATCGATAATTACCTTAAATGTAAATGGATTAAATGCTCCAACCAAAAGACATAGATTGGCTGAATTGATACAAAAACAAGACCCATATATATGCTGTCTACAAGAGACCCACTTCAGACCTAGGGACACATACAGACTGAAAGTGAGGGGATGGAAAAAGACATTCCATGCCAATGGAAATCGAAAGAAAGCTGGAGTAGCAATTCTCATATCAGACAAAATAGACTTCAAAATAAAAACTGTTACAAGAGACAAAAAAGAACACTACATAATGATCAAGGGATCAATCCAAGAAGAAGATATAACAATTGTAAATATTTATGCACCCAACAGGGGAATGCCTCAATACATAAGACAAATGCTGACAGCCATAAAAGGGGAACTTGATAAAACAGTAATAGTAGGGGAACTTAACACCCCACTTTCACCAATGGACAGATGATCCAAAATGAAAATAAATAAGCAAACACAAGCTTTAAATGACACATTAGAGAAGATGGACTTAGTTGATATTTATAGGACATTCCATCCAAAAACAACAAAATAAACTTTCTTCTCAAGTGCTCATGGAACATTCTCCAGGATAGATCATACCTTGGGTCACAAATCAAGCCTTGGTAAATTTTAAAAAATGAAATTGTATCAAGTATCTTTTCCGACCACAGCACTATGAGACCAGATATCAATTACAAGAAAAAAAGTGTAAAAAAATACAAACACATGGAGTGTAAACAATATGCTACTAAGTAACCAAGAGATCACTGAAGAAATCAAAAAGGAAATCCAAAAATACCTAGAAACAAATGACAATGAAAACACAACAACCCAAAACCTGTGTGATGGAGCAAAAGCAGTTCTAAGAGGGAAGTTCATAGCAATACAATCCTACCTCAAGAAACATCTCAAATAAACAACCTAACCTTACACCTAAAGCAATTAGAGAAAGAAGAACAAAGAAAACCCCAAAGTTAGCAGAAGGAAATAAATCATAAGGATCGGATCAGAAATAAATGAAAAAGAAATGATGAAAACAATAGCAAATATCAATAAAACTAAAAGCTGGTTCTTTGAGAAGATAAACAGAAATGATAAACCCTTAGCCAGACTCATCAAGAAAAAAAAGGAAGAAGACTCAAATCAATAGAATTAGAAATGAAAAAGGAGAAGCAACAACGGACACTGCAGAAATGCAAAGGATCGTGAGAGATTACTAAAAGTAACTCTATGCCAATAAAATGGACAACCTGGAAGAAATGGACAAATTCTAAGAAAAGCACAACCCTCCAAGACTGAACCAGGAAGAAATAGAAAATATAAACATACCAATCACAAGCACTGAATTTGAAACTGATTAAAAATCTTCCAGCAGGGCTTCCCTGGTGGCGCAGTGGTTGAGAGTCCGCCTGCTGATGCAGGGGACACGAGTTCGTGCCCTGGTCCGGGAAGATCCCACATGCCACGGAGCGGCTGGGCCCGTGAGCCATGGCCGCTGAGCCTGCGCGTCCGGAGCCTGTGCTCCGCAACGGGAGAGGCCACAACAGTGAGAGGCCCACGTACCGCAAAAAAAAAAAAAAAAATCTTCCAGCAAACAAAAGCCCAGGACTGATGGCTTCACAGGTGAATTCTATCAAACAGAGAAGAGCTAACACCTATCCTTCTCAAACTCTTCCAAAATATAGCAGAGGGAGGAACACTCCCACACTCATTCTACGAGGCCACCATCACCTTGATTCCAAAACCAGACAAAGATGTCATAAAATAAGAAAACTACAGGCCAATATCACTGATGAACATAGATGCAAAAATCCTCAACAAAATACTAGCAAACAGAATCCCACAACACATTAAAAGGATCATACACCATGATCAAGTGGGGTTTATCCCAGGAAAGCAAGGATTCTTCAATATACGCAAATCAATCAATGTGATACACCATATTAAAATATTGAAGGATAAAAACCATGTGATCATCTCAATCGATGCAGAAAAAACTTTCTACAATTCAACACCCATTTATGATAAAAACTCTCTAGAAAGTAGGCATAGAGGGAACCTACCTCAACATAATAAAGGCCATATATGACAAACCCACAGCCAACATTGTTCTCAATAGTGAAAAACTGAAAACATTTCCTCTAAAATCAGAAACAAGTCAAGGTTGCTCACTCTCACAACTATTATTCAACATAATTTTGGAAGTTTTAGCCACAGCAATCGGAGAAGAAAAAGCATCCAAATCAGAAAAGAAGAAGTAAAACTTTCATTGTTTGCAAATGACATGATAGTATACATGGAGAATGCTAAAGATGCTACGAGAAAACTACTAGGACTAATCAATGAATTTCGTAAAGTAGCAGGATACAAAATTAATGCACAGAACTCCCTTGCATTCCTATACACTAGTGATGAAAAATCTGAAAGAGAAATTAAGGAAACACTCCCATTTACCATTGCAACAAAAAAGAATAAAATACCTAGGAATAAACCTACCTGAGACAAAAGACCTGTATGCAGAAAATTATAAGACACTGATGAAAGAAATTAAAAATGATACAAACAGATGGAGAGATATACCATGTTCTTGGATTGGAAAGTAAAAATGTAAAAATGTAAAAATGACTATACGGCCCTAAGCAATCTACAGATTCAGTTCAATCCCTACCAAACTACCAATGTCATTTTTCACAGAACTAGAAGAAAAAAATTGCACAATTTGTATGGAAACACAAAAGACCCTGAACAGCCAAAGCAATCTTGAGAAAGGAAAACGGAGAAGGAGGATTCAGGCTCCCTGACTTCAGACTATACTACAAAGCTACAGTAATCAAGACACTATGATACTGGCACAAAAATAGAAATATAGATCAATGGAACAGGATAGAAAGCCCAGAGATAAACCCACGCACATATGGTCACCTTGTCTTTGATAAAGGAGACAAGAATATACAACTGAGAAAAGATAGCCTCTTCAATAAGTGGTACTGGGAAAACTAGACAGCTACATGTAAAAGAATGAAATTAGAACACTCCCTAACACCGTATCAAAAATAATCTCAAAATGGATTAAAGACCTAAATGTAAGGCCAGACATTCTAAAACTCTTAGAGGAAAACTTAGGCAGAACACTCTATGACATAAATCACAGCAAGATCCTTCTTGACCCACCTTCTAGAGAAATGGAAATAAGAACAAAGATAAACAAACAGGACCTAATGAAACTTAAAAGCTTTTGCACAGCAAAGGAAACCATAAACGAGATGAAAACACAACCCTCACAATGGGAGAAAATATTTTCAAACTAAGCAATTGACAAAGGATTAATCTCCAAAATTTACAAGCAGCTCATTATCTAAAAAACAAACAACCCAATCCAAAAATGGGCAGAAGACCTAAATAGACATTTCTCCAAAGAAGATATACAGATTGCCAGCAAACACATGAAAGGATGCTCAATATCACTAATCATTAGAGAAATGCAAATCAAAACTGCAATGAGGTATCACCTCACACCAGTCAGAATGGCCATCATCAAAACATCCACAAATAATAAATGCTGTAGAGGGTGTGGAGAAAAGGGAACCCTCTTGTACTTTTGGGATGTAAATTGATGCAGCCACTATGGAGAACACTATGGAGGTTCCTTAAAAAACTAAAAATAGAGCTACCATATGACCCAGCAATCCCACTACTGGGCATATACCCTGAGAAAACCATAATTCAAAAACAGTCATGTACCACAATGTTCATTGCAGCACTACTTACAATAGCCAGGACATGGAAGCAACCTAAATGTCCATCAACAGATGAATGGATAAAGAAGATGTGGTACATATATACAATGGTATATTACTCGGCCATAAAATAAACGAAATTGAGTTATTAGTAGTGAGGTGGATGGACCTAGAGACTTTCATACAGAGTGAAGTAAGTCAGAAAGAGAAAACAAATACCATATGCTAACACGGTATAGCATGGTATAGCATGGAATATACCATGGTATATATGGTTTATATATGGAATCTTAAAAAAAAAAATGGTTCTGACGAATCTAGGGGCAGGACAGGAATAAAGTCGCAGAGTTAGAGAATGGACTTGAGGACACAGGGAGGTGGAAGAGTAAACTGGGAAAAAGTGAGAGAGTAGCATTGACATATATACACTACCAAATGTAAAACAGATAGCTAGTGGGAGGCAGCTGCATCACACAGGGAGATCAGCTATGTGCTTTGTGTCCACCTAGAGGGGTGGGATAGGGAGTGTGGGAAGGAGATGCAAGAGGTAGGGGATATGGGAATATATGTATACATATAGCTGCTTCACTTTGTTATACAGCAGAAACTAACACAACATTGTAAAGCAATTATACTCTAATAAAGATGTTAAAAGAAGGAAAAGAATACCAAAATAAAATAAAATAAAATTAATAAATAAAAATAAAAGGGAATAAGTCCTTCATGGAATGCACTAGTCCTTTGAAAGGAGAGGGATTTCTTTGGGTAAAGAATAGATTGATGTATGGGATGGTTCTCAGCTCATTTAATTAATTTATTCATTTGTTCCTCTGACATTTACCAGAAATCCACATACTCTAGAACTTTAACCCAGGTCTGCTTGACCACAGAACATTAGATCTGAAATGATGTATTGAGTTACCTCTCATGAGTAAGACTGAGTCTACAGTAATAAAAATGAAAATATATGTGTATCACTTAATACAATGCAGGGTGTTCTATAATAAAGAACTAACTGGTATTGTAGAGGAATAAATACTGAAATATGCTTTTAGGAATTTGGAAAGGTTTTATAGAAGGGATGGTAAGAGTGTTACATCATAAAGGGGAAGCAGGAATTTAACAACTAAAGTAGAGAAGAAAGGCAATTCTGTCAGAGGTAGCAATTTTTCAAAGGAAAATTATTACAAAACCTTGTGTGCCTGAGTGCCAAATTAGGATTTGTGTGAAGAAAGTGATGATGTTGGACATTTAGTTCAGGGATAGAATATGAGATACCATTTACCATACTAAGAGTTAGAGTTCTATTTTATAGATAATGAAAAATTGATAAAGACTTTTTAATCTAGAAAGTTATATGATAAGAATTGTGTTTTAGAATGACAACTCTGTGGACAGTGTGAGAGTAGCTTAGATGCACGACGTGAGTTACACAGAAATGAGACAGAAGGTTTTTAATAATTAGTTTAAATAAAATAATGGAGATTAGCTGAGGATATAGAAATGGAAATGAATATGTAAACTATGTGCATGTTCTAGTGATATTATAGTTAGAATACCATAAATACAGATAGAGATCAAATATAGTGTCATAGACATAGAAAGAGACCAAATTATGAATTATTAGCACAATGAATGGGCAGCAGTAATGGAAAGGAGCAGAGAAGAATCACCATTAGACTGGATAGATGGTAATGTCAATATATCAAGCTAAGAAATAGAGCAACAAGAACAGACTTGGGGATGAAGAGTGATTTCATTACACATCTGTTGAAAATGTGGTCCAGGTAAGAGTATATATTCAGTCAACCAATATTTTTCACACTTCAGTCGCTTGAATATAATCTTCACAATTTTTGTCAAATTTCATCATCTGTACTATAATTTATTAAATGCTTATCTTTAAATTGATACATTTTAATCTACATACACTTATTTTAAGAAGACCTAGTACCTGTGTCATGAATGGGAACAAGTGTTGTCAATTGTCCTCTGTGGAAGTAAACATTAAAACAATGCAGTAGACCAAAACATGTTTAAAATTTTCAATTATAAACAATTTTACATCATTCTAATTCAAGGAGACAAAAAAAAATCCTGTCCTTAATTTTGGAACATGGAAATACTAGTATGAACTGGAACATGGAATTGGAAATATCAGTATTTATTTATTTATAAGCTTTACTCAATAAAAGGGCTTTGAAGCGATGTCATTTCAGTAGCAATGAGCAGCACATCTAGTGCCCCATATATTCACTGGCGAGTAGAACCCACTCTGTATGACTCATTTACTCTCTGGCTCTGGATATGGTCTTAATATGGAGCATAACTTGCCCATCACTCTCAGATAATAAAAAGTTCTCTAACTTTAAATCAATTATCAATCTGTTCAATAATAATGTCTGGTTCAGTGTAATTATCAATACTCTAACCTTTATTTTAATTTTAATCCCCTTCCCAGTTTGAACCAGATGCGTGCAGCAAGACTGCCTCGGGAAAGAGGAAAGTGATCAGATTACTCTTTCTCTTCAAATCTAATCGTACACTTCTTCCTAGCTTGCTTGCTAATTGTAGTTCTGACATATCCAGCATCAAACATGGGGAGAGGAATAAAAGGCAATGAGCCAGGGAGTTCTCATTTAACCTTTCAGTTGTAGACTGGATTTGGAACTTTATTGCTTGGTGTGTGCCTAAGTCACTCTTTCTTTCTTGGGGGGAAAGGGACTTTGTAGTTTTCACATATACCATCCCCTTTTTAGCAGACCAGCCTCCAATATCCTCTGGACAATCAGTAGTTAGTAGACCTCACAGCATCTGTCTATAGAGTTATTCTTTCTCTTGCAGATGGCTTTCTTTGAAAGAATATAAAACAATTCTGCACTGTTTCTTTTTGTGTGGCCTTTAACTGCCCCTCTAGTCTGCTGGTATGTGTTGCTTTAGCCAGACTCTTGCCTTTTAAATAAATTCAAAATAATTTTCACAGTTTTTCAAAAGAATTATATCACCTATCCTTTTCTTGGTCTCTCCACCAGTGTCATTTATAGGTTGAAACTGGATAGTCATTTTAGGATTACAACATTAGTTTTCAGTCAACTCCTTTGAAAGTCTACCCTAGAGGGTCTGGCATACCATTTTGGAATATGGAAGTAGATGATGTCTTTGGGCTTCAGACGAAACAAAAAATTGAAGAAATTGCCATTCATATACTTAATACATTTTGATATGTTTTGCTGTTGAAATATATTAGTGCACTTAAGCTAAGTGGCATTTGCCATTTCAGTGTCTGATTTTGCACCACACGTCTTCGGAACTGATCTCCTGTACATCTATGTTGTCATTTGCTAACCAAGTCAAGTTGGAGAAAAGTAGATTCTTCATCAGTTCTTCTCCAATTACTACTGTTATCCAGTATCACAGCAAGTTAATCATGAAGTCTTTGTTAGTATAATGCTAAATGGAAGTGATTTATGTAACTCTGGATTTGTCTTTATTTTTAGAGGGGGGGGATAATGGAAATCTAATATTATTTCTTGATTTTTGAGTTTAAACCTCTGTTTTTATATACTTTACAGGGACCAACACATTAGGTTTGGAACAGGGCCTTAGACTTCTAAGCAGTAATTTAATTTCTTCTCTACAAACCTTCAATAGTTGCAAGATACTTTTGGCCCTGGTGCAATGAAGTGCTGGTTGTTTCTTAAAAATACCCCCTTGTGCTTTCTTGAAGCTGCTATTGAGAGTACTTGCCACTTGATAAAGTTGCCAGGAGGAGTGCACACAGTCGTGCAGTATGGCTATCAAAGATATGATATTGTAGCTCCTCCCTTGGTTCAGGATTCAGGGTACAAGTATACAATATTTTACGGTACCCATTATCATAGGAACACCTCAGTGACAAGTTGTTCTTTACAATCAAATCTCAGACCCAGTTCAGCTTCAAGGATATAAATATTACCAGTATCAACAGACTAAAACAGCAACCAAATTTCTATTAAATTACACCTCCAGGCAAGTATTCAAAAAGGTTATATATTCATATATATGGAGTATTATTCAGCCTTAAAGAAGAAGGAAACTTTTACACATGCTACAACATAGATGAACCTCAAAGACATTATGCTAAGTGGAATAAGCCAGGCAGAAAATCACAAATTTTGTATGAATTTGCTTTTATGAGGTACCTAGAGTAGGCCAATTTATGGAGATAGAAAATGGAATAGTGGTTGACAGGGGATGAGGGAAGGGAGAATTGGGAGTTATTTTTTAATGGATATAGAGTTTCAGTTATGCAAGTTGAAAAGAGTTATGGGGATGAATGGTGGTGATAGTTGCACAATATGAATGTACTTAATGCCACTGAACATTATACCTAAAAATGGTTAAAATCCCAAAATTTATGTTATGTATATTTTAGTACAATTTAGAAAAGTGAAAGATGGACAGGTGTAGTAAAGGAGATAACCTCTAAATGTTGGTCAGGACCAGATTAATGATGTCAGGCTATGGAGAGTAGCCTGTTTTCAAGCTCTGACAAATGAAAAGCCTAGACAAAGTAGGATGGAAGTAAGTACTGATAAAGTATTGAGATTCCACTTACCTAATGGTGTGATCGCTGATCTCAAAGATTTATATTTCCTCCTTCCCCATGCATGCATGTCATCCTCCTATGTGGGATAAACTTTGAAAGATCAATTATGCTGAAACTTTTTTTCTGAGAATGATTTCAGCATTATCATAATATGTATTTGGAAAATTCATATTCCATTCACCTCACATGCCATCTTTATCAACTCTCCATCCTTGCTTTTTTTACCTTTCCCAAACAAGTTTGTCCATGAGAATTTAAACTGCTTAGCTCTGGTGACAGAAGTGGTATGCAGTTCATCCAACAGTCATTCTTCTTTTTCTTATATATGTTCATTCTGATTTTAGGTTGGCAGCAATATGCTCAGTAAAGGCATGCCCCTCCCCCAGCAATAGGGGGTAAACTTTGGGCTAAGCAATTAGAGTTGACCTATTCACCTTTACCGGTGGTTCATTTCAGGGTGGGCCTATGACCCAATTTTCACCAATGAGAATAAAAGGAAGTCTTCTGGGTGACTACTGAGGAAGATTTCCCTTGCTGCTAAAAAATGAAGTAGGAGAGACAATGGCTTCTCTCTCTCTTCTTCCTTCCTGGTATGTGAGAATGTGATTTCCAGAGTTGAGACAGACATGCTGTGACTTTGGCAGGACACACTGTTGATGCATTGAAGAACACAGATCAGAGATGATGAAAGAGAAGGAGCTGGGCTCATGTCAACATCACTGAGTTACTACTCTGGAATTGTCTAACTTTGGGATTCTTGCAATGTGGGAAAGTGGCTGTATTGTGTAAGGCACTTTCGGTTGAGCATTCATTTAATTCAAATTTTATTTTATCTTAACTGATACACTCCTTGCATTTATTTATTTATTTACTTATTTTGAAGGTGCAATCCTTATCCTAGTGGACATTTCTCTAAGGAAGAGAATAAAATAAAGCATGGTAGTGGGCTCAGGGGAGTGAAAGTGGGTGGCATAAGTTCACACAGTTACTCGATATGTTTTCCATTAATAGATAAATATTTATGTTAGATTAATTATCTATAAAAGCAAGGAGAAAAAGAGCAAATCAATATTCTCTTATCTTTTGCCATCTTATTTTCTGAGTTGTGTTTACAGACTCTTTTCAAGCTTATGGAAAGTCGTCAGTCTTCAATTGGTAGGTTCTTGCAAAACAAACAAACAAACTTCTAATTCATACAAGAAATCCTTAATTCCAATCAAAAGCAGATTTCTGAAATGTACAATTTTCAATTGCTTACTAATCTGTCTTTTCTTGGGTATTAAAAGCAGTCCTAATTCTCACTTAAAATATTTTTCCCGGGGCTTCCATGGTGGCTCAGTGGTTAAGAATCCGCCTGCCAACACAGGGGACACGGGTTTGAACCCTGGTCCGGGAAGATCCCACATGCCGTGGAGCAGCTAAGCCCGTGTGCCACAACTACTGAGCCTGTGCTCTAGAGCCACGAGCCAGAACTACTGAGCCTGTGTGCCGCAACTACTGAAGCCCGAGCACCTAGAGCCCATGCTCCACAACAACGGAGAGTAGCCCCTACTTGCTGCAACTAGAGAAAGCCCCCATGCAGCAACGAAGACCCAAAGCAGCCAAAAATAAAAATAAATAAATAAAAATATTTTTCTCTTTTAAGTGGAAAGAATGAAGATGTGTTATGGATGCTGAAATCCTGTTAGCTTCGCCAGTGATTGCTGTGTACCTGCAGGTAAGTGATTACTCTTTAATAAACTGAGATGAGACTCTTAATCATTAATGAAATTCGTTAGGTGTGGCAGAATCCTAGATGCTTGTATAATTCCTCTCATCTCCCTGCTTAAGTAAAGTCACCTGGGAAATATGTTTAATTGTTTGTAGAACAAAAATATGTCAAAATGCACAGTTGTGAAAAAAAAAATAGCAATGATTTAATTTGCAGACTTGCATCCAATAATTGCAGAACAAATAAGACTTGGAGAAAAGAAGGAGATCAAATCTAGGATTGGTTAAGATATAAAATGGTATTGGTGTTTGAAAATGACGGAAAAGTAAAAACAATCAGTTGATCCACAGATGAAGGGAAATAATGACCTGCATCTGAAAGTGAAACAAGATGGCTTGAATAGAACCCCCCACAAAAAACAACATTCTTTTGTGACCTAAAGGGGCAGGTATATTGAACTAAATTGAGTGTATGTTGGCACAGTAATTTGCAATGTTTTCTCCTCCGATAGGTGATAAAAATGTAGCAGTGGATCACACAAAGCACAGAATTTTAGAATGTTTTTCTCATTCATATTAAGTTCAGAAAGAAATAGAACTCATCTAGGAAGCACTTTATTGTTAAGCAATTTGCCTCAGTTTATCCCTTTATTGATATTCCTTCAGTACCAAGAATAAACTATGTTTAAATAACATTTAATTCTATTTGTTAGAATATTACTGTGAAATTGTCTCTTTGTTTCACATGAATGTCTCATTAAATACTTAAATACTCAAACATTTACTCAAATAAATATGTACTTTAAAGGCTATGGTAAGGGCTTCCCTGGTGGCTCAGTGGTTGAGAGTCCGCCTGCCAATGCAGGGGACGCGGGTTCGTGCCCCGGTCTGGGAAGATCCCACATGCCACGGAGCGGCTGGGCCCGTGAGCCATGGCCACTGAGCCTGCGCATCCAGAGCCTGTGCTCTGCAATGGGAGAGGCCACAACAGTGAGAGGCCTGCATACAGCAAAAAAAAAAAAAAGGCTATGGTACGAAATTATATTTTCTTTTTTTTTTTTTTAGCATTTCTTCTCTCTTTTCCATTCTCCTTGCCCCAGTACCTCAGTACCTGGTACAGTGGTTTTATTTGTTTGTTTTTGTTTTTTATTGAACTATAGTTGATTTATAACAGTGCTTCTTACATAGCAGAAATTAGAAGATTTAAATTAGCCAATTGACTTTTTAAATTGAAATTCATGCACACATAGAAAAATGCAGCCCTATGCAACAGCTATTTGTTTAACCAGCGTGTTACTAAGTTTTAAATATGAATTAATACAAATTAATACATTTTTTTAAATATGAAAATTTTTTAGGCACACAAATTCATCTAATATTTCAGTCTAAAAACCCTGATAACGGACTTCCCTGGTGGCGCAATGGTTAAGAATCCACCTGTCAATGCAGGGGACACGGGTTCGAGCCCTGGTCCAGGAAGATCCCACGTGCCGTGGAGCAACTAAGCCCATGTGCCACAACTACTGAGCCTGTGCTCTAGAGCCTGCTAGTCATAGCTACTGAAGCCTGCGCGCCTAAAGCCCGTGTTTCACAAGAAGAGAAGCCACCGCAATGAGAAGCCCACTAACTGCAATGAAAAGTAGCCCCTGTTCGCCACAACTAGAGAAAGCCCACAAGCAGCAACAAAGACCCAACGCAGCCACAAATAAATAAATAAATAAATTTATTAAAAATAATAATAATAAATAAAATAAAAATCCTGATAACAAGTTGTAGTTGTTGAAAATTGACAGAGTAGTTGCTAAGTGTAAAAGCTGTTAACAACTTTTAACAGCTGTTTTCTAAGATGTCATTCCCTATGTACTCAGGAGAGCCAAGTTAAACACTTTGTACTGTTAATCTTAAGAAACTATGGCACTTCAAGCTTTACAAGAATTAAGGCTGAACCTACATATATAATTCACTACTATATTCCTATTTTTAAAAGAATCAATTTCTGTGTACAAAGTGAGGTTTATATCACATGTCCACTTTCAGCACATTCACTTGGAGGGCCTTAATAGCTTGGCTAGTAGTGTTTTCTTTAGAAGATGATAATATTGACCTGTGGAGTCATAGAAGTATTCTGTGTAATAACAGCTAAAAATTATTTCTAAATCCTTAAGACCGAAAAAATCATATATCAATAACCAAGTTAAGCTATATTTTCATTTTTCCTGTCTAATATTAATTTCTCTCTGAACTGTTTTGTTGGCAAGATTTGAAAAATATTCTTTATATTACAGTAGATCTGAGAAAACCTTATTTTGATATAATCAAAAGTGCATAAATAGAAACATCAGAAATTCAGTGTGTGTGCACACGTGTTTGTGTTTTAATAAAGCTGTTTATGAGCATTGAACATGTCGGGCTAAGGTTAAAAAATACCTTGTAGTTTATCAGTCGTTGTGTTTTTCTTGCTAGCATAGTTATAAACATGGATGGCTGGTTTAAAGTGAAAAAAAGCAATATTAATCTTAAGAAGGGTTTCCTTATATACATTTTCAGTAAACCATTTCCTTTTAGTGATCATATCTTTATGCACTACCAGTATAACATATTATGCCTGGTTTCATCAGCAATTATAAAATGTCATCTTCTAAGATGTGGTAAACTCAGCAGGTTAAAATGGATGCAGTTCACTAAAGTCCTTAACTCTAAGTAAAACTTTTCCTACTGAATAGGTTTAAAAGGAAAAAGAATCCTCTAGATCCTTATTTTGCAATATTGCATAGTAAATAGTGCATAATCAAGGAATCTATAAAAGTCTAAGGACACGTTGTTTTGCCTTGATATTATCGAATATAAATAGATAATATAATGTAAAAATATAAATGGAGTCTGAAAAGTGTAGTTTATCAAAACACAATATTAAAATGTATAATATAAAGATACTGTAATCTTTTAAATTGTAAAAAGGGTCATGAAAATATAATTTTTAATAAGATTTTATGCTCTCATAACAACAAGGACCGTGCCAGGCATATAGTAAGAATCAATATGGAAAAGTTGTTAGGAAATAATAAAAAGATTCCAATTTCTAGACTTACATCAGAACTTCCACTGCTCCCCTGGAAAACTCACTATCCTAAGGTAGCAGTTTTAGATGATCATTTTAAAAGTTTCTTATGTCCCAAGATGATTAAATGACAGTGTACTTTCTTTGCATAATATTTTATCAGTTTAAGTTATCAAGTACAAAGATACCCATGAATATTTTTGAGGTTGAGCATTTTTTAAAATCAGATCTATATAGAAGGGAGGAACACAGACTTTTTAACATTTTTTGGTTGGCGGTGAGGTATTGTTCAAATCTACCTTATCATTTTGGATTTGCCTCAAAGGTAGTCATCATATGTTAATATTCTTCTGTGTATATTGTTTCCCCAACTAGATATGTTTATCAGTCTTACTGTCTGAGCATATAGTAGATTTAAGTAAGTTGGGGGCTTCCCTGGTGGCGCAGTGGTTGAGAGTCCGCCTGCCGATGCAGGGGATGCGGGTTCGTGCCCCGGTCCGGGAAGATCCCACATGCCGCGGAGTGGCTGGGCCCGTGAGCCATGGCCGCTGAGCCTGCACGTCCGGAGCCTGTGCTCCGCAACGGGAGAGGCCACAACAGTGAGAGGCCCACAAACCGCAAAAAAAAAAAAAAAAAGTTGGGAAGAAATCTGAGGGTAAATTTTAAAAGCTTAATGTTTAATTTATTTACCACATAACAAGAATGTAGTACAGTTCAAAATTAGAGTTTTCAATGCTTTTGTTTGCAATAATATAAAAGCCATCTAATTATAAAAGCAATTGCCTTTGCATCGTGGGGAAAAAAATTAGTTTTGATTCTACAAAATTCTGGACATCCTCCTGTGATATGCAAATAGTTACTTAGCAGGAATCATTGCCCAATGAAAATTATCATAAAGTATTAATGATCTGATACAAGAATGTTCCATAGAACAGAATCTACAATTTTAGATTCAGAAAAGACTTTTGAAATCATTTTGTTAAATCCCCTCATTTATTAGATGAGAAATCAGGAGTCCAGAAATATTAAAGAATGTGCCACATGTAGTTAGAGTCAGATTTAGGACTTGAATTCAGGTCTCCTAATTTTCTAAATATTCTTTCCATCAACGTGTAAATTGTTACTGGACAAATTATAATGATTACCCCGTTTCTTTCTTCGTGGAAATCCTCTGCTGTGTGTTAGCACTCATGTGAAGGAAATCAATATGGTCTTATACCATGAGATAGATGGCTCTTTAAATTAGTTTTCCAGAAACAATTCAGGTTAGTTTGAAGACTAACAGGGAAAATAAAAGGCTGGACTTCAGAGATTTATCCTTATAAATATATGAGTTAAAAATTATTAGATTAACCTCTCAGTCTTTATCATTATGCAATTTATGCTTACCAAATTTTTGCCTTACACAGTTTCCTTTAAAGAACTTTAATACCTAATTTGAGATTTAAGAACAGGGATAGATTTACCATGGTAGGATATACACAGTGGTTAATGGCACAGTAACAGTTCAGGTTTTAAATCTGAAATTGGAATGAAAGTGAGGCCTGCCAAAGATCAGGTGATAAGCTCAAAAGAGGAAGAAATGTGATTATCCTGCCACCCAGGGCCTCATAACTTTCAGGTGGATAAGTTTGTCCAACCTGTAAGAACAGCTTTGCTCAATGATGCTGAGAGAAGCAAGCTGAGAATTACCAGCAGTCTCTTGAGTGGACATGGCTCAGTAGTGCCTAATCCAAGGGGAAATGATTAGGCTGACTGCCCTGGCCAAGGCAGAGACTGAGAGGATTGTAGCTACAGATAAACATAGGGAGAGGTAGTTAAGAGAAAGGAGCAGTGGTGGATTTGGCCCAGGTATATAGGTACAGCAATAGTTCAGGGCAAGATGAATTATTTTTCAGGTTGTGCCTATTGGAAATAAGGAGTCCAAGTAACTTTTCTGAGATACAGAATAGTGTCCAAGTTTTTTAGAGCATGAATTTTCACCCATCTGGATTTTGCCTAATAAGCTACCAAAATGGAATGCACTTCTAGTGGAGCCTCAGTGTCACTGGGAGAGCGGCAGGACTGTCCAACAGCATCAGCTACCATTTGGGGTCTGGTTTAGCTTGTTCTACTCTGGCAATCTCTGCCCATGAATATTCATTTGCTGACATCTGTAAGTGGAAATATATTCTTTACTACTGGACAATTCTAAGTAAATAAAATTTGAGTGAGGGAATTCGCTCAAGAATGCCTCTTGTTCATTCCTATTCAATTCAAGAAACAAATATTAATAAGCAACATGCTAGACCAGATGTTTTATGGGCTATAATCCAGAAGCTGAAGTTAAGATAATGCGAACTGTCATCTAAAACAAGTGATCTGTGCATGGATTTTTCTATAAGATTCAAGTTGAATGAACCTTAACACAAAGTCCTCTCAACCTGATGGCAGGTTTCTTCCCAGCATCAACTTCCTATTTTATGTAAACCCATTTTGATTGGTACCTCTGCCCTGCCTCTGAAATATAATCATTTAATATCCTAAATAGTCATATCTGCCCTATTCTTAAACATTATTTTATTTTGTATCCCTACTCTGATGATGTTTGAATCTGAAATATAAATATCTTCCTCTTTCTGTTTCTCCCTCAACCTTTTTTCACTCTTTAAATTGAAATCTTCTCTTAAGGGTCATGGAATATCCTTTCCTTAATGGATCTGGGCCAGGATGATCATAACTATTCCCAATGGAAAAGCTGAAATATGATGGTGCATCTCAGTCCAGATGACTGTACTAAAGTAGGGAGGAAGAGAGGAATACGTGAGAGACCCAGTCTAGCCAGTTCAGTGCCTCTTTGTACTCGCTTGCCCTATTGTGACTATGAAAGTACAGGAAAAGTAAAACTGGCCTGAGAAGGGCATGGGTTCAGGTTCCTCCATAGACGAGGCTCTGTCACATCATTAGGGCAAGCCACTGAGTCCAGCAAAGGTGGTAGTTGAGAGTGAGAGGGATATAGAATGGGTAGTTGAAGAGAGAGATGGTATCAATTGCAGCCTGCTACCAACTACAGTGGCAATGATTATAGTTTGTCCCACTAGCTTTTTTTCTGAGTTTCTTCTTAGGAAAAGAAGCTCACCAGAATCCTGGAGGATCTGCTTTGGTAGGGATGGATTTTGGTAGACATGGAGATACACTGCCCTGATCCTTTCCAAAGGATTTTCTGCCTAGCTGTGGATTGTGTAGTCTGAAGGCGGCTTCCATTTCTCAGCTTTTTCAGGGTCTGCCTGAGCTTCAGAGGGCTGCCGTCCTGAGGTCAAACCTCTCCTGGGAACCCTGGATCCAGTGACTGAGTGAAGCAGAGATATAAAGGTAGAGTCATGTACCTTAACACAATTTACTGTGTTGTGCACCTTCCTCTCAAAGGTAAAAAGAGTAAAAAAATTAGTCTTCCCAGTGCCATTTCTATCATGTTAACAGCTTTCCTAAGTACTTGAGCACACATATTGGACATCTTGTACCAAATAGTAATGGCGAAAATTAAAATTTTAGATATAAGTTTAATGGGTACTTGAACTCTTTGAGCTACTGGATGTTTGGTAGGTACATCTAATTATGTGCTTTTTAGAGTAAAGAAACATATAGTGAGTTGCCTATTAGATAGCCATTACCTTCTTCTTCCTTAATTAAAAAACAAAACAGTAAGATTCCTTGTGCAAATACTGTGTAAACTATTGAGATAGATACAAGCAAAAGGCACAGACAAGGAACTTCCAGGTATACGCCTTCAGACTGGGATACACACTTAGCATAAGTCCTCTTTGACTGTCACTTTTCATCCTCCTGCTTCTTTGCTTGAGCCCAGGTGTGATGCCTGGAACTCCAGACATTTTGTAACTTGAGGCTAACTTGAAGGTAGAAAACATGTGCTAAGGAGAGTAAAGCAGAAAAATAAAAGGATCTTGGGTTCTGATCACACAATGGAGTTGTCAGACCTACCATGGAGTGCCTTTCTCAGAGCTCATTTTATTGAGAGAGATTTAGGCTTCTATCTTTTTGAGCCACTGTTATTCCTGGTTTCTGTTGCTAGCCTCTGAATGAATCTCTAAGTGATAGTTACTTTAGCCTGGTAACCGAAACAATTATTTGGTTGAATTATTTAATGAGTTGAATTCTGTGTCTGTGTTGGATATTTGATTTTGATCTTAGTTTTCAGCTCTATATGAATATTGTCATTGATAATTGTTAAAAATTATTTTTTCTCACTGGAAGCTACATTCACGTCTCGTCTTAGCTTATCCATGTCATTCCGGACTTTGTGTAAAATAGTTAACTCTTACTTTGAGGAACATCTTCAGAAACATAAAAATTTGAATGTAAAATACTTTATGGATGGTATGAATAATTTTCCATTGGTTTTAACTGGATTTAGAGAAATTAAAAATCAGAATAGCTTAAAGCATCTTCAATGGTCACTCATCCTTTATAATTAATCTCAAACGAGAAAATTTTCATTAATCTTGTGTCTAATTAGTCACTTATCTGCAGTTGGGGATTTGTAGCTACATGCTGATTTAATTAGAATGTCTTTAAAATTCACTTCTTTTATCTTTTTCTCTTTTATACAAATATTACTTGATAAAGATGAATTTTTGTTTAGATATCTATATCATTTTGTTTAGAGTCTACATCATCTGATTAGACTTCTTTCTCAGATACACACTAAATGATTCACTATAATATGGGCCAGGGATTAAAAATTAACCACCTAACTTCAAAATTAGTTTTGGGGACCAAATTAAGATTTAAAGGCATAAGATTTACTTAATTATACTCCTTGTTGATATCAAGGCAACTATAATGTGGGAACTCTATAAAATAAAATGTTTAAGAATACAGCCTCAATGTCTCAGACTCTAAAATGGGTCCAAGAATTTTCTCTCCCTTGCTAGCCTCTCAGGATTGAACATGACAGAGCAACAAACTACTCAAATAAACAAAACCTTGAAAACCAAAAAAAATAGTATCCTAGTCTTCCATCTTGTTGAAGAATATTATTTCATAAGCATCTGTTATCTCAAACATAAAATACAGCCATCACATTAAAATGCAAGGGTGTTTCCATTATTGTTTCTATATCAAAAAAAGGCTGATATAATTTCTAGTGTTCCTATTACATTGGGGCTCTGATGTGAGCTTAAGGCTAGTGCCATCTATTTGAACTTAAAATGTATTCTCTCAAAAATTCTCATTATTTTAGACTTACATAATGTCTTTAATAATATACTTCTCAAATATTTCCTCTTATTTCTAAAGAACTGATAGTGGAGTTACATAATAATATCTTAAATAAAATGTCGTAGTAAGAAGTGTGTATTCTGCCACACTGTACATACTTCACATACTGCACCTTTCAAATATGTTCACAATGAATTGCCCCTATGACATAAGGAAGTGCTTTCTGTTATCTGTATCAGTCAGCATAATGCATCTTCAAACAATTTTTGTTTGCCTCTTAAAATATCAGGGCAAATATAATGACAACTGTGACCTTAAGTCTGATATATGTCAATTCACTGTAACTGTAATCTAATAAAAATATATTTAAAAAGCAACTCTAATATGGATAAGCCTGCCTTTTATATTCTTAAATCAAAAGCAAAAAAAGTTTCCATTTTTGTGTCCTCCAGTCCAATGGGGAACTTGCTTATTTATGGATTCACTGTGACTGTTTTTTAGTGGATGATAGTTCTGTTAGAGAATTAGTGGTTTATTACTTTATTCAAAATTTAAAATTGAGTAACTAAAATAACTAATATGTAATTTAAATAATCATAGAACTTCTTTTACTTTATCTTTTTGTTGTTTTAGTATAGAGGAATAATAATATTTATTTTAAAATGGAATTTTCTTCTTTTCACTTTTATTATGGAAAACCTCAAACATATAAAAATAGAGAAAATAGGATAACAAACTTTTGCATACCCATTATCAAACAAATGATCAGTATCCAAAACTCCCCGAATCGTCTTGTATGTTTTATATTATTTCTTCAATTAAGGATCGAAGGAAACTCCATTCATTACAATTAAGACTCTTTTAGCCTACACATTCCCTCTCCATCTCTTTGAGTTTTTGTTGCAATTTATTTATTTACTTCTTTTAAAAAAACAGGTAATTTGTTGTACAGAGTCCCACATAATCAGGATTTTGCTCACTGCATCCTCCTGCTATAGCTTCCATATTCTTATGTTATGAATACTTGCAAGAATATAGGGGAAGAATACTTCATAGCTGGTGGTATGTACTTTCAGCAGAAAGCACATCATTTTGGGGAATAGTAACAACCTTTGGTAATAGTTGCTATGATTTATTTAGTATGCATCACAAAATGGTAATATTCAAATTCAGTCATTTCTTCTTTATTTGTGGAAATATTTCAACATAGAGAAACATCTCCTGAGCAGCTATTTGATTTCCCTGAAGTAGAATTTGTATAAAAAAAGTGAAATGAATTCTAGTTATTATATATAGCCATTTTCAAAATAGTTTCTTCCCTGGCATTCCTTATTAGTGACCAAAAATAAAAACACAAAAACCACTTATATTTCATTTTCTTCAGTATAATGATATCATGGAGTGAACTATATATAATACATTGCAATTTATTACCATTATATTTCTTATTGATGTGCATGCTCAATTAATCTCACCATCAGCAATTGCTTCAGGTTGGCGCCTGCATTCTTTGGGCACAATCCTTGATATTGGTAGTCTTTGAGAGCTCTGTTGCTTTTTGGTATGGCAAGATATTTCAGGCTCATCTCTTATATTTTTAGCTCCAGACCTCTAACTCTACTGACTCCTTAGACTAAGTAAGCAATGTGTATGTTTGTGAAAAAATCAATACAGTTGATAAAAATTGTAGAAGAATAAACTTCCTGAAATTACATGATAAGATCTGGGTATCATAGCAGCTTGACTGTTCAGAGAAATATGAATTCATCTTCTCTTCATTCACTAAAAATTTTAACTTCCCTTCTCTTTTATATTATATACATACTCACATGCACTTGCTTTTGGATATTTACTTTCCTTCTTTCCATTCTTTCCTTAACTCTTTATTCCATCTAGGCTTTATTTATATGCTGTGAGATAAGGATATAAGCTTACCCTTCCCCCCAAGTTTTCTATCACCATTTATTGAATCATTCTTTTCTCCCCAACGGTTTGAAGTTGTATCTTAATAATATACCAATTTTTTTCATGATCACATTGCTTTTAAATTTTATATTTAATTCTATTAATTGACATTCCTTTTCTGATACCATCATTATCTTAATTTTTGGAAAATTTAATTCTAGTTTAATATCTTATAATACAACTACATTCTCATTGTTATTATTTTAAAAAATATTTTATTGTCTACCGTTACCTATTTATCCTTCCAAGTTAAATTTAACATTATTTTCCAATGTTAATAAGTTACTTTGATATTTTGATGAATATTGTAAGTGGATTTAGATGTAAAATTAGGGATGAAAATAGTAAACCCATTTAGGGATAATTGGAATCCAAAGAATTTGAAAATTCTCATCCATCACCATGCTATGTCTTTCCGTTTATAGAAATTATTAAATGATTTTTTTAAAGTATTGTAATTTTTTCAAGTTTATCTTTAGGAAACATACATTTTCATTGCTAATGAAGATAAGAATTTATTTTCATTATTGTTTCTCATAGTTATTAGTATGCCAGAAGGATATTTTTTGATATATTTATTTTGTAAACAACTATGTTACATTTGGGAGGAGTATCCTCAAGAGCACCTTTCCTTTAATCTGAATAGGACCCTATTGAAACACTCATGAAATCCAGGCATAAGTTCAAATAGTAATTTTCTGCTGCATACTGAGTACTCAGATACTGTAAGATTATAGGCTACTAAACTTCCTGCTCAGCTGTGACCAAGCCTTAAATAAGAAAACAGCACCCTTATACTATTTGTATTGCTTCTCAGATTCTGTTTTAACCCCATGTCCAACACTTACAGAGGAGCAGTTGTTTAAAATACAGGGGAGGAAGTATCCATTGATTTCTAAACTGTTGTTCATTCAACTATTAAATTAATCGGGATGAGTTGTCAGCATGTCAGGATTTCCACTACATGGTCTATGCTTTCATATTGGAGGAGACTTGTGATTCCAGGTGGACATGAAAGTACGTTAACCATGGCAGACCTCCCTGCCTTTTTAAAAATTTAATACTGTTATATAGTGTACATAGATTGGTCAGTATGAAGTTTCTAAATATAGCTTCTAAAATCTTTAATTTTCAGTGAAGTAGAGGTGTGCCAAAAAGGAAGGCAATCATGTTGATTGCTAATATCTGATACACATATAACTATTTTATTTTGTAAATTAAAAATTTATAAAACTATAAATGTGTATAGGACATGTTTTACAAGTAACTTCTTCATGCCCTGCTTCTTTGAAACCTTAAGAAATCTGTGGCACTAGACAGAAGAGAGATTTTCATCTCTACTAATTGTTCATTCAGCACATATTTATTGAAAACACACTAGGTGCCATACTGTAAACTGAACTTGAGGGCTCAAGATAAAAGACATAATCCTTGTATTCCCAGAGTTTACAGTCTATTGGAAGAACAAGGCAAAAAAATTGATAATGTTAACAAAAGTGTGATAAATAGTGTAAGAGAGGTCAATATGGAAAGATAAGGAGAAACACCCCACCCAGAGAGGAGAAATGAGACTTCTACTCATAGAAATGGTAGATGAACCAAGTCTTAAATGTTGAATAGGGACCAAGTGAAGAATGGGAGGAAAAGGGGAAGCCTAAGCAGGGATAAAGTCATGGCATTCTCCTATGGGAATGGTAAATCAATGAAAGGTTTTAACCAGGGAAATGATACTATGACAATGGCATTTTAGATTGAGTATACTAGCTGTTGTCTGGAAATATGTAGTAAGAATGTTAAGAACATGAGTTTGCAATAAAGCAATGACTGTGAAATTTAGAGTAGGGAATGAGTTCAAAGGATAATAAATAAATAATATTTATAAGACTCATTGCAGAACTAAAGTTATTGGTCAATGTGTAAGAAATTAGAAGTGGCCTACAGGGGGCTTCCCTGGTGGCGCAGTGGTTGAGAGTCCGCCTGCCGATGCAGGGGACACGGGTTCGTGCCCCGGTCTGGGAAGATCCCACATGCCGTAGAGCGGCTGGGCCTGTGAGCTGTGACTGCTGACCCTGTGCGTCCAGAGCCTGTGCTCCACAACGGGAGAGGCCACAACAGTGAGAGGCCCGCGTACCGCAAAAAAAAAAAAAAAAAAAAAAAAAAGTGACCTATAGGTTGAGATTTTGGTATTTATTTAGAGATATGGAAGAGACATGAATGAGTAAAACTGGGATTAGTATGGGACATGCCAAATTTGGGTTTTCTTTCTCTGAAAGCTTGTTGTAGTGAGAAGTGCAATGATCCCTAAAGATGTCTGCTTCCTGATCCCCCAGATTCTGTGAATATGTTACGTTACAAGACAAAGGGATTTGAACTGGTAGATAAAATTAAGGTTGCTTATCAGTTGACCTTAAAATAGGCAGATTATCCTGATTCTAGATTATCCAGATGGGCCCATTGTAATCACATAAATCCTTAAAAGTAGAAGAAGAAGGCAGAAGAACGAGTTGAAGAAAGGCAATGTGAGAAGGACTTGATTCCTTCTCTCTCCTCTTGCTGGCTTTGAAGATGGAAGAAGGGGTCCACAAATCAAAGAATGTGAACAGCCTCTAGGAGCTAAGAATAGCCTTCAGTTTACAGTCAGCAGGAAAACAGTAACCTTAGTCCTATGGCTGTAAGGAACTGAATTCTGCCAACAACCAAAAAAAAACAGTAAAGGGAGTCTCCCCTAGAGCTTCTGAAAGGCACACAACACTGTAAATACCTTGATTTTAGTCCAGCAAAACCCATATCTACCAAATGTTTGACCATCAGAATTGTAAAATATAAATTTATTGTTTTAAGCCACTTCGTTTGTTGAATTATGATAAGGCAGCTTGGAAAACAAATACACCAGGGAATTTAACAAAAATAAGATTTAATCATCTATTCATTCACTCTCTAATAGAAGTATTTTCTTTTTGCATATGTGATTCTTTCTAATCATTGTTGACATGTTTTTCCATACATTTAAAAATATTTTTTTCAATCAAAACCTGCTTATATTTTTGGGAGGTACTAATTTTTAAATATAAAATACATAAACCTAAATATGAATGGTTTGCACTTTTCTGGAGATGCAAGGTGGGCACATGGACAATGCAATCCTGATGGTAGGGCTTCCCAGACAATTCATCCAGCAAAGTATAGCTCTGTTTGCTTGTATGTTAGTGTTATGATTTTGTTAAATTAACATTTTGTTAAATGTTAAAGTTGTTAAGTCCCAAGGTAGCAGATGGTGAGCCAGCACAGTTCAACTAAAGACCACAAGAGAAATTGAGACAGAGAAGTTTATTACGCTTGCCATGTACTCTTCCTGGAGAAGGTGTACATGGCAAGCCTGTCTTGAGGGCTCACATGGGGAAAATGCATGCAGAGATAGGGACAGGGCCTGGGACACATGCCTTTATTAGCGTCAGGGGGTGGAGTGCTCTGGCGTTCTGGGGCTAAGGCTGGATTGGTTATTCAAACCAAAAAGAATGGGGTTTTGGTGAGCTCCACCGGGTCTTATCTGAGGAGCGAACAAGTGGAAGGCTGTAGGAGTTGGGGTAGACTGTGCACCACAAGGGCTGCTGGGGAGTCACATCAGGAACTTACATTTTTGTGTCATGCTTGTGACTCTGTGGGCTGTTATCTAGGGCATGCACTTGCATGAGGCCTGTTGTCAATTTAAGGTAAGCAAAATGGACGCTGAGGCAGCAGTGCCGTGGAATAGTGTCATAAACCTTTGGACAGTGTTTTTCATTTGTTTTAGTTGTTTGTTTACTCCAGGAAATTTCCAGCAAAGTAGAAGGAGGAGAGTATTAACAAATATTAATGATAGCTACCATAAAATGATTGCTTATTGGAATCCAGGCACTGGGCTGAGCACTTTTCATGAATTAGCTAATTTCTTCCTTCTAATATACTTTGAGGTAGGTATTAATAATACTATTTTCTATATGAGGGATCTGAGGTTTAGGTAGATTAAGTACTCACCTACTTTCAGAGTCAACTCAAGGCTGTCTTTAGCCTCTTTGGAATCTGTTTGGCTTCCAAGCCCAGAAGGATACTAAATTCAGAGCCAGGAAAGCCATTCTGAACATATGGTTCTCTACTTCTTTGCTAAGATTTCAGTTTTTACCAAAGAATTCTTACATTTCCTGGGAGGATTTGAGTTGAAGCCACTTCCCTGGAAGCAAGAACAACCACTCAATTGAATTTCATTTGAGTCCAGGTTTTTCACAATGACAGTTGTGAAATGTTGAAGTTTCTTCTCATTTTAATGTTAACTTTAATGCCCTCCAGTCTGAGATTATTGGAGAAGGTAAAATTTTCAATGTATATGTAATTGTGGTAAATGATTATTGTAAATTGTGCCCATTTATTTAGAATTGCAGCTTTAATATTAATAATAAACCTATAAACTATTTTCACAGAACACTTATCTATTATTATTGCCAGAACTGCTCATTCCCTTTCAATCTTTTTGTCTTTCTGGCCGCATTTTATTTTCCATCTTTTAAGTGAGCCTGACAAGCAATGGGACAGAAAATACGTTCCAAATTCACTACATTAAAAAAAAAATAGTTTCCTTCAATAATGTTGTCCTAAATACATATAAAAAGGAAAACTCTACAGTTAGATTCACTTTCCCAGGTCAACAATCTACTTGTTTTATATATATATATATATATATATATATATATATATATATATATATATACACATATATATATATATATATATATATATATATATATATTTGGCTGTGTTGGGTCTTTGTTTCTGTACCAGGGCTTTCTCTAGTTGCGGCGAGCGGGGGCCACTCTTCATCGCGGTGCGCGTGCCTCTCACTGTCGCGGCCTCTCTTGTTGCAGAGCACGGGCTCCGGACGCGCAGGCTCAGTAGTTATGGAGCACAGGCTTAGTTGCTCCGCAGCATGTGGGATCTTCCCAGACCAGGGCTCGAACCCGTGTCCCCTGCATTGGCAGGCGGATTCTCAACCACTGCACCACCAGGGAAGCCCCACTTGTTATATTTTAAAACAAGATATTATTTGAGTAAAACCAGAGATAAAATATTCTTATCTCTCACAATGACTTACTTCTTCATCAAATGGCAACTGTAACAGTAGACATGTATCCTTTAAAAAAAAAAAAGTATCACTTTCAGAGCAGTACTTAAAGGGGAATATTGACAGACATTTCAAATGCAGGAGGCTGATAGCTGTTGGTAAAACAGAAACAAACCACTTCATTATCAGCAAAGTAGGTGAATGAATTCTGAGGGACTACAAATAGCAAAACAAATTATTGCAACCTGCTAAAGCTAATGAATTAAATAGGAACATTGTAAAAATAGAATATAGCAAGACAGAACCAGATTGCAATATTCCAAGGCAATTGCCAGGTGTCAGGGGCTGTACCTGGATTTTTTGGTAATACATACTCAAAGCAGAAGGCACCTGACTAAAGACGCCCTCATTTTCTATCTCAAGAATATAAATATTGCATTTCAGTTGTAATGGGTTTCTAAAACTTGAAAATCCAGGAATTACTAACACATTCCTACCTTTTTCACTTCACTGTTCTGATGAACTTATATTGTTGACAATTATTTAAATCAAATGACACTTAACAGTTAATAGAATACGCCAGAAAAAAAAAGGCGTTGAGGATATCTTGTGAAATAGATTTCCACACATAGAGGTACATTAAAAACATCTGAAAATGAAAAAAATCAGATTCCTAGGCTTCACTACTGATCTGTTGAGTCTTTGCAATATTTACACAATTTCCCAAGTGATTCTAATTTTCTAGCCCATTTTCTGTTTACTTTTAGGCCACCTGGGATAAATGGGAACCTACTGCCTTTTAGATGCTTAAGCAGGGAAAGGATATCAGTAACTCCCTTCAGTAAACATTTTAAAAATTAACACTGGCACATCTATATGTTCTAATGTGCATTTTTCATAAGGAAAGTGAGCTGATTTTCTTTCTGCTCTTAATAGCTATAGGAAAAAAATGTATTACAATGCTCCTTTTGATATCTTTCATAGATTTATTTTAGGTCTACTCTTTTTCCCACCCTAAAAAAAGTCTAATTATTTTAATCTTCCCATTAGAATCTATTTTCCAAGGCATCTTTTTTACTCACTTTAGAATGTTACTCATAAAACAAGAATATATGTTGATTTTCTAGTTAAATAATTAAGTTTTTGATACACAGTTTTATGATTAGCTGTTTCAAATTAGGCCTATTTTATAGGTATCAATAAGATTAACAGCAGATAACAGGGCTCTATAGAAGTTGCACCACCAATATCCTAAGTGTTATCATGCATTTTGTAGGAAGAAAAAAGACATTGACTCTAAGAGTGTTAGAATCCACTTGTGAGGGTTCTTTGGAAGTCATGGGAATCAGCAACATTGTAACGATTTTCAACTTTATTGGCCTATGGCTACATTAAAATATCCTAGCCCTAAAGTACCAATATTTCATTGAAGAAGAAGCTTATTAGGACATCTATTCATATATGTAGAAAAAAAGCTTGTGTTTCAAACAATGTGTATAGACTGTCTGGAGAACGTGGATTCAGGTTATCTGATTCTAGTCTTTCATTGTCTTTGAAAGATTTTAATACTCTCTATGTATGTAATTGACACACATGCAGATTCCATCCTGTCTGGCTGAGGTTCAGTTGTCTTCCTTACACACTGTGGAAAAGCTAGTTTTACCTCCGTTTGCATATTCGTTTCAATGTTCCTGATCTATAAACATTTCTGTTTTTTGGATTCTCTTTCGAACTTGTTATAACATCTGCCTGGTTCCCTTGTGAGTTAAATACAATCTTTAACATGTGTTCTTTTATATACATGAGGGCTATACTTTTACTTTCTCCTGAAAATCATCTCTTAACAGATATTATTTACTGTGAATTGTGTATATTTTAAGTTTTACTGATGCTAATTAGATAACCAAGTGTCAAATATCTGAAGATTTTTATTGTCTAACTTTTAGAGGCCAAGCTATCATAAATACTGTATTGCATATTTGATTTCAGTTTCATAAAAGGACAAAAAGAAACTTGAATTACAAATGGCAGAAATGGCATTTATAATTAGGTTTTGATGCAAGCAAAGTAACTACTTAGGGATGTTATTTAGTCACAGAGTTCATTGGGATTATCCTTTATTTCATTTCTACACTTTGATCCTCCGTTTCCCGTAACATCTCTTCCTGTTCACCCCTCCCCTTGAAGCCCTGAAATCCAACTCTTCCTTCATGCTCAGCAAAGAATCTGCTTCTCTCTTTATGAAGAAATCCAATGCTGTTAGCTGTATGATTTTGAATAATCATAGCAGCCTGAAGGATAAGTATTATTATTCATGTTAGATAAAGAACCTAAAATTTGGAAATGTTAACTTATCAAAGCTTGTGGAGTGCTCACTATAGCCACCGGAGCAATAGTTTATCCTCTCTGTGTTTTAGTTTACAAAGGCTGCCATAACAAAATACTACAGACTGGGGGTTGAACAACAGGAATTTATTGTCTCATAGTTCTGGAGACTGGAAACCCATGATCAAGGTGTCAAGAATCAGACTGGATTGGGTCCCACCCTAATGAACTCAAGTTAACTTAATTACCTCTTTAAAGGCCCTATCTCCAAATACAGTTACATTTTGAGGTGCTGGGGATTGGGGCTTCAACATATAAATTTGGGGAGACACAATTCAATTCATACAACTTGACCCCTCTTCTCTACATCTCAGTTAAAAGCAAGCAGTAGTCTTGCTTTTACCTGTAACACCCAAATGAAACTGCTCAGTTTGGGCCTCATCAATGAAGATTTTTAAAATACTTTTTATTCTAAAATAATTTTCCACTTATAGGAGAGCTGCAAAAATAATACAGAGACTTCTCTTATACCTCTCACCCAGCTTCCCCTAAGGTTGACATCTTACATATGTATAGCATAATTATCAAAACAAAGACACTAACAGAGTCACAATACTATTAACTAATTTATAAACTCTATTCAGATATCAAAAGCTTTTTCATTAATGTCCTTTTCTGTTCCAAGATGCAAACCAGAATACCACACTGCATTTAGTCATCATGTCTTCTTAGTCTCGTCCAGCCTGTGACTATGCATCAGTCATTCCTTATTCTTCCTGTCCTTAACAGTTTTTAATATTTCAGATGAGTTACTTTGTGAAATGTCCCTTAGATTGAGTTTGTCTGTTGTTCCCTCATTATTGGATTGAAGTAATGCACTATGGCAAAAATACCATCGAAGTGATACTTGCCTTTCATTATATCCTAATGGAGTACATGATATCAATATGTCTCATTACTGGTCATGTCAACCTTGATCATTTGGTATATTAGGTTTTGTTGGACTGTTGTAACAAATTACCGCAAACTTGGTGGCTTAAAATAATAGAAATATATTCTCTCACAGTTTGGGTGGACAAAATTAAGGCATTAGCAGTGTTCGTTCTTTCTGGAAGCTCTGAGAGAGAATCTGTTCCATGCCTTTCCTGGCTTCTGGTGATGGCCAGCAATCCTAGGTGTTCCTTGGCTTGTAGATGCATCACTACAATCTCCATGTCCATCCTCATATGGCCTTACTCTGTGCATGACTCTTATCTCCCTCTCATTTTAAGGAGGGTCCAACCTAGATTTCTAGGATAATCTCATCTCAAAATATTTAATTAAATATGTAAAACCATATTTTGAAATACAGTCATATTCAAAGGTACCTGAAGTTAAGACTTGGGCATATTTTAAGAGGGAGCAAATCTAAGTCTATTGTTATTTTCTCATTTGTAATTCATAAGTATGTTGAGGGAGTTATTTTGAGACTATTTACCTATCTTGTTTCTTTACAAACTTTCACCCACTAATATTATCAGCCATCAGTTGATTTTTCCTTACACAAATATTACTATGGTGTTCTAATGGCGATTTTCTATTTCTCTCATTCTTTCTACACTCATTAATTAGAATCCTTCTGTAAGAGAAGCTCTATTATGAATCTCTCTATCTATCTATCTATAATCTATCTATCATCTATCTTTGTTGTGACTGCCAATTTTACAAAGTAAAAGACAGGACATGTGGTTAAATTTTAATTTAAATGAAGTAATGGATAATTTTTAGTATAAGACCCATGCATATCTGAAATATATATACATAAAAATTTTTCATTGTTTATCTTAAATTCAAATTTAATTGTATGTCCTGTATTTTATCTGGAAACACCATTTGGTATAGACACATAGGTATGTATGTTACTCTATGGGTTGCAATCCAAACTTTATTTATTTTATTGCCCAGTTTGTTCCACCTTTGGCCACTGGAAGTTTCTTCATGTTGGCTTCTGCACCCTTTCAGCATGTCCCCATTTTTTGGATCCCTTTATTATTTTCTGGCATCACACAATGCTCTAGGCTTATCTTATATTTTCAGAATCCTAGTTCCTTTTAGTGAATAACGGTATTTAGAAACTAAGATCTGGGCTGAAGATGTGTCATTGTTATTGAGGTGTCACTGCCTCAAGGACCTCTGAGCAGCCACAGCTGGGAAATATATGCATGCATAATGACTCGTGGATAGACACGCACACATCTAGATTTTTAATGATTAAATGAGTTCATGCTGATCCCTCCAGTTCTGATCCTATGACACAGGATTCATTCTTGCATTTCCCCTTTCCTTATTTGTAATTTCCTTCTCCAGCAATGAGGCACCTAGCTATCATTCTCTATAATGTATTTACTCATATGTTCAACTCTAGTATAGACATAAAATAGTTTCAGAATTTCTAATCCATACCTCTATAAAAAGCACATTCATTAACCAGAGTACGGCATTAATGTATAGTGCATTTTGTATTTAGTCTTTTAACCTCCAGTCAAAATACTGTTTTCCCAAGTAAATTAGGTTAATTATTTTCTTACCACTTCAGTTGAATTACATTATTAGTTTACATATTGTTATTCAATTAGGCTTACTTACTATAATTTATATATTATTTATTTTGGCCTTCACCCCCCAATCTTGGTTGACATTTTATTAAATTTACATGCAGTAAAATTCACTATGTATTGTGTACCATTCTCTGTGTTTTGATAAATGTATAGGATCATGTATCCTTCAATACAGACATGATACGTAAGAGTTCCATAAACCCAACATTTCCTTATTAATTAATTCATTTGTAATTAATCCTACCTCCTACCTCCAATCACTAGGAACCATGTATTCATTTTTCTTTTTGACTTTTCCAGAATGTAATGTAAATTAAATCATCAATATATAACTTTTCAGGTCTAGCTTCTTTCACCTAGTAAAAGCATTTAAAATTCACTCATGTTTTTCTATGAATCAATAATTTATTCTTTTTTATTGCTGATAGTACTTCGTCGTATATGTATATAAGTCATGGTTTATCCACTCACGTCTTGAAAGACACGTGGGTTGTTTCCAGTTTTGAGGGACTATGCCCTAGGGTTTACAATATATATTTTTAATCAATCAGTGTCTTTTGAATAATATTTTCCATTTCAGTTGTGGTGAAATTATCTTATGACACTATATTCCCAATTCCTTCCTCCTATTCATTGCTCTATTTTTTCATATATCCTGCTTTTACTTCAGCTGTAATCATATAATATGTGGTACTAATTTTACTTTAGTCAGTCACTTTACTTTTAGAGCAATTAAAAATAAAAAATAAAAATAAATGACTTATTTTAACTTTATTGAATTTCCAGTACTGCTCATGTATTTGTATAGATTCCAATTTCTGTCTGGTATCATACTCTTTCTGCCTGCAGAACTAACTTTAATATTTGTTGTAAATTCGCTGAGAGAAATTTCCTAGCTCTCCTAAACATATTATTTATAGTTGAGGCCCTAAGATTTTTATTAAGGGAAGGAAAGGAAAAAGAATGGAAGAATGAAAGAAAAAGAACTTATTTCAACCTAATTTCTTGGGGATTTAAAAAGTATGATCTATTGCACATGAAATATTTTTCCATTATTTATCAGAATAACAAGTTATAAAAATATGTAGTATATTTGATTTCATATAGTTAATCCATGGTATCTTACATATTATAGTTGTATCAGCTGCTCCCACAAAGAAATATTTCATGTTTAAAACATATCATGTAAAAGATGTATAGCATAAAGCTATGTGTATATAAAATACACATAATATGCATTGATCTGTGAAGATACACACAAAACTATTTATTAGTACTACTTTAAGCAAGTAAATGAGATTAAGAGTTGAAAGGGAAGTTTTAATTGTGTATTTCTTATATTCTATGAGTTTTGTTTTACTGTTAACATACATTTATTATATAAGTTTTAAAGGTAGAAAAATTATATTATCAAAAGTTAACAATCTTAAAAACTCATAAAACTGGTTCTCTCTCCAATGTATAAGAAATGCTGTACTAAAACTATATAATTTCTAAAATCTAAGTTTTCTTGTAATGGACATTCTCTAGGTCTAGAAGCATTGGAAATTGTGGGCTCTGTTTCTCTTATTTTTTATTATAGTTTTTAAGTAACATACTCATTCAGATTTGTTGTTAATCATTTCAAATCATCAGGCTTTAAAGTATTATATTTACTGACTCAGACAAAATATTGATGGAACCAGAAGACACATTAGTCAGTTATTACTACTGACTAAACAATTAAAATAATATGTTTCCTTAAAAATAAAGGAACTGATATTCAGCATACTGTTCTTTTCCTGTTTTGTCTGATTTTGTATTGCAGATTGCTAAAATTTGCTCCTGAATCCTTCTTGTCCATCTGGAACTATCTTTGAATACTATATCATTGCTGTGCCTCACTCTAATGATTTAGTAGCCTTATAAATCATTAGAAACACTGATCTGGCTGATGATGCATTTGAGTAATTTATCAGCAGAAAAAGGTGCTTACATGATATATTACTCCAAAGATGGCGCTGTGTAGAGTGGATTCCAAGAAGACTCCTAGTCACTGCATTGAGTGCTCACTTTGGAGAGGGCTTTGTTTAAAAAAACATCCACTATCTTTTGGCTAAAAAGCCAAAAAGCAGACACTCACAAGAAATATATCATGTTTTCAAGGGAAAATTATTCTTTTCATCAAGAAATTCATTAGCATGATATTTTGGAATTTTATATCTGCAAATGTAGAATATAAATATTCTAAATTTCTTTGTGATAATGTGTAAGACCATGCAATACAGAGATAATTTTCATCATCAATATTCATCATCATTTTGCATATTCTAAAATAGCAACACTAGAATGATGTGACTCTGGAGACACATCTACAATCACTATAACCTACAGCTGTGTGACTCCTGCGCAAACTGTAGATTTTTTAAATGGTATAATTTCAAAATCAGTTCTCAGGGATCTGTGGATTAAATTTGAGTCCTATATAATTTGAAATTCATAGTTTATCAATCCTCTAATGTTTAATTATAATCAAGTATTACACTACACTGTTGATTTTTTATTTGTGAGAAATAGCATATGATTTTTCTCATACTAATTAATGGGAAATAGACCTGGATTCTAAAATTGAATAGACAGTTTTGTTTTTTGTTTTAAATAAAAAGAAGCAATCTGACAAGTGAAATAAGCACCCTAATATACTTTTAATATTAATGTAAAGTGATACAACCATAACCTTATCTGAAAGCCTTACTCTACAATGTAAAAATAAATTTATGTTTTGCAGATTTTTCCTCTCTGATGATTCTGATATACATTTAAGTTCTTTAATCATTGTTCTAAAGCATTCCAGTGCCTTAGATTTCAGAAAAAAACTGGCCCTCTGATCCCAAAGAAAGAAAATTTTTATTTTTAACCCCAACATACCCCACTCCCACCCTGCCCAATCCAAGACCCATCGAATTTCTGCCCTAAGCTGGTGGGCAGAAAGCATATCCATTTTTTTCAGGCTAAATCTTGCCTTCTACTCAAAAAGAAAAGTCTTACCTATTGATCTGTCATCGACAATTAACAGCAGCCAGAGAGTACAATTTTCAAGAGTATGAGTATGCAATGTGAAATCATATCCTGTGTTCACACACAATCATGGTCCCATGCCCTTGGCTGTAATTTCTTCTGTGTAAGGGGAGAAGATAAGCCTGACCTATCCCACCTGTGAAAGTCCCCATCACAATCTTCTGTCAGCACATATCTCATCCCTTAAGAATAAGTAAAAATTTTCAGGTATAGGACAGCTCAAATCCAGATTGTCAACAATAACACTGCCAATTTGTTTTATTAAGATAATTCTGAAGAATCTTAATTGTGTGATAAATGTTCACCTATTTTCATTACTAAGCAGAACTTTTAAAATATTCATTTACAAATTCTTCATTCGGTTTACTTTCAAACCACTCAAATCCTTTCCAAGGACAATAGAGGGTATTTACTTATATCGGCTTGATTAAATGACCGATAAAGTGATTCTCCACATATAAAAAAGCTGTTAGCTTGAAAAGGTAAATTCCAATCTTCTTTTTAGATGGTAGAAAATGCTTATGACTTTGAAGTTGGCAGTTTTTCCTGCCAGGCTCCACAGGATGTCTCATTATACAAGCTTCAGGAAAGAAATTCAGTCTTTTTTTTTTTTTAAGCCTAAGAAAGCTTTTTTAAACACAAGCACAATAATTTGTCTTTTAAGAATACTAAAAAAATAATCCAGAATACAGGAAAAGCTACCCTCAAATATATCCTAATATATTACTGACAGTAATGAAATAATAGAAATAATCTGTGTTCAACATTAGGGGACTAGAAGTATAACCCACAAAACATCCTTCCAGCTAATGTTTCCTCAGCAGAATGTTTCCTGGTTTTCAATATCAAAATTTCATATACTAATATACTTTTCTTTCACTGTAATGTTTTTCAGTTATTATTTATAGAGGAAATTCTAAAATTTGTATCTCCAAAACACAATATTTTTAACAAAATGGTGTTTGGGGCAAATCTTGATACATTTCAAATTCATCAGTATCATGTTTACATATTTTGAAAAGCATGCTGAGTGCAAAAAAGGGGCAGATACCTCTTGGATGCTGTGGGCCACAGAGAGGCATTGAAGGGCTGCATCCACTCTGCCATTTTTCTTTCATCAATTGCCTGATATTGCTTTAGCACTGGACAAAGAGGCTTATGACTGTAATTCATATGTTGATGTTTTCTTCAGATGTCTTTATTTTTAAGGAAAAAAGTGTTACAGCTATTGCTAAGCCCCTATTTCCCCCTCATACTTTGCCCCTCATTTCTTTTCCAGATGTAATGACTATCATAAAGT
Organism: Hyperoodon ampullatus; assembly: GCF_949752795.1. Lineage (NCBI taxonomy): Eukaryota > Metazoa > Chordata > Mammalia > Artiodactyla > Ziphiidae > Hyperoodon > Hyperoodon ampullatus. The sequence continues at coordinate 45,378,083 of NC_136922.1, forward strand.
TGGTATATATCATTCTTATGTGTATATAATTATATTTTACACACGCATGATCATGTAGTATTTTGTGTATCTTAAAAGTTTAAAAGGCTTCCCTGGTGGCACAGTAGTTGAGAGTCTGCCTGCCGATGCAGGGAACACGGGTTCGTGCCCCGGTCAGGGAAGATCCCACATGCCGCGGAGTGGCTGGGCCCGTGAGCCATGGCTGCTGAGCCTGCGTGTCCGGAGCCTGTGCTCCGCAACAGGAGAGGCCACAACAGTGAGAGGCCCGTGTACCACAAAAAAAAAAAAAAAAGTTTAAAAATATTATATTATATATATCTTTTATAATTGGTTGTTTCACTCAATACTAAGTTTTTGCAATCTCTCCATGTCATTAATGTATGAACCTCTTTTATTCATTTTAACTAGTCTATTCTATGGGGAGAATAAACCATTCCACTATATATGAATGATTCTTTTTTTTTCAGATTTTCAATATTTTAAAACATTGAGTATCACGATCAACATCTTTGTATATCTCCCTTCTTCTGTGATACATACTCGTATGTGGAGTTGCTGGATTTTAGAAAATAACACAACATTAACTTGGCCAGTTATTGACAAATGGTTTTCCAAAAGTGGTTGTACTGATAAATTCTTCCACCAGCAACGTACGAGATCCTGTTTCCCTACAGCCTGGACAGCCTGTGGTATTATCAGTGGTTTAAACTTATTTTAATCTAATGTGTGTGAAATGTACCAGGAACAGAGCAGCCTAGCAAGACAGAAACTTTTAGACAATGGTCACTCTGTTTCAGATTAGGGAATCTAAACTCTGTCTCTGCTAGGCTATAGTGAGTCACCCCTATCCTCTTGGTGTGGTGTAAGAGAAGGCCGAGTAGGGAGCCAGGACTTTCATTCCGTCTTATTCCTTCTGGGTGATAATGAGCCCCTCACCCTGTGGAGCCAGTGGAGACCACATAGGCTGACTAGAGTAACACCTCCACCCAGCAGTAACAGGGCACTATTCTCCTTCACCACTAGGGTGGTATCAGAGGAGACTTAGTGGAGGGTCAAGACTATCACCACTGCCCAGATGTAATGAGGCCACCCCTGTATGGTGTTGGTAGAGGCCAACTGGGGAGAAGTAGTGAAGCACTCCTCCAACTACTTCCAGCCACAGAGGTATCATAGGAGGTTAGTGGGGAGTAAGAACTCGACCTCTGCCCAACAGTAATAAGGAGCCCACTCCCTTGGATGTGAATGGAGTCTAAGTGGGAAACAGGACTTTGATCCCCAACTACAGTAACAAGGCAGCACCCCTCCCCCTTCCTGCCAGAGAGGTGTCAGAGGAAGGCAACTAAAACAGAATATTTAATAAGATCCAGAGTGTCATAACATAATATTCTAAAAAATCTCTTTTGGTGGAAAATCACTTGTTATATAAAGAAACAGGAAGAACTCAAACAGAATGGAATGCTTGAAGCAAATGAAAAAAATAAAAGTCTCAACAAAGAAATAAAAGATAATGAAACCAAATAAATTTAGAACTGAAAAATACAGTAACAAAAATTTTAAAACTCAGTGGGTAGACTCAATATGAGAAGAAGAGGACAGATGGAAGAAACAGTGAACTGGAAGACAGAATGATAAAAAGTATTTAATGTGAGCTACAGAGAGAAAATGGACTTAAAAAATGAACAAAATGGGGGCTTCCCTGGTGGCGCAGTGGTTGAGAGTCCGCCTGCCGATGCAGGGGACGCGGGTTTGTGCCCCAGTCTGGGAAGATACCACATGCCGCGGAGCAGCTGGGCCCGTGAGCCATGGCCGCTGGGCCTGTGCGTCCGGAGCCTGTGCTCCGCAACGGGAGAGGCCACAACAGTGAAAGGTCCGCGTACCGCAAAAAAAAAAAAAAAAAAAAAAAAGAACAAAATGAACAGAGCCTCAGAGACCTAAGGGACTATAACAAGAGACCAGTCCATGCAACAACCTGGATGAAACTCCAGAGAATTATGTTGAATAAAAACAAAGGTGAAAAACAAAGAACAACAACCCAATCTTGAAAGGGTACATACTGTATGACTCCAGTTATATAACATTATCGAAATTTTTAAAAAATTATAGAAATGGAGAACAGGTTAGTGGTTGCCAGGGGTTAGGGATGGAGTTAAGATGGGAGAGAAGTAGATGTGGCTATAAAAGGGCAACATTAAGGGATCCTTCTGGTGCTAGATGTTCTATGTTTTAACTCTATCAATACCAGTATCCTTGTTGGTGTAATGTACTACAGTTTACAGTTTCTTTGTGGGAGATTTTGCAAATATCCTTATTGGTATAATGTACTATAGTCTGCTGTTTCTATGGGGGAGACTTTGCCAATATCCTTGATGGTATAATGTACCATAGTTTGCAGTTTCTTTGGAGGAGACTGTGTACTCTTTCTGTAAAGAGTACACAGAATCTCTTGCTCTGTGTTATTTCTTACAATTACATGAAAAGCTACAATTATGTCAAAATAAAATATTTTATAAAAAGTACATCTCTCTATCATATATTCTTTATATAATACATTATTGTCTTGAGATGTGATTTCTTGGTGAGATTCTATGTATAATTTTAGACATTTTGAAATATGTTGATAAATCATTTTGTAAATGTGGCCAACACGTTCTAACCAGCATTGATAATTATTTTTCCCACATTTTTTTCCTCATTAAACTTTGTTTTAATAAGTCTTAAGGTACTATGACAGATTTTTGGTCAAGTTGATTCAAAAGTGTAGATTTTAGGGCTTCCCTGGTGGCGCAGTGTTTGAGAGTCTGCTTGCTGATGCAGGGGACATGGGTTCGTGCCCCGGTCCGGGAGGATCCCACGTGCTGCAGAGCGGCTGGGCCCGTGAGCCATGGCCGCTGAGCCTGCGTGTCCGGAGCCTGTGCTCCGCAACAGGAGAGGCCACAACAGTGAGAGGCCCGCGTACCGCAAAAAAAAAAAAAAAAAAGTGTGGATTTTAAAAACTAATAATTTAAAACTCACACATACACACACGGAGAAAGACAAAACAAATGGCCCACAAAACACCGCTTTCCTTCTGATGCTTTTACTCTGCATTTTTATCCCTAGGAAACTTAAATGGCCAATTGAAACTAATGTGGAACCAATCTTCCACTAGTTGATTAAAACTGGTGGGGAGAGGGAGGCGGGTGTTGTTCATTTCATTTTCACGAACTTTCTGGGCCAACCTGGTGACCTTGCCAGTTCCAGCGGCCTTCTTGTCCACTACCTTGATGATATCCACAGCAACCATCTGTCTCATACCACAAACAGTAAAATGAACCAGAGAATCCAGGAGCCATATGAATGATGGAAGTATCATCAGATTTCAATAGTTAGCGGCCCCTTTACAGAGTAATCTCCTTTAGCTCAGCAACTTGCCAGCAATGTGGTCATTATGACAATCCGGCACAGTTGTATAGCCACCAATAATTTAGCCTGGATGGTTTAGGATACTCATCAGAGTAGCAAAGACAGCTGCTTCCCTTGGTGAGTCATTTTCACCGTCACCAGCCATGCTGCTGTGGAGAACATCGTTCACAGACATGCTCTTAACAGTTGTCTTAGTCTGTTCAGGCTGCTATAACAGAATACTGTAGACTGAACAGAAATTTCTCTCTCAATATTTTAGAGGCTGGGAAGTCCAAACTTAAAGAACTAGCAGTTTCATGTCTGGTTAATGTCTGCTTTCTGGTTCATAGATGGCCATCTTCTCTCTGTGTCCTCACATGGCACAAGGGGTAAGGGAGCTCTCTGATGTCGCTTTTTAGGGCCCTATTCCCATCCATGAGGGCTCCACCCTAATCACCTCCCAAAGATCCCACCTCCAAATACCATCACATTGCAGATTAGGTTTCAGCATATGAATTTTGGGAAGACACATCCAGTTTACGGCAACAGTAGAGCCCACATTGTAGGCAAAAAGAGCTATGTTCAACCAGTGCTGGATGGTGCATTTCCACAGACTTTACTGCAGTCATACATTAGATGAAAATGGATTTTCATTGTTAAATAGATTTGAATTTTAAAATTATTATTGAGATATATTTATTATATTTTATTTATGTACATGTATCACATACTTTATTTAGATTTTCATATATTTGTTTATCTTTTAAGTAAATTAAATATGTAAGCCCTATTCAACCTGTGTTTGGAGTTTTATTGTTATAGTTATCAACTCATATGAGCTATAATTTTTTAAGGATTTTTATTTCTTAACAATAACTTTGTAAATATTTCTTCCCTGTTTTTGTTCATCTTGTGATTCTGTTCTTTTTTTTTTTTTTAAGTAGGTGTTTTTTTTGTTTTGTTTTGTTTTTTTGCAGTACGCGGGCCTCTCACTGTTGTGGCCTCTCCCTTTGCAGAGCACAGGCTCCGGACGCGCAGGCCCAGCGGCCATGGCTCACGGGCCCAGCCGCTCCACGGCATGTGGGATCTTCCCGGACCGGGGCACGAACCCGTGTCCCCTGCATCGGCAGGCGGACTCTCAACCACTGTGCCACCAGGGAAGCCCTAAGTAGGTGTTTTTGATGCAGAGAGATTTAAAAGACCTGGGTTCAAAACAGTTTATTATTTCCTTTGTGATTTCTTTAATCAATCTGACAAACAGAATGTCTTCACCTATGCTACGATATGACAAATATTTAATTATGTTTTATTTGAAGGCTTTACAGGTTTTTTAAAAATCTGACATTTTAATCCATCTAGAATTCCTTTAGATAAAAGGTGGAGATATCAAATGATACTTTTTTCTGAGAGCTAGGCAAAAAGTTATTTGCTTCCTGAACAGTTTGTAAGGTCATATATATTTTTCTAAATTATTGAAAACAGTGAGATCTATTTCAGCATTTGTTTCCTCTATTGTAGGTATGTAATACTGTAGTATCATATTTTCAAAATTCCCCTATATACGTAAGTTTAGACACCTGGTAATATTTGTCCTCCTGTCTTCTCTCTAAAAAAAAAAGCTTTATTTTTCACATTTTCTTTACCATTCTTGTTTGCTCATTAAGTGTTTTAAGAAGACTAGATTAACATCATAATATGAATTTAAATTTTATATGTATAAAAAAGTTTATATAGCATACATAAGCATGAAAATTAATTGTCTACTTAAGAAAAATAGTTTCTTAAAACCTCATGAATCCTGATCACTCAGGGCAAGAGAATATAATTCCCTGATAAATTTTTGAAGCACTTCTACATATTTGGAATGTTTATTTTACTTAGGTAATTCTGACAATTTATATTGTATGCAGAAAAATGACCCTTTTACTGATTTTTAAGTTTATCTCGGTAAATTTTATATGGTGCTTTTAAAAATTATTCATGCACACTTTTTCTCTATGTTATTTCAAAATTCTAAAATATATTTTCTCCCTTTTAAATTAATTATATTTATGAAGGCTTTGACTGAGTTCTTGAATTTTTCAAGAGTTAGTTTATGCTTCCATTTATAAAGTCTAATTACTATGAATTACTGCATTTGCTTCTTAATTTTTGTATTTAATACTTTAGTCATAGTTTATAAATGAATAGGTTATATATAATGTATATGCGATGTAAATATGTAAAATATATAATTATTTCTAATTTACTAAATTGTGTCCTTAGTCTATTAAGATAAATATTTCACTTATAAATTAAATACTATTTACATGTTATATATAGAAATTAAACAATTTTTCTCATTTTTAATACTCAATATCTAATTTATTAAGTTGAATAAAGACCAAGGACTGACCTTTGAGTGAAATTTGGATAAATGTTATATAACTTTTGATGCTCTGAGTTTAGTACATATCCAAGGGTTTTAATATATTTTTGGAGTACATTTTGGAGTGCATGACTTTCTCTTTGACATGGTAGTTACCTGAGAATTTCTTTTAACACTCAGCCAGTGTGATTGTTTGTTTACTTCTCTTTTTAATTTCTAATACTAATACTTCGTGGTGGTGGTTTTCCTAGTGGCAAAGTATATTACCATATTTTAAAAAATATTCCAAGACTACCTCAAATGTTGAATGCTCTCTATATATGTGTATGTATGACATACATAGATAGATATGCAAAAATACAATTTTAATATATGGAGGAATAACATGTTAAGTTATATTTTTGTGCTTTATTCATTGTTAATTGCTAAAGTGATAAGCTTATAGAAAATAAATCATGGAAACTATAAATTAAAGACTACAAACTTCTTGAGAACTTGTTTAGTGTGAAAGGGACCTTTTATAATATTCCTAATTATTATTGTAAGAAACTGGAGTCACATTTAAGAATGATTAGTATTGAGAATTGTTTTCTGCTAAAAGTTGACATTAGTAATGATACAAATATAGAATACAAGGGAACTAAACTGTTCCTTTTAGTTAAAAACCTTATATGTCTTTTAAATTAATTTAAAAAAATGTTTATTTGTGCCGTTCCAATGCACATGAATAAATACAATTTCTCCCACTGAAATGTGGGATTTCCTTTTGTTTGGCAGAGGTGTCCTATCACTCAATGTTTTTTTCCCCAAATGCAATAGTTTGACTATTTCCCAGAAGGACATTTCCTTTAATTTCCTTTTGGATTATCTAGCTCTCTGGGTTTAAATTTAAAGTTTAAAAGAACCATTTGATTTTAATAACTTTTACATGTAGTGCTCCATTGAATTTGGACTTTAGCACATAGAACTACTTTTCCATAAGGTGTTTTCTAGTAAATCCCTGTGTGTAAAAGCAAGATAAACACACATCACTGAGTTTGTTATTGCAATTAAATTATTGGAATTTTACATTTGAATATGTTTTGAGTGTTGAAAAGCATGAAGAGCCTGTTTTCTTATGTTGGTCATGGACACTTTTCTGACACTTAATAACCTGAAACAAGCCTGCCAATATTCTTAAATGTCTGAGAATATGAAAATGCTACATATTTAATATAGGGAAAACAAATTCAGTAAACTGCATTTGCTTGAGAGCAACCAAGATAAACTCATCCACAGAATCCATTTTGTGAAGTCTAAATTCTCATTTAGTATACTGTAATTTTGATTTTCCCATTAAGATATTTACTTTCTCACACATTTCTTTGTGTAATGTTTCACTTATTTTGCGCAAACCAAAGGACTAAATTTGCTCTCACTAGACTCTTCTTGCTAACGACCACTCATATACATTACTAAACGTGAGCTATATGCACTGATACAAGTACTCTTGATGAATGTAGATTTTAGCATAAAGTGGGTATTTCATTTCTTCCTATATGTAGTCATTCATTTATTCAGTAAGTTAGCCCCTTATCCAAAAATTCACTTATATAGTTATTCAAAAATAGTATTCATTTGAGCAAACACTATCATGTTGACCTTGAAGAAAATGTTATGCCCAATTTCCCCCTTAGCGTGACCATGAATAGACAGTAGAAACTTCCAAATTGATGCCCTTAGCATTATTGACTGGATCTTTCTTAAAACATACATAGGGCCTTCCCTACAACCAATACTTTGCATGAAGCCAGACACTTCAGTGACTCATTCTTACTGAAGTTTTCTGAGAATGTGGTGAGAGAGAAAGAGAGAGGAAGAGAAGTGATGTAGTAGGTATGTAGTAGGTACTTTTTATTGGTCACATCATAGTTATGAGTAGGTATGTGAGCAGTAAATCATCAAATGACCTTAGAATTCTATCCTCTGAGTGATATATTATACTGAAGAAAATACTAAGAACAAATTACATGTTACTGTTTTTTATTGGGTGTGAAGGATATTAACAAAACATACTCTTTACGGCTTCCCTGGTGGCACAGTGGTTGAGGGTCCGCCTGCCCATGCAGGGGACGCGGGTTCGTGCCCCGGTCCGGGAGGATCCCACATGCCACGGAGCGGCTGGGCCCGTGAGCCATGGCCGCTGAGCCTGCGCGTCTGGAGCCTGTGCTCCACAGCGGGAGAGGCCACAGCTGTGAGAGGCCCACGTACCGTAAAAAAAAAAAAAAAAAAAAAAAAAAAAACCATACTCTTTAAAATTATTTAAGGATAATAATTTTACAAGAAGAAATGAGAAGAGAGGTATTTATTTTTATAGTTATGATTTCTGTTAGGCAGGTACTATGCTAAATAACCCCTCAGAAAGATTGTATGTGGGAGGTGTTATATGTATTAAGAAAAATTAAGCTACACACCATAGCATATACAGCTAGTGTGGGATAGTATTGGTCTCAAAATATGTGTCATTTTTGCTGATAGAGAATTAGTTCTATTCTTCTTCTTTTTTTTTTTTTACTTAATTCCAGAGATACTTTAAATCTCTAATGCAAATAATTTAAGTGCTAACAAAAACTGTATTTCTTAAAGAGACAAAACTAGCTCCTGTCTATTTTGAGAAGTAAATTAATTCTCTTTTATGATTGCTATATCTGTTGTTATTCTTACATTTAATGTAGAACTGGGTTGAGAATGATTTGGCATTGCACTAAAAGGTAGCACAAGCTTTTTAATATACTTCATGAGAGTTAAGGTATTTTTGTTGTTGTTGTTGTATTATTATCCTAAAGAGATCCCATTGCTTTTCTCCTCTGGCCTTTAAATTAAACAAATATTCACACAGTATCTTCTCTATGAGAGAGCCTGCACAAGGCACTCTGCTTTGCCTTTGAGGAACGTACAAGTCAGTGCAATTGTTGATACCAGGGCCTTAAGGAAGATACAAAAAACTATGGACAAAGGAGAAGAGTAATTCTAACTTGTTTGATAGTATATGGTCTCTTATTTTTTTTTTTCAGGAAAGTGGCTTTAAATCAAATTTTGAAAAGATACACATTGGAAAGGCAAACATCAATTAATTAATATGTATATAGTTATTACTATAATTTAGTTCCTGTTGAGGATACCAACCTACATAACTGAAAAAAACAAAAGCATCAGATTTACAATTCCTGGGTAACTTAATTGGGAACTATTTGGATGGAAAAAAATAGAATCCTATTTACTTTAGCTTTAAATAAGAAACTATACGAGGAGTCTCACAAAATTTAGAAATTTAGGAAGTACCACTTGTCCCTGGTAGAGACTGGGATCAGAAACTTGATAAATGAAAATAATGCTACTGTGTCTTATTTTCTAGGACTTTAGGACCTACTGCCTTTTTTCCCCCAGAACTGGTTCAAACTTTCATTCTCTTTTTTTCTAAAAGCTGTCCTTCTCTGTGGACCTCCATCTCAATACTGATAAATTGGCATCTACTTTACAAATCCAAATTTCAAGAGGGAAAATATAATGGACACAGCTTAGACTAGGAAACTATCCTTGGCTAACCGTGTATTAGTCATGACTGGGAGCAGAGTCCGGTCATCTAGGGCTATCCTTTCCTGGCCAAGGTGGTGAAAACTCTCTGTAAAAGGGTCATAAAGGACAGTAGCCAAGGAGTCACTAGATTCAGAAAATGTAATCATTTTGTTCTGAACTGTCTAAATTGCATAGTCTGATTTATACCATGGTTTAGTTTGCATGGCACCTAAAATAATCTTGCTCATGAAATGTAATTTTTTAAACAGTAATAGCACCTGCTGAATTTGACAGAATTTTCTAAGATAATCAAAGCTGGGTCTCTGAGAGAAGAAATAGTCTCATCGGGTGTGCAAATAAAAAATAGAACAACAGAATTACAAAATAGCATAGGGGTACAAAATATCAGTGAATCTATTGTGGTAATTCAAAGTATAGTGACAACAGCTGGAAGTAAACTGATATCTGGGCTTTTTCTCACATAAGCTTTCAGCTACTGTAGGACTTGGCAAAAATCAATATGGTTATATACCTAGTATCTTTCTCTTCTACTGCAGTACATACTGAAATCATTAATGATCATGTTGTGTTCTATTTCCACTCATCTAAAACCAAAACAAACAAGGCAAACTTTGATTTTCTAAGTTACAGCTTAAACACGAGGTTCTCACATTGGTCCTGTATCTGGATAATCAGATACCTCCACCGTCCTGTGATTTAAATCTTGTAAGCCAGAATTTAAAATGTGGTCATTGGTGTCCTCCTTTGTAATTAAAGATCGCTCAGACATTTGGGTTCCATACATAGAGGCTTAGGATGGATTTCTCATTTACTAGCCCTTTTCTTTTCCAAGTTGAAATAATTCTATTCACTGCTGACTCCATAACTCTGTTCCTTACCCTATATATCAAGGCTTGGGCATCCTTACAAACCATTTAACTAGCAGAGGTAATGAAATTGCTCAATTGTTAGTGAAGAATAAGAAGAGTAGCAGCTGGAACCTTATGGTTAGTCTAAGTAGTTTTATTTAATTTTAAGGCCCTAACCTGCCTTAGTCAAGGATAATTTAGTTGCAAAGAGCTGAAACCCACTGAGAGAAACTCAGTAAAAAGGGGAAAGGGGGTATTATGTAGATATAGGAGAGTCTTAAAGGAATCCGAATAAAGGAAATGTAGCTAGCCTTTATAGCAATTGGATCTCTCTCCCTCTCCCACTCCCTCTCTCTTTTTTTAACAATAAAATATTTTAAATTAAGGTATTACACTGTTTTTAAAGACTTAATGCTATTGCACACATAATAGACTATAGTAAAGTGTAAACACAACTTTTATATGCACTGAGAAACCAAAAATTTTGTGTGACTTGCTTTATTGCAACGTTTGCTCTTCTATGGTGGTCTGGAACTGAACCCTCAATATCTCCAAGGGATGCCTGTGTACTGGGAAAGTTACTTAACTCTGTAGGCTCTGAAATAGGGATATTAATATCTACCCTATAGTGTGGTTTTGAAGATGAAGTCAGAAAACTATGAACTGAAAGTATATGCATGATAAACGATAGTGATTATTAATGCAGTGGAGCAAGTTGCACACAATATATGGCCATGGCTTCAACTTATTTTGTTTTTGTTAGTTCTTTTTCAACATGATATTATTAAAGCAATAAGCCAATATTTCAGCTTCTTGGTCCTACTCCTAGATTCTCTTTCCTCCTGTCATTCTTGTTTTTTATTTTGAATTTTTGTTTGACTCTTGTTGTCCTGATTTCATCCTATTAATGCTAATACGCACACTGCATTGAGTTCTTGCATTTTTTTTGTAATTTCTCAAAACTATCCCATTTTGGAATAATGAATTATAAGATCACTCTAGTTATTAGAAGAATTGCCACAATTAGCTATTTCTCAGTGTGAGTCATCATCCTTGACTGTACTTTCTTAGGATATGAGTAATTTCTTAAAAATAAGAGTTATCAAGGAATTGCAAGAAGCTTGTGCCTTGAATTAAGCTTTTTTTTTTTTAGGACACTGTAAAGAAATAAAACCTCAGATTGTTAGATTCTGAAACGGTGCTACCGTTCAACAAACCGTGGTCTCCCTAGAGTCCTACAGGTTCAGCTGAGAGAAATAACCCTGGTTTAATTGGAAGGTCTGAAGAATCCTGCTTTGTACATTCTAGTTCAGAAGTTGATCCCCCTTGGACTTTCCTTATTTACCTGAATTCCCCAGAAGTTATAACATCAGAAAAGGGATGACAGCAAAGACGTAGGTTACCATAATAGTTTTCAAAAATGATTAGGAAGAGGGTAGGGTTGAAAAGATTATAACATATGTAAAACTAACAAATTTTATCTTTTATGAATGCAGAAATTCTTGATAGTTCAGGCACCTGTGCAATCAAGATGCTGTGAAATTCCTTTTAACTGTCCTAATTTGGGTTTGATGCAGCCCATGTGTTTAAAATGTTAGTAACTTATGCACTAATTGCTTGTTTAAACCCACACTGACTGGCAAGTTTTCTGTTACAACTGAAAAAATATAGATCACCCTGAATATTTATGCATAATTTGCCTCTGAGAGAAACTTATGATTAACACAGACTTAATCTGTTAGTGAAATAAAATTTTTTAAATGTCTTCATGTGTTCTACTGAAATGATTAGCAGAGGTCATTAATCAAAGAAGTTCTTTTTGTTCTTAATTTTATGTCAGATGAATGAATAATGACACACAAAAAGAGTATCTTGTCTTGGGCTTTCATTAAAAAGGCTTGGGCTTCCCTGGTGGCGCAGTGGTTGAGAGTCCGCCTGCCGATGCAGGGGACACGGATTCGTGCCCCGGTCCGGGAAGATCCCACATGCCGCGGAGCGGCTGGGCCCGTGAGCCATGGCCGCTGGGCCTGTGCGTCCGGAGCCTGTGCTCCGCAACGGGAGAGGCCACAATGGTGAGAGGCCCACGTACCGCAAAAAAAAAAAAAGGCTTAATTTTTTAATGAGCCAGATAATTTCAGAGCCTAAGCTACTGTGATGAAGTTAGACTTTTTTTTTTTTTTTTTCTTTTTTTTTGTGGTACACGGGCCTCTCACCGTTGTGGCGTCTCCCATTGCGGAGCACAGGCTCCGGACGAGCAGGCTCAGCGGCCATGGCTCACGGGCCCAGCCGCTCCACGGCATGTGGGATCCTCCCGGACTGGGGCACGAACCCGTGTCCTCTGCATCGGCAGGCGGACTCTCAACCACTGCGCCCCCAGGGAAGCCTAAGTTAGACATTTTTAAAAACTTCCTTAACACTTTAACTTCAAGAGGTTACATATGTTTCTGTCTTGCCAAATTCATTCTTTCATTTTAAAAACTATTTTGTGGGACTTTGTATATTTTTAAGGAATATAAATTTTTAACTCTACTTCATCATCCCTTGCAAATTATGGGGAAGGACATTAATTTCATGTTAAACAAACTGAAGCTTAACTCATTTATCCTCAACAAACTAATGAAAGACAGGTTACAATCTGAAAAAATATCCAAACCTCATTTATGCAGCCCAAATTCTTAGCTCTCTGGATCAGGCCTTTGTTTTCTATGAAATAGATTGTCTATTATGATCCTGAAATTAAAATTATAAGTTAAGTGATTTATAAGGCTTAACTTATCATGAATTTCACTCTATTTCCCAAATAACTATAGATTTTCTAGTTTTTCTCCAATTATGTTTTAGTTTTCTAGCATTGTCTCCACTACTTCTTTCTCTTTGTTAGAACCTAGTGGTAGAGGCTAGAGATATCCTCAACTCTGGAGATACCAATCTTATGTCCACAGGTGACATTTGCAGATCTCTGAAATTCTGAGAGCCTTTCTCCTTTTGCCATGATTTTAAAAATGAGATACTATCTTTTGGAAGCAAATGTTTCTTTGATTTATAAGACTTGGCTTGTGATCAAGTCAAGTAAGGGGGTTCAGAAATTTTGTTTTTAGAAATGTGAATCCATTAATAAGTAAAGCAGGAAGGAGTAATCTTGCTCTTATAAACACTTAGAAGAGTGGAGATTCATATTTAATTACCAAGGAATGACATATATTTTGTCTAGTGTTGTAGGAAAATGCAAAGAATGGAATGGAAATAGAACTAATACAGATGGGTCTTGAAAATATATTAGTTTTGGAAGTATTGTTCAGGAGAGAAAGTGATCTTATTTTAAATCACTTGCCTCAGTTTTATGCATAGAAGTGGACTTGAATATACACAGAAATGACAGAAAGATGATTCATCAGGGCATAAAGATGAATAAATATCATCTACCTTATGGCAATCAAACTATTTGTCTAGGAATTTTTCATTTCTTTCATGTTGTGTATTTTCTTATAGATTCTCCCAGATCTTAGCCCTGAAGCCAGTAATTGTTTTCATGTGTAAATTGTTAACTATCATTGTTATTTTTATTTAACACAGTTCAGTATTGACTTGTCAGTTTATTTACAGAGATTAATCTACTTTCTGAAAGCTAGTAATTGAGTTTTGAATCTATCAGTTTGAGGAAACAGACTATGAATTAGTGGTGAACACTAACAAGATAATATAGAACATTAGCTCCTGTCTGAAAAATATTGCCTGACATTTTTAAAGAAAACATGAGTTGAAGAGAGGTCTTCTCTAGGACTATCTTGTAGCCAGTTTCATCAGGCCTGATAATAGGGCTACATGTTTCCTTAATTAAAAAACAACAAACAAACAAAAAACTAGACATTGCTTGAAACATCATCACCAGCATTTAAAACCCTCACCTTAATCAAGGAACTATGCTGAATGTCAGTAATACAAAGAGTTACATAATGCACGCCTGGCTTTCTAGCAGACAACAATTTAATTGAGGGGAAGTACAAGTGGTTGATGTATGGATGATGCAACATGGCGTATGCTCATTGCTGAACAAAGAGAGGCTCTTGTTTATAGAGAGAGGAGTGGTCCTCAGAGACCTTGGGACTGTCGTGGAAGATTTCAGAGAGAAGACAAACTTTCTTTACTTCAAAAAGAGAGGTGGGAGACAAAGAAGAGAGGAGGGGCTACGATGGAGGCAGGAAAGTGGCAGAGAGCAAGGAACTCTACCGAATTATTTTTTTCTTTTAAGTTTGGAGTGATTGGATCAGTTTAGCTGAAGTGTTATTAATTTTTTCTTTTACATTTTATAATGAAAGTAAAGATGAAATAAATAATGTATTATACGTTATTTAACAGTACAAACATTTTGTTCTTACAAAAATGTATGTGATTGAGTAGTTTTAATTTGGTTTGAGATTTTGTGATGCAGATTTGAAGTTTAGATACTAAGTTTAGTTCATTGCATTGCTTTAACAGCTGTCATCACAAATATTTTCTTGCTAAGAAATGTACGTACAATGAAAGAACTTCAATATCAATTGAGCCTACTAAATCATGATACACACTTTCTAATGCCATCATCAGCCATTCAGAGGTTATTGATGAAATGTGTGTGATGTATTTCCATCTACCCTGATGTTCAATTGCAAACTATTTCAAAAGTTGTTTCTTAACTGTCTCTTTAAAATGTAAGGGAGGGCCTCCCTGGTGGCGCAGTGGTTGAGAGTCCGCCTGCCGATGCAGGGGTTACGGGTTCGTGCCCCGGTCTGGGAGGATCCCATATGCCGCGGAGCGGCTGGGCCTGTGAGCCATGGCCGCTGAGCCTGCGCATCCGGAGCCTGTGCTCTGCAATGGGAGAGGCCACAACAGTGAGAGGCCCGCGTACTGCAAAAAAAAAAAAAAAAAAAAGTAAGGGAAATTTTCTCCTTCATTGGAAAACTGTGCATTGTCCAGTGCATACTCTTTCAAGTTATTTGATTCTGATTTATGGGAGTTATTTTGCAGTTTCTTAAGTTGTAGATAACTGGTAGCAATGCAAAATAGTTCTTGTCTCTAGACATGCAATGTATTCTGTCTTGTGTTGGGACAGCTTTCCCATTTTCCCTCTTGCCATAGACAAAACAGTTTTGCCTCTATTTGCACATTCATTTCAGTGTTCCTGATCTATTAATGTGTTTGCTTTTTGTATTCTTCTTTGAACTGGTTGTAACATCTCACCAGTTTCCTCATTAATGTGTTAAAATATTAAACAGGGATTTATTTTTATATGTGTGTAAGAATCATATCTTGACCTTTTCTTGAAAATTAGCCTTTAAAAAACAAATGGATCCAAAACCTCAGCACTTAATTTGGAAGATTGGAAAAGAAGTTATAAAATCTGCTTTTCAAGTTTATCTATGCAGACACAATTGTTTTCAAAAATAAGACTTCCTTTGTCCAACAGAATCATATATCAATGGAAATAGTTCCAGTATTTTTAAAATGCTATTTCCATAGCACGAACTTATTCTATTAAAAACAATTGCATTTTCTCCCATCATTGAAATGTCAATTTCAATGGACATTTTTAAAGAAAACATGAGTTGAAGAGAGGTCTTCTCTAGGACTATCCTGTAACCAGTTTCATCAGGCCTGATAACAGGCCTGATGAAGCAGGCCTAAAACTGTGTTTTATGTTTGTTTTTGTTGTTTAAATATATACTAAGGAGCATTCTATTGATAGTCTTTCAATGGTAAAGACAATAGTAGTTAGGAACACCATTCTAGAGCCAAACTGGTTAGTTCATACCCTAGCTTAGATACTTAACCACTGTGTGACCTTGGTTCAGTTTTTTTTACATCAATGTACCCGTTTCTTTGCTTGTAAAATGGCAAGAAAAAACTTCCTATTTTATAGTATTGTTGTGAGGCTTAAAGGAGAATATATTTAAAGTATCTAAAACTATGCTTAACACATATGTATTATTTAGGTGTTTGAATTATTATGTAATTCAAATCTTTGTAATACAAAGATTTGCAATACAAAGATAATACAAAATACAAATACAAATCTTTGTAAAATGTATTTACAAAGGTACCTTAAGAAGTTTTAGTGACATTGCATGTGAAATGTGTAGCATAATTTCACATATATATTAAGTAGTTAATAATATATCATTGTTACTGTCATCAAGTTCATGAGATGATGTGTTGGCAGTAATGGTGAAAAGAAGAGGAAATACTAAAGATATTATTGTGAAAACATTTACATTTGGTGATCTTGAGAGAGGAAATGAGAAGAAATATAACTAAAATAAATAAGCTTGGGACTTCCCTGGTGGTCCAGTGGTTAAGACTACTTGCTTCCACTGCAGGGGGCATGGGTTTGATCCCTGGTTGGGGAACTAAAATCCCACATGCTGTGTGGCCAAAAAAGAAAAAAAGCTTATATGTAGTACTTTAAAATGTCGCCCCTGTGTCTCCCTTCTTTTTCAGTTGGTCTGATTTGGGAAGGTCTTATTTCTTCTTTCACCATACAATTTTTGTACAGGGACATACTTCTATAATTTCAACTTTTATTTATTTTTGGTTAATTTTTGTTTTCTTGTTGAAAAACGCAGGGCCTTCAGCATTATAAATGCTGAAAAAATTGTTTGATGTTGAATAATGTTAATGTAGTGGAAGTCGTAGCTAGGGATTAATGTCAGGGAAAGTGTAATCAATTCATTTGTTTTTTAAAGTTTTAATCTTATACTTATATTTAATTTTAGATTTAGATTTACAGAAAAACTACAAAGACAGTAAAGAGAGTTCTCATACACTACACCTAGTTTCCCTTATTATTAATATCTTACATTAGTGTGATTCATTTGTTATAATTAATGAACTAATATTGATACATTATTGTTAACAAAAGTGCCTACATTATTCAGATTCTGTTAGTTTTTCTTAAAATTCTTTATCTGTTCTAGGATCCCATCTTGGAAATTATATTAAGTGGTCATGTATTAGGCTCTTCTTGGCCGTGACAATTTCTGTTTTTATGCTTTTTTTCATTTTTTTATGTTTTATGGCTATGACTTTTTATTTATGTTTGACTTTGACACAGAGAGAGATACTGGTCAGGTATTTTATATAATATCCCCAGATTGAGATTTATCTGATTTTTTTTTCATGATTAGACTGGAGTAATGGGTTTTTAGGAGAAATATCACGGAAGTGCCATTCTCATCACACCACATGAAGGGTGTATACTATCAACTTGACTTAATGTCAACCTTGATCACCTGGCTGTGGTAGTGTTTGTTAGGTTTCTCATTGTAAAGTTCTTTTTCCCTTTTTACATATTGTATTCTTTGGAATGAAGACACTATATGCAACCCAGTCTAAGGAGTGGGGAGTTATACTCAACTTCCTTGAGGGTGGAGTACCTATAAAGATTATTTGGAATTCTTCTGCATGAGATATTTCTCTCTTTGCCCCATTTATCTACTTGTTCAATCATTTATTTATATCAGTATGAACCTATGGATATTTACTTCATGCTTTGGGTTATAATCCAATACTTCTTTATTTTGTTGCTCAAATTGATCCTGCTTTAGCCATTGGGAACTTTTTTAGTTGGCTTTTATGTCCCTTGACATCCCCAATTACTAAAGACTTTTTAATTTTTTTAGTTGGCTTTTATGTCCCTTGACATCCCCAATTACTAAAGACTTTTTAATTTTTTTTTTTTGAACACTGTCTTTCTAATACTACAAGATGCTTCAAGTCCTAGAACAGCCATTACTCCAAGGAGCTCTGGTTCCTTTTATGGGAAAATGGTTTTAAAAATTGAAGTCTGGGTGCTAGGTGTATTTGTTACTACTGAAACCTGTATTTTTAATTTTGTTTTTAATTCAGATATTATTCTTTCCATTAAAATTAATTTATATTCACTAAGTTTTTATAGTACCTATTTTCTGCTATTTCCCAGCTTTTCATTTATAGTGAGCATTTTCCTTTATGTCATCAAACATAATAACTTCTGTAAAATCCTAGTGCACCAAGTCCAAAATATGAGTCATCTTGTGGTTGGTCTCCATTAATTGTCTTTCTTTTGTGAAGAGGTCATATTTTTCTGGTTCTTCATATGTTGAGTAATTTTGGATTGAATTCTGGGCATTGCAAATGTTACATTATGGAGATTTTAGACTATTTCATATTCTTCTAAAGAACATTGAATCTTTTAACTTAGCAATTACTTTGGTCAGATTCAGACTACCAATTCCATTTCTTGGGTAGCAACCCAAATCTCAGGTAAGTTATTTTTTCCTTAGCTGGAGTGTGTCTCACATGTGCATGATTCAGGGGTCAGCCAAAGATATGAGCAATACTAATCATTTGGGGCTACTCTTCCCTCACTTCCCATTGGCTCTGGTTGCCCTGAAACCTGTCCTCTGGTTCTTTAAGCTGGAAAGACTGTGAGCTTTCTATCAGAATCTTAGCTGCTCTATATAGTGTCATCTTTGGAATGCTTAAGGCTAAAAGCCATAAAAATGGATAGTACACCCATATTGTTCTCTGTCTCTGAATATTAACTCCTGTCAAGAATTGACTTGCCTTATGTTTTACTCTCCAGTGCTGTCATTTCATTTTTTCATAATTTTTCTACTTAATAGTTATCTGCAGGAGAGGTGGGTCTGGTAGTAGCTTGCTTAGCCATGTTGGAAGTGAATCCCCTTGATCACTTTAAATTCTTGTTTTGATTTTTTAAATTTTTTAAAATTTTGTTTTGCTTTCATCTGTTTGTTTAGTACCACCTAGATGAATTTCCATAGCAAATTTGCTAAACCATCATGTGGTTAGAAATCTTGAGTCCCATATATGTCCCCTACTCAGCACCAAGTGTAAGCCAGGAAATTTCCCTTGCAGTGGTTTAACAAATTGGATTTCTCTCTAGTCTACCCATATATCATGTGTGCATTTCTTTGGAATTACACCTTTTAGCAGGGAGAGGTTGACTTTGTAGGGAGTGTCTCCTGCAGATTTTCTAACTTGGGTAGCCCTGGAATTTTTCTCCTATTCTTTAGGCCCTGTGAAGCACAGAAATCAAAGTCAAATTTCATCTGAATGAAAAGGCCAGCTTTAGTGATCTTTTTACTCCTAGTTTCCTGCCTTTTGTTCATTTTGGAGCTTTAAGTATTATTCACTTCCTGTCTTGATAATACTTTTAAACAGGTATAGTTTAACTAATTTTTTAGTTGTTTATAGTCAGATGAATAGTATGGGATCAGTCAGGACACCTAACTGGCCATGCCACCACAAAGAGAGCACTCTTGGGCTTCCCTGGTGGCACAGTGGTTGAGAGTCCGCCTGCTGATGCAGGGGACACGGGTTCGTGCCCTGGTCCGGGAAGATCCCACATGCCGCGGAGCGGCTGGGCCCGTGAGCCATGGCCGCTGGGCCTGCGCGTCCGGAGCCTGTGCTCTGCAACGGGAGAGGCCACAACAGTGAGAGGCCCGCGTACCGCAAAAAAAAAAAAAAGTACTTTTCAATGTATGATCCCTGCTACTTCAGCAAATTCTGCCCTTGATAGTTTATTTTCCCCCTTGTATCGGACATATGCATCCAGTTGTTATTGCAGATTACAATATAACTATTGTGAAAGTTGTGTATTACTGTATATAAAATCATAACATGAAGTTACCACTGATAATAGCTAGTAGGAGCTTAGATTCCTAACATCCTACTGATATCACTAAGATAATAATAAATAACACTTACATAACTCATGTGTCATCTGCTAGAATAATGTAAAGTAAATTAGGGCCTGGAGGAAACTACAAAGACTACTAAGACATAGTGAAGAGCGGAGACTGCTACCATGTCCTGCCTGCCGTCTGCCATACGTGGTGGGGTATCACCCCAGAACCTTTCTTCAGACGTGTAAGCTTCCCCATCCATTAAACCATTGATGTCTCTGTTGCTGACTCGGTCTTCTTCAGCCTGGAAGCTGGGAAAGCACAGGCCTTGTCAATCTAACAATTAGCGGAGCCAGCCGGGAGACTGAGGAAACTCAGGTGAGCGCGAGATGTCGGGAAATACAGAACGAGGATCGGAAAGCTGTGGGAGCCGTCCACCAGCATGTGGCGCCTGAAAGTTGTAAACCCGTGCTGGCCATCCACCAACACATGGGACTGCTTCACCTGCTCCCTGCTCACATGACCGACCTTTCTATGAACTCGCCCCAGGCCCCAGCTGGTGATTGTTCCCATCGAAGGGGCGGTGAGGGGCGTGTCCCTCTACTGGTTTCTCTGGTAACTAATGAGCCCACCTGACATCAATTCGCCTATAACTGGTAACCTCCCCTTCCCCCCGGCGGGGTTTAAGACTGCCGCCATATCCTGCCCGCCCTCGGCAGCACAGGATGGCGTGTCACTGCAGGACCTTGCTTCAGACGTGTAAGTTCCCCATCCATTAAACCATAGATGTCTCTGTTGCTGAAAAAAAAAAGACATAGTGAAATTACATGTGAAGAGACATGACTTCATTTGCAGCACAGGAGAATAACCTAAAAAAACTGTATTTAAAATGGGTGTGCCATATAAATGTTTAAAGCATCAATAGTTTCAACACGGTTATGGTTAATGTTCTTTGGGGGAAATTTAACCGAATCTACAGCTTCTCATTTGTAAACAAACCAATACTTTAAGAAAATAACTTTATTAAGAGAGAATACAATTAGTATGAATTAAATATTTAACATTTATATTTATACACTGATATATCGGTTCTTCTAGGAATATGTATGTTGTACTGTTGAAGCAAGACTCAATAGCAGTTAAAACAATAGTTTACAATGTCTTAGGGAAATAGAACACCTTGAAAAAAGGTATTCATAAGGTGAATAGCTTTTCATTGTGCCTTATATTACATCTTTTTATGTCTAATGTTGGAAAAATAAATTACTTTGTTCTGGCAATAATTTGCCTCTTAAAAGCAACTGTATTTTATTAACCATAAACCATTAAATTATTAACTTGAGTAGTCTATGGTCAGGAGTGTAAATGCTTGGGTGACCAGCAGTAAGCTTTTAATCACTAGCCAGATATAACAGTGATTTCAGCCAGACTGGTATTTTAAAACTAGAGTTTTTCCATCGAAAAGAGATGCCAAGATGCCCTGGGAAAAAAACGGTTGCCTTTTGGAAAATAAACAGTATAAAAATGCACAAATAAGGCAGTTTTAAAGGTTTAAAAGTTTTTTTAAAAGCTTTTAAAGTTTTAAATTCATGTCTTAAAAACATAGTTAATACAATGAGGAAAATAAAAAATTTAACATATTAACATAGAAGTTTTGAAAAAAATGTTGCAGTTAATTGAATAAATAAGATATCACAGAAGAAACCTCTGGAACAAATGGGCAATACTTGGTTAGCATATTCAAGGTGAAGCTCATTCTTGAATTGGAGCTATTTCTCCAGCTACCCATATAAGGGGGGGGTCAGATATGTCGCAGTACAAGTGTTAGCACCCCTCAGTGAGTTTTACAAGGAAGTTTCAGTTTTTCTGTTTCAGGTGTTTCTGGTTTAAATACCAACATGTATTCTCTGGCTAAACATGTTCTTTGAGTCAGAACTTTGTATGTAGCAACCACCACAGCTGTGCTGTTAGAGGAGTATATTTCAATTTATTTTCAATTCAGTTAGGCTTTGAAATCTAATTAAGTAATTATAATGCACATATGACGCTTTCCTCAGACTGGTGCTTTTCTAATCATAGGTTGAGCCTCTTTGCTTATGACCTGCTTCTCTCCTGATCCATATGCCTCAGGAGTCCTCAGTGATTGATTGCAGACCTTTGCACAATTCTGGGTTTTTTTAGTATGAAGTTATCACTGAGACTGTGTTGCTATCACATGTCATAATTATATTGCATTCTTCTACACATTTGTGTGCTTTTGCTAGATTTGAATTCCTTCTTTCATCTCTCTTTCCCCCCTTTCTTCTTTTATTCCTTCTCCCTTCCTTCTTTTCATGGTTCCTACCTTCCTTCCTGCCTGCCTCCATTTTTCCAATTAACGAATATTTATAAAGTCAACTCTATTAAAAGCACCCCTTGGTGTTTTCAGGCTGCTTCTTAATGCAAATAGCCCCTATGGCAGTAGGGTCTTTACTGTCTAAGAGTACCTATAACCATTCTGGCTGCCTGATTACTGTGCTCAGAGGTCACTGTCATGTTCTGTGCAGCCTCTGACCAGAAATTACTTTCTCTGAATGCTGTGAGGAAGTATAAATCTAAGGCTTGCAGGTAACCCTGTGTCTTTAGTGGGAGTCTTTAGCGGGAAAACCTTTCCAAGAGAGGCACTTGAAGGGCTACTATCCTAGGATACACAAATAGATTTTCTCTCGGTTTACCTTTAAAATAGCCCCGCCCCACCCCCGCCTTTATCTCCCTGACTCAGGGCCACTGACTTTGCAATTACAGGCAATGTAGTTCCATTAGGAAATACTTTAACTCTTTTATTCCCACAGGTGTTAGTGCAAGTTGCATTTGACCAGAGGACAGATACAGTCATGTATAATTCCATAAGGAAAATCCATAAGCCACAATCTCAGTGTTGAGCCATAGAGTCAGCAAAACAAACTTCAGAACAAAATTGATGTCCTAAGTATCTGTACTGAATACAAAATAATTAGTAATAACGAGTGGCTGGTTCCCTAAGCTCTTGAAGATATCTGTTTTTTGTTTGTTTGTTTGCTAATGTTAAACATTGTAAACATTTGCAAAGTTTAAAAATTAGTATATGCCGTTAAAACCTGGTTATTATGCTTTGCTTTGGTGAGTTTTCTTTACTACTGTAGATCACTATTGTCATGTCATTTTCATGGCATTATATATCAATTATCAAACATCTACTGCATAGCCAGTGTTGCACTGTATTAGGGTGCTTCTAATCGTTGTAATCTTTGTCTCCCCAGATCAAGCTAGATAATTTAATCAATTATTTTGATGACTCCAACTGAATCAAATGAAAAGATTTTTATCTTAGAAAACTAGTGATCTGAGATGAAAGTGTCATTTTGGTGTAGTATATGTCTACATGGTTTCTTTAATTCTCCACTTTTTGTGTGAATAGATATGATTAACAAAGCAGTCAAAATAATCATATCTTTGTCTTTAGTGATAGGTTCAACCTACCAAGTATGCAAATTTGTTCCCTTGTAAATGCTATTGATCTATTGGTTACTTGATCTATTGTAATTAAGAAATATTTAAAGGGAAATTTAGGCATCCATTTAGCAGTAATGTACAATAGGTATAAACTGTTAGAAAGAAGTGTTCCAAAATACGGTGGCTGAAGAACTAAGGGATGTGAATTCCCTAATAAAAGAAAGTAAATATTATTTTGCCACAAATATCTAGGTAGTTCAGTCACAAAGAGTGTTTAGTTAAATTAAATTATATGAATTTATCCATTTTATGCAGTATTTCTCCAATCTCTCTCGCACTGCCTTTCTCCTTCTTGTAAGTCTTCTATTTACTTCAAGAAAAATGAATAATGAAATGCCGAATCTATGTCTAATATTAAAGTATGAAGACTTTTTTGTGACCTGAGGTCCACGTTTATTGTCATGGTTACATCTGAATATACTGAATGGTTGAGGAAAGATAAAGAAAATTACCATATTTATAAAACATATTCAGGATTGGCTGCTAATATTACTTTTTACAGCTTGTTTGCAAATGATCTACAAAGTGAGTCCTTTCACTCACTCCCTTGCCTGTAGGTTTACCTTCTTGACACCTTCACTGTGAGATGAGTCTTCATCAATTACATCCTTACCCACAAAAGCTAATTTTGATTCAAAATCTGTCTCTTTTCACGAAGCGGTACATTTGTCAGGTAGGATTCATTCAATTGAGAAAAAATGCTTGGTGCCCAAGAACTGCTGTATCACGTGCACACAGGCACATGAGCACATGTGTACCTACTTAGGAAAATTAATTCTGAAAGACAATACCCTAATGGAAACTGGCTGGGCCATATGAACCTTAATACCTCCTCCTTTAACTAACAATAAAAGCAATCAAACAGAAGAAACATGCTAAAAACTGTAATAAATTTTAAATTCATTGACTTCATTAAGCTTTTAGGTAAGGCATCATTCTTTTACCTAGTCTCTTCTCATAGGGGGGCGAGGAAGATAGGTAAACTTTCATTCTTCCAGTTACATTTATTTTAAAAAGCTTTGTAATTCAAAGAAGAAAGCAATGAATAGTAGTACTGCAAGAAATATTGGTCTAAGGGAAATTAAACTCAATGTACTTAAAAGTAAATTCTAGATGATCTCTAATGGTAAGACTCATAAAACATTAATATACAAAAATTTATTAATTTAAAAAGACCTTAAGAAGTTTCATAAACTCTTTAAATTATATTTAATAAATAAATGAAAGATGCCGTTCCTTACCTTGCTCTCCAAAACAATTGTGCCAGTTACTCCAGTATCTTAAGTAATATATCTCTGATTTCAGAGAGATGTTTATATGCAGGGATTAATTAGCTTAATGTCAAAGAGACCAGAGTATTTTACTACCTGGCAAAAAGAAATTGCTTGTAAAGATTTTTTATTTGACTAAGCTTTAGTCAGACTCCTGAACCTTCTTCTAGGCCCATCTGTATACTTCCTTGTAAAATCCAGTTTTAGCAAGAACCCCCCACATCTGCCACCCTGCTTAATATCTGATCACACTTGATATCTTGATATCTGATCAGGTTCCTCATCCTTCACTGTCCCCCAGGTGATGTCTGATCTCCCTGGACTTTCTGCAGCAAGAAAGTTATTAGGTCGTTTTAGCCAGACTCTCCCCTTACCCCTGATATTTCCTCTTAGTAAATTTCCATCTATTGACCCCCACCCTGCTCCTTGGCTGTACATTCCCACTTGCCAATCAGGTATTCTGAGTTGAATCCAATCTCTCTTTCCCACTGCAGGATCCCATTGCAGTGGTCCCTACACCCATTGCCATGACTCTCCTCAAAGTCTGCTTTCTGGTTTTCAAGCGTCATGAATAATTTCTTCTTTAACATTGCCACCTTATTTTCCTTACTTGTTTAAATTCATTTTGCTGCTTCTGTGTTAAGCATGAGTTGCTTAAAGCTTGTTTGTGTTGTTTTTAAATACTTGCAGTAGCAAAAAGGGTTTCAATAAAATATAAATATATTGTTTTTATACAAAAGTAAAGCACTTTGCTGCCAAATTCTGCAGCGTCATTTAAGTGTGTTTATATATATATATATATACACACACATATATGTATATATACATATACACACACATATATAATGTGAAAACAAATGCCAGCACAATATTAAAATAGCAAACACTCTGTTTGCAAGCTGCTGGCAACTTCTTCAGAAAAGTGAGAATAGGACATAGAATCCCCAGAAGCATTGATTATCCAAGCTTCACTTTAGATTTTAGTGTAGTGCCTGCAAGAACTGTTTAAGGAAAGTACAGAATTCATTGTTAAATCTAACATTTTGAGGCCCTAAATCAAATTGAAAGTAATTTTTTACATTGAAGAGCCCAAGAGATCCTTGCACATATGAAATGTTTGATAGAAGTCCCCACTTTTTGTTAATTTGGGGCATAGTAATAGTTAAGGCAAGGAAGAAGCCAGAGAGTATAGTATATGAAATTGTATTTTATCATTCCTAGCTCAGGGCTCTATACCAATGGCAATTAATGGGTGATTTATTTTTATTTTTATTTAAAAAATTATTTTTAATAAGTAGCCCTAGTACATTGTACAAAATTTTAAAAGGGTAAAATTAAGTATTTCTCCTATTTCCTGACCATTTAGTTTCCTACACCAAAAGGCAACTACTATTAATGGTTTCTTATGTCTTCATTATGTGTATACATAACATATGTGTATATATGAACACACACATATATACACACAAATACATATATCAGAATGTATAGATTTTCTTTATTTCATCAAACTAGTCTACAGCTACATGCTCTCCAGCACCTTGCTTCATTCACTTAAAATACTATTTAGAGATTTTTCTATAGCAGTACATATAAAGTGACATATCTTTATGCCTTGTATTCCTTTATGTAAACGTTTCATAGAATGTTTCCTATTAATAGACATTTTTGTTTCTTCTAAACGTTTTTTTATTACCAAAAAAAAAAAAAAAACTAATGATTTGACTTTTACATATATAATTGCTTTCCTATGTGGATGTGCCAGTGGAATAAATTCCAGAAGTGAAATTGAAGGGTCAGTGTAAGAGTATTAATCTATTTAATGTTTTAATGTTACATCAGTTTATAAACATATATAAGAATGCCCTGCATCTTCAACCACATAGTACATTATGAACCTTTTTTGATCTCCAACAATCTGCTTAATCAAAAAAAATCTCATTATAGATTTGTTACATTCCTTTATCAATGCCTTCAATCATATTTGCATATGTTTCAAGTTTATACATGATTAATAAAATTAAGATTGTAACTTTCCACACCTTAGTGATAAAATATCAACACAAATAGAAAAATCTACACCTGCTGCATGGGGAGATGTTCTTATAGTTATATTGTCTTTGTGTGGAATAGTGATCTGGATGTTAGGATTGTGGTTCAACCACCATCTGCATCTGAGTTCTGCCCCTGAGTCTCAGGAACTATGTGACACTACTCAAAAGTCTCCCCATACTTGGGGCCCCAGGTTGATTGGTGACAGATGCTTTTTGCAGGAGTCAATGCACACCCTGATTCACTTCTACTCTTGAAAGGTAGAACTGACAGTTTTCATAACGATACTGACATGGGTTTACTTTTGTTTAAAAATGTTTTATTTTTAGTGCAATAGGAATAACAATAATTTCAAGCATTTTTTACCATGTCAGACATAACAGTGATGCACACCTTTCAAATTCTCTTGTTTGGATTTGCTGGCTGAAAGACCATCACAAAGTGCTGAAAATGAAAAACTCCGTAAAATTGCTTTTTTTTTTTTTAATTTGACACCACACTTTTGGTATCACTTAGCCAAATATAAGTTACCTTGTTTAGTAATTAGTCAACAATCAGAGCAGATATTGAAAATAACTAACAACCACTAGGGCATAGGCATCACCCTCAATAGACACTGTTCCCAGCATTAAATAGAGTCTGAAGGCCATCCCACACTTGTTAGGGACCACTCCTTTAGTTGTGGGGAGATCTAGGATGTCTAAGGTGAAAATGGTACCCAAAGTGAGGGTCGGTGGATTGGTGCAGAAGAGCAGCCTGTTTTTTCTTTGTGTGTTTTTTAATATTTATTTATTTGGTTGCTGTGGGTCGTAGTTGCGGCATGCGAACTCTTAGTTGCGGCATGCATGTGGGATCTAGTTCCCTGACCAGGGATTGAACCCGAGGCCCCTGCATTAGGAGCGTGAAGTCTTAACCACTGTGCCACCAGGGAAGTCCCCAAAACAGCCTATTTTAAATCTCAAAGCCATTTCAATAATTGTAAAATCGGCTTGATATGGATCAGCTGAAAACAAATCCTACTTATTTTAGAACTCACTTTGGCTTGTTTTAAATCCAAAACGTACTCTAGCTTTCTGATCAGTGTCAGAATCTCTTAAATTCTTTCTGACTTCCCCTATATGCTTGAGAAATTTAATTCAGTGAATGAATCCATCTATAGACTGATGAGTTGTGAGTAAATATACGAGGAAGGATTTAACAGTACCTACCTGTGAGTGCAGAACTTAGCATATACATTGCTCTCAAAAAATGTTTCATCAAATATATATCTCTTGGTGGTATGTTTTCCCAATATGTGAAGGTACCATTTTCTGCCTCTTTAGTCATTCTCACTAACAACAAACAGTTTTTAAAAAAATATAACAAGATTGAAAACAAATGTATAAAAGTATATGTGCTAAGGTATTATTGACATGTAATTATTTTTAAATGATCCATGTTAATTCCTAAATTAACACAGAGAAATTGTGCCTAACTGATTTATAATCAGGCAAAAGTAATATGTGGTTAATAAAAAATAAATAAATACAGCAGAAACATACCAGATTCTCCTCTCTCAAGCTATGGAGCATGCATCCACTTTCCTTCCCTTGTGTGGAGTCTGTGTTAATCTACAGCTGAACTGAGCACCTGTTTACCACTGAGTCAAGTAGTAATTGCTGGATGCTTTGCTGATAGTTTCTGGTTCATCACATTCTTAACATTATTTAAGCCAGATCAAACAGGTACATTGGATTTAATTACTGTAATTTTTAAATGTTCTCAAGGTGAGAAAAGAAAAAAAAATGATTGCAGAAACTTTTCCCTAATTTTTTCTTTATTGTCTTTTAGCCTTTAACGTAGAAAAAAACTCTTGGTTATTATCAAGTAGTTTTTAAAATATTTGCAGGATAAATAATGAATGCTTATATGATTAAGATTTCTGAGGCATCAATTTCAGAAATCCTAAAATTGTGTTGAATACTTTTAACTCACAGTGGAACACTCCCTAAAATATCACTGAGTCTCCATCAGAGTGTATATAACTATTTCCTTCAAGTTAGATGCTATTTTATTTCCTCACTCTTCTGCTGCATTACCCCCATATACACCATTTTAAAATGTGGATGCAAGCAGCACTCAGGGACTGTGGATGTCTTACGATAAGGATAGCGTTTCACAGCTCCATCCTGACATCTGGGGCAAGTAAAGGTATTATGTGTAACAGTTTTTCTGCTCATTAAATGGCTGTTATTCTTATTTTCTCCTCCAGTCCAGATGGGCAGAATCTCCTTCAAGCTAGCAGAGGGGAGCTGGGCATCCTGAGCCAGTGATTCTATAGACATAGCCAATCTGAATTCAGACTTCATTTTACTTTGTTCTGACTCAGATTCTGGTTCTCAATAGAAACTTCCACATTCTGATTTGCTATCTCATACCCATCTCCCTTAGCTTCCCTTTTCTGGTTTTCCTCCTGAGTCTCAAGTTCAGGGACCATCCAATTCTGCTTCATATTTGGCATTTGAAATAGTATTTTCACTTGATTTAATGTCAGCTGCCATTATGGGGCTCTTTGTGGCTGATCCCCCTCATTTTCATTAGCAGCTTTTTTGCCGAGGTTCGTAACCTCTAGCTATCCCCCAACTCTCTTGTTCGATACCTACAATAATTATGACTAAGTTACACTTTGACCTCCAACAAAACTTAATCCTTCACTGTTGGTCATAGTGACACAGCCCAGTAAATGAGAATAAAATCTGTGGAGTCACAGAAAGAATGCTCCTAATTCTGGTCCTTATTTTGGTTCTTTCTTTATTCACGTTAGTTGGGGAAATTTGTCTATTCTTCCTCTCAAAGGTCACAATCACCCTGAAATTTTACCTATCAGTTACACAGTGTTCACTCTCAAACTGTTGCCACGTAAGACTGCCCCTCACCCAAGTTTCCAGTCTTGTAGCTCCCACTGAGTAAGAAGTATTTCTTAAGATATCTAACAGATGCACAAATTCAAATGCCTAGAACTGAATTCAGTTTTCCTTCATAACTGCCTCCATTTTTCTGAACTTTCTATTATATATTTAGTAAAAAAGAGGAAAGAGAGAAGGAAATGAATGAGAATAAAGGTGATAAGAGGAAAAATGCTGAGATAGAAGCTTAGGTAACACAAAATTTAAGAGAAAAGACAAGGAAAGCAGTTTCCATAGAGTGACTTTGAGAATTGATAGGCTGGTAGGTAAATTATTGAGTGGTGTCAAGGAAGCCAGAGGCGAAAAGTTACTTGATTTCAGTCAACATCTACACAGATGGTAGGAGGATTCTCAGAAAAGCCCACTCCAACTTTAAATCAGACAATCCAGATAGGTCCATCTACAAAGAAGTAATATCTTTATGTACCTAGAACTGTTTTTCACTCATTCATTCTATGAGGTAGATTACAATAGAAATTAGAGTCAGAATACTTATTTTTACTTACAGGCGGGACTAGTAGCTAAAGAAAAATAGCAGTAAGGTATTGGTTTACCTGTGAAGTTATTATAAAGCATTGCTGCAAAAGTAAAAACGTAAGAGAGTGGAACACTTTTCGTCCCTGAAATATTTCAGCCACCATCTTTCATAATTTGATCCCTCAAGCATTTACTCATTCCTAACTCATTTTTAAAAAGTCAAAATGATGAGGCATTTGCATAGCTTTTTGTCTCTCTGTCCAATTTTCCTCATACTGTAATACTGAGCATAAAAGTCCTCCTGAATAGGGTATTCCACAGGGGAAGAGTGGCAATGGAAGATTGGTTGAGCTTTGTTTATTTGGTTGTATATGTGACACTAGTAAGAGTCCTGGGGATGGACAGCTCTGATAAAAGCAGTCACAATATGACTATAAACAAAAGCTTGAGATTTAAGCGAAGTACTGTAAACAACTAGAAATAACCTTTTTGTGTGTTCTCTTTATAGCTTCATCTGTACAGTGTCAGGGACAAACTGAGGTCCCAGCTGCCTTTATTCATTTAATAAATTGTTATAATTAATAGCTATTACTAATGCATTTCAGCCTTTTCACATTTAATAACAGCTCGTTCCAATCAAAAATATAAAAACATGGTCTGAGTGGAGTGTGTGTGGGTGTCACAATGTAAATAGTAGATTGGAAACCTTATTGACTGTCATTCAATTTCTTTCCAGCAGAGCACTTTTTTTTTTTTTTTTTTTAGCTTTGGATAATAAAATGGGAAGCATTTCTGTGTAATTTTAAGAAAGTTCTGAGTGGCATCATAGTCAATTGTCTCCTTTTTCATTTTTCCTCCTGTATATTTGTTCAGGTATAATTACAGATTCTTTGCAAAATTTCAATGTCAATCTTTATTCATCTCTAATTTCTAATGATAGGAATAAGGGGTTTGGGAACCGCATTTCACATTTTATGGCTTTGGAGGGAGAATTGACGTGCTTTTGGTTCTGTGAGTTCCTGACTACATTCCTCTCCAAGTTACCCCCAAGGGACAGTGAGAATAAAATGGACTTTGTGGGAAGCTGAAGCTGAGTTCCAGCTCTTAACACAATCATGGTTAGCTGTATTTGTGGGCATGACAGTTCTTGGTTGTACAACTCCAGAGAGAAAGAAGATAAATGAGGCTACAGCACCTGTGAGACATAGAGGCAAGGTTAGCCAAGAATTAAGAACCTCTTCTGAGAGTCACAGAAAGTTCTGCAAAATGGGCAAGAGCTAATATTCGAGGGGGCAGAGAAGACTGCAGGATGAGAAGTAAAAATGAATGTGGTATTTTTAGGTTCCTGCTTCATGTGAAATCAAATACTGATAGTTGAGCTATAGGAAAAGAGCCAATCAGTAATTTAGTGTGCACGTCTTGGCACTTGCTCTTGAACAATCACACAGTTGCTTCTTCAATGTCTCTGGAAGTGCAAAAATTCTTGGCAGTGATTTAATAGCCAGTCTTTATGCATTTATATGTATTGTGGTCACTGGTTACACTACTGTAGTTGCAATATTTTCCTATGAACTTTAAGGAAACATCTTTTCTATGGAAATGATCTATACAAATATTACTTTCTAATCTTAATTATTTTAATTAGTAGGCTTTATTTTTAAAGCAATTTTAGGTTCAGCAAAATTGAGTAGAAAGCACAGAGAGTTCCCATATACCCCCATCCCAATGAATGCACAACCTCCCTCGCTATTAACCTCCTACACCACAGTGATACTTTTTGTTTGTTTGTTTGTTTCGCGGTACGCGGGCCTCTCACCGCTGCGGCTTCTCGCGTTGTGGAGCACAGGCTCCGGACGCACAGGCCCAGTGGCCATGGCCCACGGGCCCAGCCGCTCTGCGGCACGTGGGATCCTCCCGGACCGAGGCACAAACCTGTGTCCCCTGCATCGGCAGGCGGACTCTCAACCACTGCGCCACCAGGGAAGCCCCACAGTGATACTTTTTTTTTTTTTTTTTTTTTTTTACAATAAGTGAACTTATACTGGTACATCATTATCACCCAAAGTCTATAGTTTACGTTCGGGCTCACTCTTGGTGTTGTACAACTGCTGAACTGTCTTCCATTGTGGCTGCAATCCCACCAGAAAAGAGGAGTTCCTGTTGCTCTCGTTCATTGTACATCCTCATCAGCATTTGATGTTGTCAGTGTTTTTAATTTTAGCCATTCTGATACATGAGTAGTGCCATCCCATTTTTGTTTAATTTCCAATTCCCTAATGATATATGATATGGAGCATCTTTTTATATGCTTACTTGCCATCTATATATCTTCTTTTGTGAGGTGTCTTTTCAGGTCTTTGCTCATTTTTTAATTGGATTGTTTCTTTTCTTATTGTTAAGTATTAAGAATTCTTTGTATATTTTAGATAATACTCTTTTTTCAGATGTGTCTTTTACAAACATTTATCCCAGTCTGTGGCTTGTCTTTTCATTCTCTTGACAATGTCTCTTGCAGAAAAGAAAATATTCATTTTAATGAATTCCAGTTTTGTCAATTCTTTCATTTATGGATGGTGCCTTTGGTGTTGTATCTAAAAAGTCATCATCATACCCAAGGTCATCTAGGTTCTCTCCTGTGTTATCTTCTAGGAGTTTTATAATTCTGTGTTTTATATTTAGGTCTGTGATTCATTTTGAGTTAAATTTTGTGAAGGGTATAAAGTCTCTGTGTGAATTATTTTTCTTTTTTGCATGTGGATGTCCAGTTGTACCAAGACCATTTGTTGAAAAGACAATCTTTGCTCAGGTGTATTGTCTTTGCTCCTTTGTCAATGATCAGTTGACTATATTTATGTGAAATATTAA
Organism: Hyperoodon ampullatus; assembly: GCF_949752795.1. Classification (NCBI taxonomy): domain Eukaryota; kingdom Metazoa; phylum Chordata; class Mammalia; order Artiodactyla; family Ziphiidae; genus Hyperoodon; species Hyperoodon ampullatus. The sequence continues at coordinate 45,411,059 of NC_136922.1, forward strand.
AATATTTATATTTCTGTTGGTCTACTTGTGCATTCTTTTGCAAGTACTACACTATCTTGATTACTCTGGCTTTATAGTAAGACTTAAAGGCAGGTAATGTCAGTGCTCAGACTTTGTTCTTCTTCAATATTAAGTTGGCTATTCTGGGTTTTGTGCTTCTCCATATAAACCTTCAAATCAGTTTATCAATATTCATAAAATAACTCACTGTGATTTTGATTGGGATTGTGTTGCATCTACGCATCAATTTTGGGAAGAATTAAGATCTTGACAATAATGAATCTTTCTATCCATGAACAGGGATTATCTATCCATTTATTTAGCTCTCTTATGATATCTTTCATCAGAGTTTTATAGTGTTCCTCATACAGATTTTGTTCATATGTTGTTAAATTAATACTTATTTCATTTTGGAGGGAGCTAATGTAAATTGTAACATGTTTTTAATGTCAAATTCCACTTGTTCATTCTTGGTATATAGGAAACCTAACCTTAAAAATTCTGAACTCTAAATTTTATGAGATAAAATAGTTATTTTACCAGGGTCTACATTGTATATGAAAATTGATCACTTCCACATGTATATTGTTGCATGTCAAACTATGTTTAAAATCATAGGTAAATTGAAGATGATATTCTTTTTATGAAAAATCATTTTATGGATGACTCATTTTTATTATTAAATATCAAACATTAATTAACATTAAATAGTATCTATAAATATTATGTTAAATATTTCACTAATTCATTATTATTCAGTGTTTTATTATTACTGTCATGGCAAAGTGTTTAAGTTCTAAATTAGAGTTAGAGTCTCAGATTCACTACTTATTAGCTATGTGACTTCTGATTCTCATTTTTGTCATCTGGAGTTAGAAGTAGATTCTTACCTTGTGGGTGTTATGTAAGGATTGAATGAAGTAAAGTATGCTAAGATCTTAAAATTGTGCATGTAACCTAAAATGAGTTCAACAAAAATTAACTGCTTTACCACCACCATTACTACCACTAGTACTGCCACTACTGTTGTTGCTACTACTACTACTGCTACTACCACTACTACTACTGCTACTATGTAGCCTAATGCAGGGAAATGAACTCTGGAGGGAGGACCATGAGAACTGGCACTGCTGTAACTAGATGTGTAACTTCAAGTGAGTGAAACCATTACTGGCCTCCTGGATGAATCGGGTGACATATAATTTTTTTTCCACCCTAAAAGTGTACAAATATCTATGAGAAAATATTATTAGGTTAATGATTGGGGGAAAATAGTATATTAGCATGAGAAGTAAATTACAATACAAAGACAATATTTGTTGCTAAAATTTGAATTTCAGTTACGTAGAAGGCAAAGAGAAACAAATACAGAATAATGAGCTAGGGGATCAGTTTTTAAAGTGCAAAGAAATCAGAAGGTCTTTTTTGAGTCCGTAACTTTCTTGAGTCATCCTTCAATCACTTTGAATTGTTTTCTGTGATTTATTACTTTTATTACTTAGACCTCAAATTATCTCACCTGATGTCTTTGTTTAAATTTTTCTAGTCAACTATTTTTTCTTTGAAAAAGGAAGCAGAGTGATTCAATCAGATGTTGTTGGATTTTGAATGTAGTACGGTGATAATTTTCAACTGAAGCGCTAAATATCCTAAATTTCCGACAATAGGAAAAGAGCTCAATAAATTATAATGCATCCACTGGAAGAAATTCTGCACAGCCATTTGGAGTAATAATGACCAAGTAGGCAGAGCTGCCTGGAGAAATGTATCTGACATGTTGACTTCATGTTAAGTGAAAACAAGCAGAATACAAAAGTGTATGTGTTATCATACAAAATTGCACACAAATAGAAAGGAGTATGCCAAAATATTAATAGTGGTTATGGTGGACTATTGATTTTATAATGAGTAATATTTCTCCCTATTGATAACTGGCACAATCTAATATATTGTTTTGCTGAATATAAAAAAGTGAATGTTTAAAAAGAAACAAAAAACTGAGAAATTTTAATATAAATAGTGAAAAAAATCACTTTTAATGCTTAGGAGACTTTGGTTTTAGACTCAGTTTTATTTCTAATTAGCTGTTTGGCCTTAGAAAACCCACTTTACCGCTCAGAGCCTTCTTGGATGCACATTGCCTCATTTACAAAATAAGTGGTTTAGAGTGAGGTTTCTTCCATCATTGACACTACATGAGGCTATGAATATCATTTGCTATAATTTTATTAGAGCCACATGCTAATATGCCTACCACATAGGTACTAATTAAATGAACCATACTGATGCTGCCAACACAGGTTTAAATTGCAACTTTATATTTTATAGTGAATTAATAATGGCAATTTATTTTTTTTACATCTTTATTGGAGTATAAATGCTTTACAATGTTGTGTTAGTTTCTGCTGTTCAACAAACTGAATCAGCTATATGTATACGTATATCCCCATATACCCTCTCTCTTGAACCTCCCTCCCACACTCCATATCCCACCCCTCTAGGTCGTCACAAAGCATCAAACTGTTCTCCTCGTGCTATGCACAGCAGCTTCCCACTAGCCATCCATTTTACATTTGGTAGTGTACGTATGTCAGTGCTACTCTCTCACTTCATCCCAGCTTCCCCTTCCCCCCCATGCCCTCAAGTCCATTCTCTAAGTCTGTGTCTTTATTCCTGCCCTGCTTTTTAAAATTCCATATATATGTACCACTTTTTAAAATTCCATGTGTATGTGTTAGCATGCAGTATTTGTTTTTCTCTTTCTGACTTACTTCACTCTGTGTGACAGATTCTAGGTCCATCCACCTCCCTACAGATAACTCAATTTTGTTCCTTTTTGTAGCTGAGTAATATTCCATTATATATATGTGCCACATCTCCTTTATCCATTCATCTGTCAATGGACATTTAGGTTGCTTCCACATCCTGGCTATTTTAAATAGTGCTGCAGTGAACATTGGGGTGCATGTCTCTTTTTGAATTATGGTTTTCTCAGGGTATATGCCCAGTAGTGAGTTTGCTGGGTCATATGGCAGTTCTATTTTTAGTTTTTTAAGGAACTTCCATACTGTTCTCCATAGTGGCTGTATCAATTTACATTCCCACCAACAGTGTAAGAGGGTTCTCTTTTCTCCACACCCACTCCAGCATTTATTGTTTGTAGATTTTTTGATGATGGCCATTCTGACGGTGTGAGGTGATACCTCATTGTGGTTTTGATTTGCATTTGTTTAATGATTAGTGATGTTGAGCATCTTTTCACATATTCATTGGCCATCTGTATGTCTTTGGAGAAATGTCTGTTTCGGTCTTCCGTCCATTTTTGCATTGGGTTGTTTGTTTTTGTGATATTGAGCTGTATGAGCTGCTTGTATATTGGAGATTAATCCTTTGTCAGTTGCTTCATTTGAAAATATTTTCTCCCATTCTGAGGGTTGTCTTTTGGTCTCGTTTATAGTTTCCTTTGCTGTGCAGAAGTTTTTAAGTTTCATTAGGTCCCATTTGTTTATTTTTGTTTTTATATCCCTTTCTCTAGGAAGTGGGTCAAAAAGGATCTTGCTGTGATTAATGTCATAGAGTGTTCTGCCTATGTTTTCCTCTAAGAGTTATATAGTGTCTGGCCTTACATTTAGGTCTTTAAACCATTTTGAGTTTATTTTTGTGTATGGTGTTAGGAAGTGTTCTAATTTCATTCTTTTACATGTAGCTGTCCAGTTTTCCCAGCACCACTTATTGAAGAGGCTGTCTTTTCTCCATTCTATATTCTTGACTCCTTTATCAAAGATAAGGTGACCATATGTGTGTGGGTTTATCTCTGGGCTTTCTATCCTGTTGCTTTGATCTATATTTCTGTTTTTGTGCCAGTACCATACTGTCTTGATTACTGTAGATTTGTAGTATAAAATGGAGATTTTATGGGGATTATGGGGATTTATGGGGATTCCCTTGTGTGTTATTTGTTGCTTTTCCTTTGCTGCATTTAATATTTTTTCTTTGTATTTAATTTTTGATAGTTTCATTAATATGTGTCTCAGCGTGTTTCTCTTTGGGTTTATCCTGTATGGGACTCTGTGCTTCCTGGACTTGATTGACTATATCCTTTCCCATGTTAGGGAAGTTTTCGACTACATCTTAACTGGTATCTTAACAATATTGAATTTTCCAATCCAGGAACAATGTATATTTATAGATATATTTATTAAGGTTTGTTTTACTATCATCAGTGTTTTGTAGTGTCGGCATCTAAATACAACACATATTTTGTAAAAAATATATTTAATGATTTTATTGTATGTAAAGTCATATTTTTACTTAAAGTACCAAATATTTTTTTTTACTGTAGAAACATAAGTTTACCTTATATACATAGACCTTATATCCTGAAATCTTATTAAGCTCATTTATCAATTTTAAAATCTTTTTTGTATATTATTTGAGATTTTCTATGCAAAAAATCATGTCTATTGTTTTATTTTTTTCTCCACTCTGTATGCCTTTTATTTATTTTTCTTTCCTTTTTGCACTGGCTAGGGCCTCCAGCATCATGCTAAATAGAAATGGTGAGACTGGACATCCTTGCCTTGTTCCTAAAATAGAGGAAAGCATTCAGCCTTTCGCCATTAAGTATGATGTAATTGTGGGACTTCATGGATAGACTTTATCACATTGAGGAATGAATGGATAATAATTTTTTTCTAAGAATACAACTTGGAATAAATCCAGTTACATTTTTTCAGACTTGAGTATGCTTGACTGTGTTGCATTCTGCTTGCCCTGTCTGTTCATTTTAGCCATCTTTAACATTTATGGTAATAAATACAGCCAAACTAATACCTCATTAATATTAGTAATCGGGAAAATGGAAATGAATATTTTTCCTATGCTTTCAGCATGGTAACATCTTAATTGGAAACTGTGCTGTGTTAGTGGATAATCTGAGAGATATTTCTTCTAAACTTACATTTATTTGGCATTTAATACTGTGATATGCAGAGGTTTTCTTTTTCTTTACCCCCTGTCTAAATTTCAGTTTTAAAATATTGTTCTTTCACTTAAGTGCACATTTATAATTCCAATATCATAGGCGAGACAGATAGTTGGTGTGTATAGTTGACTGATTTTTCATAATATCCTCTTAAACTATTGTTTCTTAATTGTCCATTTTATTGTTAAATCTCTTCTATGTGAATAGTTACATATCCATTACATTTTGGTAGTCTCTTGCTGATTATCATGGGGGCAATTCATTGTTAAGATTTTGATTGGTGATTAATTTTATTTCCTAAGTAGATGTTGCTCTTCTCTTCTCTACTCCCACTATCATTTGATTTAAATATTTACAATATTTTGCATTGACTATGACGGTAGCCTTTTAACAGCTATGAATCTTGATTACCTCATATCTGTCATTAATATGATCTTAGATATAAAGCAAAATATGAAAATATCACTAATGAACTCAGGAAATAAGCAACTTATTAGCACAGCTTACAAAGTCTTTCATGATCTAACTCTTGAATACTTACCTGGTCACAATTTCCAATTTATATGACGAAATATATTCCATATTCTGGACAAACTGAACAACATATTTTTTGTATGTAGCATTACATTTCTCACTTCTATAGCATTATTTTTGCTTTGCATGGAATATCTACTCTTCCATTTATTTGTGTGCATCCTTTAAAACAGTATTACCTTATACTTCTCAGTATTTCATGCATAGCTTTTTTATGCTACCATATAATATTTCAAAAATCTGTGTGTCATTTGTCACACCACACTGAAGACTCTTTGAAAGCTATACTTTGTCCTATTTACCTTGTATTTTCAAAGCACAGCTATATTCTTAGCCCATAATGACTAGGCTTTTAATAAGTTCTTGTTGCATGTCCTAGGTTCAATAAATACTCATGATTTTCTTCCAATTTTTTAAACACAGTTTCTTTTGAAATATTACAGCTATAGGTTAGGAAGTAGAAAATCATATTCTCTGAGTCTCAAAATATTCTGAAAAAGTCAACAACAATATATTTTTCCTCCGTGTTAACTTTTCTTAGAAATTGAAATTGAAAATATCATCTTCATGGACCACGTGGCATGTTTAATTTAGAGAGAAGTAAAGTTTCTCAAAAACTAGTGTTTTTGTTTTGTTTTGGTTTTGGTTTTGGTTTTTCTTTAGACTATGCTGTTGAATACCAGGAGTTTTCTTTTACTTTGTTTGCTTGGAACCACCTTTTGAGCCTATCTAAACCCATTAACTTCAAAGATATTTCAGCTTTGCATCAACTGGTAAAGATATGAAAGAAAATGAAAATGTAGTCACCAGACTTGAGCCAGCATTCTCTGGACAAAATGGACTTTATGAATTCTGGCCAGTTTGCCTATTCCTCATTAGAAACTAAAGGATGCAAATTTATTTTCAAAGGAAAACGTTACAGAGTTTTAACTGCACAGTAATTAGTGACATGTGTTAAAGTTACACAAGGAACACAACACCCATCTTGTTCACTAGGTCCCCCTTGGTCACGTAGCACAGAAGACCTTTGTGGCACTTACCCAGCACATTTTGATCCTGGCTTCTTGTGGCTGATGCAAAATGCAGATGTAGAACTCCGCTGTGTTTATAAATTAGGTAGCTGATCTTTAGTGCAAATAGAAATTGTTTTTATTAGCTTTGACTGTAATTGCTGTGAACTAGAAAATGTTTTCAATCCTGGAGTGATAAGCTCTTTCTTTCTGAAAGCCTGAAATCATTCCTTTAATTAATCTCATATTTGCACACCTTGATTATTTCTGCAATCATATTCAATTTTAGCTCTCCAGTAATTTAAATAGAAAAAAATTAGGTTTGAGTAAAGTGTGATACTTCATATTCTTACTGATTGTTGTGATATATCATTTATTTTCTATTTTTTTATTTATACATGTAAGTGTTCTACAAGTATGTGTATTAAGATTAATGCAAATTTTTGCTAAGTAAATTATTTTCTATGACAAAGATTATTTTAGCAGGAACAAAGATCCTTGAGGAATTTATTATTATAGGACATAGAAGAGTATGTTTTATTATACTTCTTGTCAAATTGTGTTCTTTTAATGTAACAGTTACTCTGTGTATAACTCTAAACTGTTTGACTATTTGCATACTTAACCTGAGCTTTGTCAAGTATGACCCCTACAATGGAGGGTACTTTTCCTCCTCCCAGAGTCAGCATATTGTCTAAATTTCTTCTGTCCCACACTTCCTTCCTTCTTAGAAAGGACAAGCAACAGAAATTTCAGTGCCCATAGATTCATAAACAGCTCCATATTTGTTCCTAATACCTTGCAGCTTCTATGTTTACATCTGTATTGAGTGAGACAGAGAGGGAGAGAAAGAGTGAAACAGATGTATTTGAAAGTAGAAAGATTTTTCATTTGGATATTCCTAGATCCAATAACTGCTCTAGAATCACAGAGAAATAAATATAAGTTTAGCCACTTCAATGGCTTTCTGAGAGATCTGTTCACTAATAACACATGCTCATTTGTGTGTATGTTCAAGCAGCATGCTTAAAAGACCTCATGACCCGCCACTTCTTGGGATATTATAGACCAGTAATAGCTCTCATCCCAGGGGTTACTTGCGATGTAATGATTTTTGCAGCCATATTTGGGACATCAGAAAAGGAGGAAAATGGGAAATGACTAGTGAAAATGGGAGTAAAATGGAATGAGGTATAACAAAATGGAGTAAATTATGTTTTCCATTGTACATCAAACATTGAGAGGGTAAGAAATGACAGTTTAAAAAGACAGTTGGGGCCTCCCTGGTGGCGCAGTGGTTGAGAGTCCGCCTGCCGATGCAGGGGATGCGGGTTCGTGCCCCGGTCTGGGAGGATCCCATATGCCGCGGAGCGGCTGGGCCCGTGAGCCATGGCTGCTGGGCCTGCGCGTCCGGAGCCTGTGCTCCGCAACGGGAGAGGCCACAGCAGTGAGAGGCCCGCATACCACAAAAAAAAAAAAAAAAAAAAAAAGACAGTTGGAGGGGGGAACCAATTCTTGGAATTTATCCATGCTAATATACAAGTATTCAAAGTTTAAATGTACACTGGTGATGTTAAAAAAAATAAAATAACAAAAGCATTCATATGAAAAGAACAGAAATATGTATTTAGTCTATGAAAATCACATAAGAAAGTAGCAGTGTCTCAGAATCTAATCTGATGGACAAATTGCAAATATCTACTTTTTTTTCTTTAGCTATTAGTTGCCAAATGGCTTTCAAGGTTGATGCCTGTAGTTATTGAGGGGACAGTTCTAAATCTGAAAGCCACAAGCCAGTGATAGTTCACTCTGCCAAAATGCAGAGCTTGGTATTGATGTGAATCATTCCTAAGTTCTTGAGCACTAAGTACATATCTCACATGTATGTCCTCTGAATACCAAAGGTGACTTTCACGGGAAGCACAGCTAATGAGGAAGGCTTCACTGATCATATGGCATGTTGGGGCAGTGAAGGGTGGGCAGGATTCAGGAGTGACTGCTCTTCAGGTTAACACAAGAAAATGGGGAAAGCAGGCAAGTAAGAATAGAACAGAGAGAAAATAATGTATCATCAGAGAAATAGCATGTAGAGAGAAACACAACTGTCAGGCAGATGTCTAGAGGATGTGGTGCTGGTGAGGGAGCCTGCCAATGGTGGAAAATGTAGTTAACAAATTAGTTGGGAACAGGTCATGTACAAAATTGTTTATAATTATGGTTAATATTCAGGGTATTTACCATTTCATTCCAATGCTTAAAACCTTTCAATCATTCCCCATGTCTCATTGGGTTAATAAATATTTTTTTGAGTGCACACTACATGCCAGGTACAGTACTTAGTGCAAGAATGAACAAAACAAAAAGAACTGAGTTCTGTGGTAGTATATCAGGGAAAATTCCTAGTGTAAGAATTTGAGAAGTCTGTTACTTTCCTATTGCTTCATAAGAATTACCACAAATTTAGCAGCTGAAAGCAACATAAATTTATCTCAATTTCCATTGATCAGAAGTTCAGACACAGGTTAATTGGATTCTCTGCTCAGGATCTTATAAGACTGAAATCAATATGTCGGCTGTCTCTGCAGTCTCTTTTAAAACTCAGAGTCCTTTTCCAAGCTCAATCAAATTGTTGACAGAATTCAGTTCCTTGTGGTTGTAGGACTGAAGTCTCCTGTGGCTCCTTGCAAAGGCAATTCACAATATGATGGCTTCTTTCCAGGCTAAGCAGAAGAACTTCTCTGACACTTCACCTTCTTTTAAGGGGTATCTGGCTAAGTCACACCCACCCAGGATAAAATCCCTTTGTATTAATTATATCTCATCATATTTATAGTTCTTACCCACACTCAACGAACGCTACTTAGAGTGTGGGTCATTGTGGATCATCTTTGGATTCTACAAATCACAGAAAAGTGTCCCTGGGGAAGTGATATGAAACCTGAGACCTAAGAGATGTTAGAGTTATTCAGGCAAAGAATGGGAGTAGATTTATTGTAGCCTGAGAAACAAGCATGTTTACAGCCTGGAGGTAGAACGACCATAGGAAATCTAAGAAACCTGGAGAAGCTCAGCTTAGCTTTGGGAAAGAAATCTACATATCGTAATAAAGTTTACAAAACCATGTATGATGCAGCATCATGTATGAGGCAGCACCATCTCCTGCCTCATTTATCACAACATCCAGGCTTGAGCTCTATACTTGAGCTACACCAGATTTTATTCTTTTCTTTCATGCATTTATATTCAACTTTGTTTAGTTCTTCAAAGCACCATGCTCTCCCTTACCTTAGTTTAGTATGACTTCTTAGCAGAAGAGTAACTAAACTGAGGTAAGAAGAATGACTAAGAATTATCCTGATGAAATGATGACCCTCCAAATACAGGTTAAGTGCCATTGTTCTGTACTCTTTTAGCACATTGTAATGCCATGTAATATCTATTATATATCATATTGCAACCATCCATTTTGCTTTGCCCTAAGAAATGTAAGATCTGGGCTCACTATTATATCTTTATTGCCTAGCTCAATTATATCAAGTAAGAGATGCTGAATGAGGGTGATGGTGGTGATGATGATGATCATGATGATAATGATGACAACAGCAATGGTGACAAGAGGAATGAGAACAGAATTATGAACAAACTGTTAGAAAGGATCAAATTATTTAGCACGAGGCACCATACAAGTATGTGTTTACTTGCTTTAATCCATTTAGCAATAATGAGTCAAGAGCAAAGGTCAGTCTTAATATTTTTGGCTGTCAAAAACAGCTGTGTAATATATACACTACCAAATGTAAAATACATAGCTCATGGGAAGCAGCTGCATAGCACAGGGAGATCAGCTCGGTGCTTTATGACCACCTAGAGGGGTGGGATAGGGAGGGTGGGAGGGAGATGCAAGAGGGAGGGGATATGGGGATATATGTACACATATAGCTGATTCACTTTGTTTTACAGCAGCAACTAACACAACATTGTAAAGCAATTATATTCTAATAAAGATGTTAAAAAAATGTACATGTATGTTGTGAAATGATTACAACATTCCAGGTAAATTTTTTTAAAAAAGCAAAACAAAACCAAAAAACAGCTGTGTATATGCTCAGAGCTGAGGAAAGAGTTATATGTGTGGGTAAATTCTAAAGTTGAAGGTCTGCTACATTTGGAATGTATTTAAATAAGCAAATTTTTTTTCACTGATGTGTATTTAACCAATATCATGCATAGGTCTTTTATTGAAAGCAGCTAAAAAGCTAGAATTCTACTGAAGAGACACAATGCTTACACCTTGAGGTTGTGAATATAAGCATGATTAAGAACATATCATGGACTCCCCTTTCGGCTCAGTAAGCTTCACTTTTGGCTATGACAGTCAATGAATAGGACTCAACTTTCAGTTTTTGGTAATGGTTTGACATTACACTGATTGAGTTAATTAAAAAAAAAAAAACTTAAAGTCTTCAAATAGCGATTGCTCCCCTAGGAGCAGTTCTTCTTCTTCTTTTTTTTTTTTCTAAAGCTTTCAGAGTTAAAGTAATCCTACCAGTCAAAATACTTTGTGATATTATAGAGGCTATAGTATAGGGGGGGACTCAGAACCAACATCTGTCAGCCAGTGAGCACTTGTTCTATGACCATGACTAACAAAGTATATTCAAAGCCAAGTATTAATGATATGGTATGAAAAGAATACATTGATAGTAACTGTTTTAAACTCTAGACTTGGATGTCCTTTTCCCAAACATTTCATAATCAAGATTCATATGCCCTAAGAAGGCTACTTATTCATGTAATACTGACATATCCATATCTATTTCAAGTAAGATGAACTGTTGGATATTGTAAAATATTTTCTATATTTTCAATTGTATTAGTTTCCAAGGCTGACAGAACAAATAGTTACAAACTGGGGGGCTTAAAGCAATGGAAATTTATTCTTTCACACTTCTGGATGCTTGAAGTCCAAAATTAATATGTCAGTAGGGTTATGTTCCCTCTAAAGGCTCTAGAGAAGAATCCTTCCTTACTGCTTTCAAATTCTCTTGGCTCCAGGTTGACATTGGCATTCCTTGTCTTGTAGCCATATTATTCCAATCTCTACCTCTGCTATCACAGGGCCTTTTTCTCCTCTGTTTATCCTCCTATGGCTTCTTATAAGGACACCAGTCATTGAATTTAGGGCCCATCCTAATTCACTATGACCTCACCTTAAATAACTACATCGGCAAAGTCCCTGATTCCAAAATAGGGTCACATTCTGGGGTTTAAGGTAGACATGCATTTGGGGAGAACACTATTTAACCCCATACATCAGTGTAGAAATTATTTTTTTCTTCATAGAGGCAATGTAAATTTTAAATTTCTTTAATATTTACCTATCATTTCAGGATTTCACCGTTTTTTAAATTTGTGATCAGTGGTACATTTTTCAATTACATTCCCTTAGTGTTTGTATTTAACTTACATATATTTAGCATGTATCCTTTTTTTTTTTTGGCTGCGTTGAGTCTTCTTTGCTGTGCGCGGGCTTTCTCTAGTTGCGACGAGTGGGGGCTACCCTTTGTTGCGGTGTGTGGGCTTCTCATTGTGGTGGCTTCTCTTGTGGAGCACAGGCTCTAGGCATGCGGGCTTCAGCAGTTGTGGTCACAGGCTCTAGAGCACAGGCTCAGTAGTTGTGGTGCATGGGCTGTGTTGCTCCATTGCATGTGGGATCTTTGTGGACCAGGGATTGATCTGTGTCCCCTGCATTGGCAGGTGGATTCTTAACCACTGCACCATCAGAGAAGTCCTCCGTTTATATTTAATTTGAAGAGTTTATTATGGTTATATAATAGCTGTATTGTATACAATTGTACAATAGAACTTATAAATAATGTTCTGCCTGATCTCACACTCATCCTTATATTCTCTAAGAATGACCAGTCACTCTTCTGGGAAAAGAATAGCAAGCGATATGCTATCTACAAAGTAGTTTTATTTTACTTTATTTTATTTTATCTTGCTCTATATTTGAGCTCTTAAAAACACCACTTTGGGCTTCCCTGGTGGCGCAGTGGTTGAGAGTCTGCCTGCCGATGCAGGGGTCACGGGTTCGTGCCCCGGTCCGGGAAGATCCCACATGCCGCGGAGCGGCTGGGCCCGTGAACCATGGCCGCTGAGCCTGTGCGTCCGGAGCCTGTGCCCCGCAACGGGAGAGGCCACAACAGTGAGAGGTCCGCGTACCACAAAAAAAAAACAAAACACCACTTTTTCTTTTACTTTGTGTGCTTTTATGTATTTTGTGCATAAGAATATTTTGTAGTTCTATCAATTAAGGCCCCGAATGAAGCAGACACCAAGACAATATTAGGTATGCAAGAGATAAGAGATAGATTGGGGGAACACCTGTGAAAGTTAAAGGGGGAAGGAATAAGAGGAGGCAGGGAGTGCCTTTATAACATGCTGTAGGTATGGAACTTGTGAAAGAAATGAAAAAAAGGAAGGATTAGGTATGAAAAGTCTTGGACGGGCAGTGCAGTTCTTCCATCTATTCTACATTCTCCTTAACCTCTGCTATCATTTTGGAAGGTGATGGAGGCTTACCTAATGGTGTAACCCAAATCTTCACTCCTCAGGAATCTGAATATGTGGTAATTATAACTTTTCAGGCGAAATTGCTGCACATTTCCATTCAAAGTTACAGTTGGTCAGGGAAATACCAAGAGTCACTCAATAAGATCACTTGAGTTTCAGATTTATCTGTTATGTAATTATGATTATGTAAAAGCTTACTCAACTCCTCCTGCTGACCAGGGTCATTAACCCTGTCAAGATCATAGGACCTCCACATCTGCAGAGCCCAGATTTGCAAGGGTGGAAAATACCAATGTCCTCAATAGATTATTGGGAAAATGGTAAACTGAGTCACTCCTACTTCCACCTTTTCCCAGTACCATGTATTATTACTGGGGACATAGATTTCTGATTTAATACATATACTGCATCCTGAAACATGGCTCCTGATCCTTGCAGTGATTTGCCTTCAGAGGGGAACTTCTGCTGAGCTATCAGTAGTCTGTTGTAGTGCTCTAAGAAGCTGGCAGTTTCCAGAAAGTGTAGCACTTGATATGACCAGTTGGTTTCATGGTCATGGGCTCATTCCCACAACTCCTTCACTGTAAAGTGAGTCCCCTTCTTAGATGCTATATTTTGTGGGATTCCATGCCTGTGAACCAGGCGATTCTGTAAGGCCCTGGAGAATGGGACCAAATGATTGCCCTTATAGATCAGAAAGGGGTCCAAGGTATTTGACTTATGTCTCACTGTCTGGTTTTTGTCTCCTCCAAGATTATTACCATTTTATTGCCTTAGTACTGGTCTCTGTTGCTGGGAAGGTGAACATTCAGCAGTAACAACAGTTAGTGCCCATTGCATGGAGGATGCTTTCTGGTGGGCATGACACTGGCAGTCTGACATATCACTTAATATATGGGGAGAGCTATTTTATAGGTGTGGACTGTGTTGCCTCCAGAACACATAAAAGGGCTTCCAACCACTGTGCTTCTTTCTTTGTGGCAAGGAATGCCAAATGCAGCAATTTGTGTTTTACTTTGGGACAGATATCCCATCACACCCCTGATCCCTGGACTCTTAAGTTCAGTAAAGTGTCAAGTTCCTAAATCTTTGTAGGAAATGTCTCTAATCCTCTGGAACATATATATCTTATTGAGAAGTCTAATATACTAGCCAAGTTTTGCTCGTACTGTTCAAAGAGCATGATGTCATCAGTGTAATGGCTCAGTGTGTGTTTGTGGGATGTCCAGATGGTCCAGATATCTTTGGATTGTAAGAGTAACAAGCTAACAGAGCCATGCGTAAAGCTGTAAATAAATATTGCCTTTTTCATATCAATGTAAATTATTTCTGATCAGAACAGAACTCATTCACCAAATCAGTGGCAGCATATCATATATCACAGACCTTATTCACCTGTTCTAGCAAAATAACATCTGACAATGTGGTTAAAGTCAGCACTGCTCCTTGGTTAAGCTTGCTATCGTCTACAGTCATTCTCCAGCTTCTGTCTTGTTCTTGCAGGGGCTACACTGGCAAGTTAAGAGGAGATATGATGTGGCCTCCATGTGTGCATTCTTTAGATTTTCAAATGTGGTACTAATCTCTGTCATTTTCTCTCAGATATGATTTTGTTCTTGGTTCACTATCTTTCCAAAGGGGGATTGAGGAGTGAGGGGTGTAACTGCAGAGGCTTCTATTAGTTCTTCCTTGCTATGATAGCTTTTACCACACATGGCCAAGTTTATACCAACTGCCAGGTTGTTGATCCAAATTATAGACTCGGGAACCAAGGAAATGACCTCCTGATTGGTCAGCAGACCTACTAGATCCATTATAAACTAGACTTTATCCAGGATTCCGTTCATCACCTGGCCTCTGTAAGCCTCCATTCTATCTATGGAAGGTTAGGAGAGCATGACAATGCTTTGGCTCACTACATATCAGTATCAATTCAGACCTAATGTCCACGTGTTCTTTAAGTATAATTGACCCTTGAACAACATGGGTTTGAACTGTGTGGGTCCACTTATATATGGATTTTTTTCAATAAATATATTGGAAAAATTTTTGGAAGTTTGTGACAATTTGAAAAACTTGCAGATGAACCACGTAGACTAGAAATATCAAAATAACTAAGAAAATTTAGGTATGTCATGAATGGATAAAATACATGTGGATTCTAGTCTACCATAAAATGTACACAAATCTATTATAAAAAGTTAAAACTTATCAAAACTTGAGCATGCAAACACTTAGAGGCCATTCATGTTCTATTCACAGCCAAGAGAAATGTAAACAAATATAAAAATGCAGTATTAGATCATAACTGCATAAAATTAACTGCAGTACATACTGTACTACTGCAGTAATTTTGTAGCCACCTCCTGTTGCGATCGTGGTGGGCCCAATCATTGCGAGTATCTGCTTAAAATGCCTGTGACAACACTAATCTTCTCGTGAGCAGTTTGTTTCCCCAGTAAATTGTGTATTACAGTAAAATGTGATCTCTCATGTTTCTCGTGTATTTTTCATTGTATTTAGTGAAGTACTGTAAACCTTGAATAACACTGTGGGACCCATAGGAAGTGCCACTAATGATATTGGAAGTGCTGCCAAGAAGTAGAGAAAAGTTATGACATTACAAGAAAAAGTTGAATTGCTTGTTATGTACCATAGATTGAGGTCTACAGCTGTTGCTCCCCACTATTCCAAGATAAATGACCACTGTAAAAAAAAAAAAAAAAATTTGTGAAGCTGTTGCTGCAGCTACGTCAGCAGGGGTGAAAACTTTGTACTTTTTGCGAAATATTTTTTATCTCATATTGAAAATGAAGCTTTTATGTAGGTGCAGGATTGTTATAAGGGAAGCATACCTATAGGCTCTAATATGATGTGAGAAAAAGCAAAGTCATCATGTGATAACATAAAGCAAAAGGAAGGTGAAAGATCTAAAGCTAGAGAATTTAATGCCAACAAAGGATAGTTTGATAAATTTAGAAAGGGTTTTGGCTAAAAAAAAAAAAAAAAAAAAAAGTCAAAATAACAGAAGAAGCAGCTTCTGCAGACCAAGAAGCAGCAGATGAGTTCCCAGGTGCCATTAAGAAAATCACGGGGGAAAAAGGATATCTGCCTGGACAGGTTTCTGATGCAGACAAAAATGCTCTATTCTGGGGCTTCCCTGGTGGCGCAGTGGTTGAGAGTCTGCCTGCCGATGCAGGGGACACGGGTTCGTGCCCCAGTCTGGGAGGATCCCACATGCCGCGGAGCGGCTGGGCCCGTGAGCCATGGCCACTGAGCCTGCGCGTCCAGAGCCTGTGCTCCGCAACAGGAGAGGCCACAACAGTGAGAGGCCCGCATACCGAAAAAAAAAAAAAAACACCTCTATTCTGGGGGAAAAAAATTCCTCAAAGGACATTTATTAGTAAGGAAGAAAAGAAAGCACAATGATTTAAGGCAGGAAGGGATAGGCTAACTCTACTGTTGTGTGTAAATGCAGTCGGGTTTATGATCAGGACTGCCCTTACCTATAAGGCTGCTAATCCCTGAGCTTCGAAGGAAAAAGATAAACACCAGCTGCCAGTTTTTTGGTTGTACAGCAAGAAATCCTGGACAATGAGAACGCTTTTTCTGAATTGGTCCCATCAATGCTTTGTCCTTAAAAGTCAGGAAGTACCATGACATTAAGGAGCTGACTTTTAAAGTTCTTTTAATATTGGATAATGTCCCTGGCCACACAGAATCCCACGATTTCAACACCAAAGGTGTCAAAGTGGTCTACTTGCCCCACACACAATGTCTCTAATTCAGCCTGTAGATCAAGGTGATCATAAGGACCTTTAAGGCTCATTACACATGGTACTCTATGGAAAGAATTATCAACACTATGGAAGAGAACTCCGATAGAGACAACATCATCAAAGTCTGGAAGGATAACATCATCAAAGTCTGGAAGGATTACACCATTGAAGATGCCATTGTTGTTATAGAAAAGGCAGTGAAAGTTATCAAGCCTGAAACTATAAGTTCCTGCTGGGTAAAACTGTGCCCAGACTTCATGACTTAACAGGATTTACAACAAAGTCAATCAAGAAAATCATAAAAGAGACTGTGGATATAGCAAAAAAAAAAAAAAAAAAAAAGTGAGGGTGAAGGGTTTCAAGATATGGATCTTGGAGAAATTGAAGAGCTAGTAGATGCTACACCAGAGAAATCAACAGAAGACAACTTGATGGAGATGAGTGCTTCTGAACAAGCGCCAACTGATGAGGAAGACATCTTAGAAGATGTGCCAGCTAACAAATTAACATTAGACAATCTGGCAGAAGGGTTCCATTATTCAAGATTGCTTTTGACTTTTTTTATGACATGGACCCTTCTATGATATGGCACTGAAACTAGAACAAATGGTGGAAAAATTGGTACTGTTTGGAAACATTTTTAGAGAAATGGCAAGAAAGACAGAAATTACAATGTATTTCCATAAAGTTACGCCGAGTGTGTGCCTGAGTCTCCTGTTGCCCCTTCTACCTCTTCCTTCTCTGCCGTCCCTGAGACAGAAAGCTCAACCCTTCCTCTTCCTCCACCTCCTCATCCTACTCAATGTGGAGATGACAAGAATGAAGACTTTTATGATGATCCACTCCCACGTAATGAATAAAATAATCCTTTTTTCATAGTTAATAAACCTATCTGTTGAGTTTGTGCATGTCTTTGTGTGTCTAATAACTGTATGAGACATTTTTGTGTCATCATCATCATCATTGCCTAAGTATTCATCATGTGTTAAAAGCTCTGGAGCTCTGCAATTCAAACTGGCAAACCTTGAGCCTGCTTCTAAATTGTGTTCCCCTCTCTCACTGCAGGAGATAGGAATCGCTTTGTAAACTACCAAACAATCCCTCTGGTAAAACACTTAATCTTCAAATGTTTAAGCTTCATTTTCCCATGATCCCTGTAAAGGTTATACAGTACATACAACTTAGTAATAACCAGCCAACTTCACTGTCCTTGTAAGCATGTATTTCCAATGACAATTTACCAATACCAACGTGAGAAAGGATTGAAAATACAAACAGACCAATATCTTAGGATAAATAGAGAACATTTTCAAATGTCTACACTTAAAAATTCTATCAGCCTTGTGCTGACTCACTGGTCATTTCTACTAGTTTTAAGAAATGGATAATTTCAATGATACATAAACTTTTCCTGAACATTGAAACAGAGCAAATATTTTCTAATCCTCCACATAAATGTGATATAACTTTGAAAACAAAACTTAACAAAGACTATCATTCCTTTAATGAACTCCTTGATTGGCAAATGCAATCAAGAAATTCATTAAAAGAATAATTTCAAGTGAGTAATTAGAGTTTATGACAGGAATTTAAGGAGGGTTTATTATTGGCAACCTTAATAGTATAATTAACATAAATGGCTGAAAGTTGAAAAGCTTGAGGATTTGTTTGACTCCTAACCTCACTGAAGATACTGCTTGTGTGTTTCTGTGTGGTCTTTTTTCTTTTTTTGTTAAATTGTCTTTGTTGCATCCTATTGTATTAAAAAACTAATATGTTTATCTCAATGTCTTCTTTCTTTAAAATGAAGTTCTTCTTAGGAGAAAAAAAATCAAAAGAGAAATAATAAAAATTAGAGCAGGAATCAATGAAATTTGGACACAGGAAAACAAGACATATCAATGAAACCAAAAGATAATTCATTTAAAAAATCAGTATAATTGATAAATTTCTAGCCAGACTAAGCAATAAAAAACAAAGAGAAGTCACAAATTAACAATATCAGAAATGAAACACAAGAGCAGTGAATGATAATAGAAGTATTCACAGTATTTCTTTTATATCCAACATTTTGATAATTTAGATGAAATGGACCAATTCCCTGAAAGACTTGAATTATTAAAACCCACACAAGGAAAAACAGAAATCCTGAATAACTTATATATATTAAATATGTTGAATCAGTAACTAATAATGTTACAAAAAAGAAAGCACCAAGTCCAAATAAGTTCACTGGTGAATTCTACCAAACATTTAACAAAGAAATTACACTAGTTATCAGATATATGGCTTGCAAATATATTCTCCCATTCCTTAACTTGCATTTTTTTTGGTTGATTGATTCTTTTACATACCTTATATTTTGAGTTAGTCCTACTTATTGATTTTGTTTTTGTTATTTGTGCTTTTCAGGTTATATCCAAAAAAAAAAAAAAATCATTGCCTAGACCAAAGTCAAGGGGTTTTTTCTTTATGTTTTCTTCTAGGAGTTTTATGATTTTAGAATTTATAATTTTAGATTTTATAATTAACCAATTTTGAGTTAATTTTGGTGGAGTGTCTGTTAAGGTCTTTGGTTCATTTTTTTTTTTTTTTTTTTTTTTGCGGTAGGCGGGCCTCTCACTGTTGTGGCCTCTCCCCTTGCGGAGCACAGGCTCCGGAGCACAGGCTCAGCGGCCATGGCTCACGGGCCCAGCCGCTCCGCGGCACGTGGGATCCTCCCAGACCGGGGCACGAACCCGTGTCCCCTGCATCGGCAGGCGGACTCTCAACCACTGCGCCACCAGGGAAGCCCTTTGGTTCATTTTTTAATCTGTTTTCTTACTGTTGAATTTTAAGAGCTCTTTGTATATTTTGGATAACAGTCTTTTATCAAGTATGTCTTTGAAAATCTTTTCTCCCAATCTGTAGCTTATCTTCTCATTCTCTTGGCATTGTCCCTCATAAGCAGAATTTGTTAATTTTAAATGAAGTTCAGCTTATCCATTATTTCTTTCATCAATCATATCCTTGGTGTTGCATCTAAAAAGTCATTACAGAATCCAAGGTCATCTAGATTTTTTTCCTATGTTATCTTCTAGGAGTTTGATAGTTTTGCATTTTATATGTAGGTATGATCCATTTTGAGTTAATTTTTGTGAAGAGTGTAACATCTGTGTCTGGGTCCATATTTTTGCATGAGGATGGATGTTCAGTTGTTCCAACACCATTTGTTGAGGACACTATATTTGCTCCATTGTATTGCCTTTGCTCCTTTGTCAAAGATCTGTTAATTACATTTACAATGGTCTATTTCTCAGCTCTCTATTCTGTTCCATTGATCTATTTGTCTGTTTTTTCACCAACATCATACTCTTGATTACCATAGCTTTACAGTAAGCCTTGAAGTAATGTCAGTCAGGTAATGTCAGTCCTTCAACTTTGTTCTTTTTCTTCAATATTGTGTTGGCTATTCTGGGCGTTTTGTCTCTTGATATAAACTTTAGAGTCAGTTTGTCAATATCCATGAAATAACTTGCTGAGATTTAGATTGTGTTGGGTAGGGGAAAATTTCTTCCTTCCCATCTTGGTTATTTGGGCTGGCTGAATAATTAAAATGACATAAGAAATATTAACAGGAGAAGAACAAAATTAATTATGTACATATGAGGAATCTGAACATGAGAGATTTCAAAGACAGGCAAAATGAGTTATATATGACTATGGAGAAGAAGGTAGGGGTCTAGGACGCCTTCAAAGAGAAGGAAGACAATTCACAGGAAGATCAAAAGAACAATGTTTGGTAAACATGTTTTATGGGCCATAAAAAAAAATGGGATACAGAAAGGAATTTTAAGAAACAGACTTTGCAAGGTTTTTCCCTGTCTACCACACCTAGTTCATATTATACTGTAGTAATCTGTGGTAATAGCTCCCTTTCTAAAACATGTCTCCTATCTATATAAACTTTTCTTGTTTTAAACCATTGCATTTTTGATTATTTGATACAGCAGAAAGAAGAAACTAATAGATCACCCTACTGGTGAATGCTTAGATTGTTTTCCCTTTTTCCACTATTAAATATACTGTTGAAGAAAATGATTTTGTGAGGTAAGGTAACTTTTCTCCTGCATTTTGTATTATTATATTGACATAATATAGAAATAAGGGAGTCAAGTCGTATAAATATTGTTTCATAAACAGTAATAGAGGTCAATTTTATTATATCCTATCCAGCACTGAGTATTATCTAGGATACTTCTAATTTTTTGTCAGTTTTATACATAAAGTTTTCATTTCTTTAATTTACATTTGTTTGTTTGAAATTATGCAGTTTTCAAATGCTGATTGATGATTAGTGTAACTTCTTGCATGAACAATCTATTCATGTTTTGCTCCTCCTTTTTTTAAATTGACTATGTCTTAGTTTTAATTTAAAATATTTACCTCTTTTAAATATTGCTAGTCCTCTAAAATTACATTTTGAAGTAGATTAGAGTACACACATATGCCAACACATATGTATTTTTTTAAATCAATACAAGATTATTATTCATTTCCTAAATTTTCAAAGTAGCTATTAGCAACTCTCATGACATACTTAATATTATATTTTATTTGAATTATGCACTTCATTAAGCATATTGACATTTACTAAAGGTATGTATTTGCTTCATTTAGTTCAATTGTGTCTGAACTCAAAATAACATTTACTTTGTGAATGTAGAATTTTTAGTAAAAATGCTTCCAAATTTCAATACTTTTATTTTCTCATTATGTCCTATATGGGTGTTGTAACCTTGGTTCTCATTGAAAGCAGAGCTTGATATAAGGACTTATATGCAGATGATTTATTTGAGAACGTAAAGCTAGAGAGCTAAGGAATCAAGGGGGTTGGAAATAACACATACTTCCACGTGCATATATGCTAGTGCTAAGCCAATTCCCACAGGCACACCATGCCACAGCGTCACAGAAGTGACAAACATGGCTTGCCATTGAGATGAGAGGCTCAGTTTCAAGTCACAGAAATCACATCCGTGTCCTCTACGTATAAGCCAATCAACTCCAATTCATCTTCCTAAGCTAGTTAGAGTTAAGGTTCTTGACTCTGGCAGGTAAATAAGATGAATTTTAAAAAGATGGATTTAAAAGTGTACTTAAATTTGGGCAGAGGACTTAAATTCTTGTGGCTTGAGAACTTCATTCATGAAATCCTAAGCCATAAGGTTGTTCTGAGGATGAAAAAGGGAAGCTTTAAAACTGTGCCTGCACAGTAAGTGCTCAACACAGATTTGCTCTTATTATTAGTTCCTGTAGCATTTACTTATCTTAATGTTATTTAGATTTTTTGAGAATCAAATGATACCATTACTATTAATGTAATTTTAAAAATTAAAATGCTATTTCTAGTAGAAGCAGTAGCACATTTTTAGTTACATTTTATTATATTAATCAAATTATCTGTGATAAATACTTTTAATGTGGATAGTAAAAAAACAAAAAAACAAAAAACTGTTCAAAAAGTAGTTGTTCAGTAAATACTGAAACTCTCTACAACTAAGAATCTCAACAGTTGATGATGGAAAGTATAGTGTTTTAAGATCCATGAAATAGAAGTGGGGAATTTTTCACTTTTAAATAGACACAGTACAAGAAATTTTATGTACATAAAACTTGTATGCATGTTTCATTAGAGAGTTTGTATGTGGACTTCCCTTGTGGTGCAGTGGTTAAGAATCCACCTGCCAATGCAGGGGATACGGGTTTGAGCAACTGAACCCATGCACCACAACTGCTGAGCCTGCACTCTAGAGCCCTCAAGCCACAACTAATGAGCCTGTGTGCTGCAACTACTGAAGCCAGTGCACCTAGAGCCTTTGCTCCGCAACAAGAGAAGCCACCGCAGTAAGGGCACACACAGCAACAAAGACCCAATGCGGCCAAAAATAAATAAATTTATTAAAAAAAAAAAGTTTGTATGCATCAAAGTAGAAGATGATGCAAACAAATTAAACGTGATGCTTTTTTGTCACCTATAATTGTTATTACACTAATTTCCTTTTACTTTGGAGGAAGAAAAGTGCAATTCAAAAGAAAATGTCCCATAGATGAGTTTCAAGAAGCTTATTTTTTCTTCTCTATTTCTAAAGATTACTTGAAGTTCAAACTAATCTTAGTCTTTAAAAAATGCCTTAAAATAGGGAGCACTAGGTGTGATTCTACATTTAACAGTATCACCTAGAAATAACAAACTCCTGACATCCAAGATAAATGAACAACAAATGGAAAAGGCTACAGAAAGGGTCAAAAATCTATTTGATGTGTGGACAGTTGTAAAGAATGTTGAGCTTTCCATTTTTATGTCTAGCATAGAAATCAACTCCTGAAAATACTTCTTAATGTTTCAATTAAGTGAAGGAATCTAAACTTTTAACTATACATTGTTTACTTGATAACTGAAAAACACTCTAACACAACCATTTGTAATAGAAAATGAAAAAAATCACCTTAAATCATTTTTGAAAAGAAATAAAAGAAATAATTAGAAAGAACTAACCAAAGAAAATGTAACATATAACATTTAAAAAATGCAATGAAGTAAAACGTCCAGTGAATAAGTGACAATGATGAGGATATTTTGAGAAAATATTAACATTCATTTGGCATTTTTCCTCTCAGTGTTTCTGAATAACCACCCCCAACTGCCACCAAACACACACACACACACACACACACACACACACACACATTATATCTCTAAGAAGAAATTAAAGAGTAGTGACATTATTTTTTATTTTATAGATTAAGTAAGTACTGTGAAGAAAGGTTAAATGTTTTATACAATAGTCCAGAGTAAGTTATTTATAAAATGAATGTATAATCCCTATCTATCAAGCCCTAGATTTGATTTTTTTGTAATGCCTTATGTTTACACTCCAGAAAGAGAAATGTGCATGTGATTAGGTGATGGTTTTACATCCTTTCCATGGAGCAGGGGTAACAAATAAGATTCACAAGGCAAAACCCTTGCCAGAATAAACTTACAGACTCTTGGAATAGACAGAAGGCTACAAAAATTGCCATAATAACTATCAAAATGCGATATAATAAATACTGTAATAAGTGCAAATATTCTCAGCTGAACACTGAAAAAAATTGAGGCAAATTCTGCTTGGCACAATTTGGGAAAGTACTCTTTGAAAAGATGTGATTTAAATTTGATTTTCAAAGTACATGATTCTATAGGTAAGGTATTTTCTAGTTCACTTATCTGTTTGAATGTTAAAATCAGAAGTTAAATTCAATTCTAGTTAATACCAAAGCTCATATTGTTTGCATTCCAACAAGAAGATTTGACAAATTAAGATCAATTCGGAAATAAAGAATCCTTGTTTTGGTTTTCCTGTCTCTCTCTCTCTCTCTCTTTCTCTTTCTTTCCTGAAGATGATGCACAATAGACTGTTGAGGGTCATATGAGCTGAAGAACTGAGCATTAGAAGCCAGCTAAGAGGCTACTGTGATCTCAGGGTCAAGTGACAGGATTAAACAAGACTGAAAAAGTGGCTGTTTAGATAAAGGGAATAAAGAAGGAATTTAAAATGTTTTGATTCTAGCTTTAGAGGTGTAAAATCAATGGCACCATTAACAAGAGTAACGAGTTGTGATTTCAACAAAGTTAGAGTCAATAAAGGGCCAAGGACAGGCTTAAAATAAGTGAGTTTAATTCTGCATCCCCATCACCTCTCCTAACACAACATAGAAACACGGCTGCAGTATTCCTTGAGGCCCCATTCCCCCCACCTCCCATTCCCCACACACATATCTGTAAGTGTATACAGTAACAATACATGCTTGTTAGGCAAACGTATTTGCAAGATGTTCCTAGATCCCCAGTTCAAACATGTTGCTGCTTCTAACCCTAAATCCCTCTTCTAAAGAAATTTGAGAGGCAGCGCTTTTGGTTGGAAAATGTTACGTTCATTTTTTGATACTGTAGAGACTCAGAATATGTCACCCCAAAATACGCCACGTTGGCTTATTGATTATTTTGAATTAAAGGTACTTTAAGAAAGAACCTGTGCAAGGACACTGACTCTCCTTTGTCTACCTGAAAGCAGGAGATAACTCTCCCATGTGAAAGGTACCTTGTCCCTGGAGGGTAGAAGTCATCTCTACTGCCAGAGACAGGAAATTTAGGGCTGGGAAAGCTGCATAAACAAACCTTGTTAATTCTTCACCGCTTACTATCCCTAGCCCAAGTCCTTCTGCCTTGTCATTTCTCCACAAATTTATTGTTTGTTTGTCTGGAAGGTATAAAACCTTCCTGTTCTGGGTCACTTCTTTGAGTCTTATATTTTTATCGGGCTTCCATATATACATATAGATATAATTCCATATAGATATAATTAAATTTGTTTTTCTCCTGTTCTTATGTTTTATGTCAATTTAACTATTAGCTCAGCCAAAGAACCGGGAAGGGAAGAAGGAAAAAAATGTTCTGCCCCTGCAGTATATTGAAGTTACATGTGTGTAGTTCATGCAGTTACATGGTATATGTAGTTTTATGTATTGTACAGGGCCCATGAGAATCAGGCCCAGTAATGTTCCACTGATGGAGTTCCTTGTGTCTGGGAAAGTAGATGAAAATTTGAAATGGGAATCTAATCCCGACTATGGGAGTGCTGGCTGATAGCTCATTTTAGAATATGGTTTGGGAAAAGAAATGAAAAGAAAAAAATGGCAGAAAGTATCTTTTAGAAAAGTAGGATAACCACGTGTCACACTAATTTTCATTGGCTTCATTAGAGCCAAGTTGTGTCAGCTGACAAACTTAGGCATCTGAAGGCATCACAAGGATGACAGAAAGATGAAGTAGACAGGGAAATGTGCACATTTACTTCAAAATTCCAAGAAAATAAAATCCTGAGATAGTGTGAGGGAAGTGCCACTTGGTAACTGCTTCCAGCCTGGTGCTGTGCACCCTGAGGATTCGCTCTCCTTTGTCTTCTCCAAAGCCACTCTCTGATATGTATTTGCTTTTTTAGCTGACTGAAAACTGTATTGCCCTCCAAAACCTTTGCTTCTAAGAAATACCATTTCCAGCGCAGTTCTTTGGGAATTCAAAATTTTTGATATCGTAAAATAGAACATTTCAAAACAAGTTCCGCTGGATTTTAATCCTCTCCCATTTACCTATTATTTCTATGATTATTTAAATAGAACTCAAATCTTCCAAGTCCTTTTACTCTGTACATCCTTTAAATCCTTTAGCAATCCTTTAATCCTTTATTAATAAATAGTGAAATAGCCTTAACTACCAAATATGGCTGGGAACTTGATAATTAGCAGGAAAAAAATGCCATAGATTAGCTAGAAGATGACACAACGCTCATGCACTAAAATCCATATAGGCAACTCATTCTCTATTTTAATATTATTTTAGACATGATTTTAAGTGTGTCCTAATGATTTCTGTGTATTCAGTAATCAGCAAGCTGACACTAATCTAACTCAGCGCTATCACACTAAAATAATAGAATATAGAATATGCGTGAAATTTTGTATATTACAGGGAAATACATAAGCCAATGTCATGATAATTTATTATCTAATGTTTGAGCTCAGAGTACATTTGAAACAGAACTTTAGAAGGTGATAGGAATGTTACAGGCAGGGACGTTGTGAGCAGAAAGAACTGACTCCTGATAACTTGCTGATGAGGGAGGAGATAGAAACCCATAAAAACTGCAAAACTGAAAAAAGAAAGAAATTAAAAAGGACCATGTAGAATTATTTAGTATTTTATATAACTGCAATACTTCTGATGTATAACTGCACTACATTTCAGTTTTTATGGTTTTCCAGTGTTGACTCTCAGTAATTGCACATAGATTAAATTACATCAAATCTACATTACTTAAGAAAGCAGGGCAACATGGATTCAAGAACTGGGATCTTTCTCAATTTTATTCCACTTTTTCCTTCTTTCCTTGCATCCCGGTCCCAGTTTTGCTTATCCTCAACCCACTTTCTTCACTGTGCTCTGGTTGGCAGTGATGGACATGTTTCTGTCAAAATACTTGGCTATTTGAAAGAAGAAACTTAGCTAACTAAAATTGGAATACTTGAAATACCCCCTCTTCTGGAAATGTCAACAAAAGTCCATGTTATGGAGTAGGGAACAAAGGACATGTTAGATGAATTCATTAGAAGAGATATTTTTCATTTCTTTTTAACCTTTGAAAGCTAAGTTCCAATGAAATCAATTAGCTTGATGTAGTTCTCATTTCTACCATGTCTAATTTCCACTAACAGAGTAAACTGCGTAGGTAACAAATTGCCTAAATATTTCAAGCAAATTGAAATAAACCTCAATTTAGTAACCATTCCAGGAGAAAATATTTTTGTTAAGATTGGCCTAATTATCTCAGATGTGACACTTTCATTTATACAATATATACTTTGTACAAACAAAATTGCCCAACATTTTTAAGAAAATAAACTTCAAGTTTGTGAAAATTTTAGGAAACATAATGTTTTTGATCCAAATTATGAGGCTAATTATCCCAGCATTGGCTCTTTCCTTTTATAGACAGAAAATAAAAATGAATCAGTTCACGGTGGTTTCTTATTCAAACTTCAGTAGCAAAATATACTATATCCTCTCATTTTTCTCAATGGCATTTTTCCAGGCGAAGAATTCTATTTAATGTCATATATATATTTTTTAATTTTATTAGCTGTTTTATTGTTTTTAAAGCCTGTATATATAGATATTTTTTACATCTTTATTGGAGTATAATTGCTTTACAGTGCTGTGTTAATTTCTGCTGTATAACAGAGTGAATCAGCTATATATGTATATATATCTCCATATCCCATCGCTCTTGAGCCTCCCTCCCACCCCACTAGGTGGTCACAAAGCATCGAGCCGATCTCCCTGTGGTATGCAGCAGCTTCCCACTAGCTATTTATTTTATATTTGGTAGTGTATATATGTCCATGCCACTCTCTCACTTCGTCCCAGCTTACCCTTCCCCCACGCTGTGTCCTCAAATACATTCTCTACATCTGCATTTTTATTCGTGCCCTACCACTAGGTTCATCAGTACCATTCTTTTAGATTCCATATATATGCGTTAGCGTACGGTATTTATTTTTCTCTTTCTGACTTACTTCACTGTGTATGACAGACTCAAGGTCCATCCACCTCACTACAAATAACTCAATTTTGTTCCTTTTTATGGCTGAGTAATATTCCATTATACATATGTGCCACATCTTCTTTATCCATTCATCTGTAGATGGACATTTAAGGGGCTTCCATGTCTTGGCTATTGCAAACAGTGCTGCAGTGAACACTGTGGTACATGTATCTTTTTGAATTATGCTTTTCTCAGGGTATGTGCCCAGTAGTGGGATTTCTGTATCATATAGTCATTCTATTTTTAGTTTTTTAAGAAACCTCCATACTGTTCTCTATAGTGGCTGTATCAATTTACATTTCCACCAACAGTGCAGGAGGGTTCCCTTTTCTCCATACCCTCTCCAGAATTTATTGTTTCTAGATTTTTTTATGATGGCCATTCTGACTGGTGTGAGGTGATACCTTATTGTGGTTTTGATTTGCATTTCTCTAATGATTAGTGATGTTGACATCTTTTCATGTGTTTATTGGCAATCTGTATGTCTTTGGAGAAATATCTATTTAGGTCTTCTGCCCATTTTTGGATTGCGTTGTTTGGTTTTTTTTTTTTTTTGATATTGACCTGCATGAGCTGCTTGTACATTTTGGAGATTAATCCTTTGTCAGTTGCTTCAATGGCAAATATTTTATCCCATTCTGAGGGTTGCCTTGCTTATAGTTTCCTTTGCTATGCAAAAGATTTTAAGTTTCATTAGGTCCCATTTGTTTTTATTTCCCTTACTCTAGGAGGTGGGTCAAAAAGGATTTTGCTGTGATTTATGTCATAGAGTGTTCTTCCTACATTTTCCTCTAATAGTTTGATAGTGTCTGGCCTTACATTTAGGTCTTTAATCCATTTTGAGTTTAATTTTGTGCATGGTGTTAGGGAGTGTTCTAATTTCATTCTTTTACATGTAGCTGTCCAGTTTTCCCAGCACCACTTATTGAAGAGGCTGTCTTTTCTGCATTGTATATCCTTGCCTCCTTTGTCATAGATTAGGTGACCATAGGTACATGGGTTTATCTCTGGGTTTTCTATCCTGTTCCATTGATCTATATTTCTGTTTTTGTGCCCGTACCATACTGTCTTGATTACTGTAGCTATGTAGTATAGTCTGAAGTCAGGGAGGCTGATTCCTCCAACTCCGTTTTTTTTTTCCTCAAGATTGCTTTGGCTATTCAGAGTCTTTTGTGTTTCCATACAAATTGTGAAATTTTTTGTTCTAGTTCTGTGAAAAATGCCAGTGGTAATTTGATAGGGATTGCATTGAATCTATATATTTCTTTGGATAGTATAGTCATTTTCACAATATTGATTCTTCCAATCCAAGAACATGGTATATCTCTCCCTCTGTCTGTATTCTGTTTGATTTCTTTCATCAGTGTCTTATACTTGTCTGCATACAGGTCTTTTGCCTCCTTAGGTAGGTTTATTCCTAGGTATTTTATTCTTTTTGTTGCAGTGGTAAATGGGAGTGTTTCCTTAATTTCTCTTTCTGATTTTTCATTGTTAGTGTACGGGAATGAAAGAGATTTCTGTGCATTAATTTTGTATCTTGCTCCTTTACCAAATTCATTGATTAGCTCTAGTAGTTTTCTGGTGACACCAGATATTTTTCTTTAGGAGCTAGACAAAACATGGATGTGGGATGGGAGAAACAGGATAAGAACTTAATTTTTTTTGATAGCTCATCAGGATGTCTGAAGACACAGAGTGGGTAATTACTATAATAGCATCAGGCCACTGTAGGGGAGCAAAATTTGCCCTCCT
Organism: Hyperoodon ampullatus; assembly: GCF_949752795.1. Taxonomy (NCBI): domain Eukaryota; kingdom Metazoa; phylum Chordata; class Mammalia; order Artiodactyla; family Ziphiidae; genus Hyperoodon; species Hyperoodon ampullatus. The sequence goes on from NC_136922.1 coordinate 45,440,880, forward strand.
CAAAATGTCTCTTTGGTATGAGGAGTATTTCACATTGAAAACCATCAAGGCCCAAAAGACTCAGGAAGAAACTTTGACCTTCCTCTTAACTGCCTAAAAGAATTTAGATAGAGGGCCTGTTCCTGGAATAGAACTATCCCCAGAGATATTTGCAAAGAATAAGGGCTAGGTTTGGTGGGGAAAACTCAGCAGGGTCTAGAAATCAGAGTCTACTCTGTGTCTCATTGTCTCTACCTGGCCCAGCAAAAATTTATTTACCAGATGTTTGCTTTTCCATCTCCATGTGAGTTGCCTTCCTTTCCTTTGAAATTTCCAACGACTACCCCCAACATTCTCATTTTTCTTTAGCTGAAAATGGTATTTAAAGTGAGAATTTTGGCCATTTTGCTGAGTTACTCAGTTTTCCTGGGTCTCTCCCATGTCTACATGTTTTTTAACTTTTGTTTGATTTTTCCCATTAATCTGTCTCATGTCAAAACAGCCAGAAGAACCTAGAAAGGTAGAGAAAAATTTCTTCCTCCTTGTCATCACCAAATCAAACTCTTTGAAAAAGCATTTTTTTTCTGTTTCTGTTATCATAAACTGAGTACCAAACAACCAGAATTTGAATCATTGAAAACTTAATATGCAGAGTGGAAAATCCAACACAAAGATTTTGATCAAAAACATACCTAGTTGGGCTTCCCTGGTGGCGCAGTGGTTGAGAGTCCTCCTGCCGATGCAGGGGACATGGGTTCGTGCCCTGGTCCGGGAGGATCCCACATGCCACGGAGCGGCTGGGCCTGTGAGCTATGGCCGCTGAGCCTGCACGTCTGGAGCCTGTGCTCCGCAACGGGAGAGGCCACAACAGTGAGAGGCCCGTGTACAGCAAAAAAAAAAAAAAACATACCTAGTGACCAGGTTTTTCTGTGGTGAATAGCATATTTTAGAGACAAATTAATCATTTGTGACGGATCTTTTTCCAGCCTGAAACAGTTATATAGTACCATCCTCTGTTTAGCATTTAAGGACAAAGTTCACAAAGAACCTTTTGTATTTAGTTTGAAATCCCACCGTGCACTACCTCTGGAACTTCAAGTCAGTTCCCTTTTTCTGGCAAGGCTCTGGATGACACACATCTCTTCTTCTTTCGTTATTATTTTCTGTGCTATTGTGCTTATTATTCTGTGCTTCTATACCGTGTCCTTGATCAGCAGCTATTATTATTACACCAAATGATGCTACCTTTGTCACCCAGGTGTCTACTTTTGATGATCTTACTGGCCCTATAGCGAAAGGTACTATTCCATTTGGGGTTGGGAGGAGAGGACTCCCAAGCCTATAGTACTAGGGTTTATTTTGCTATTAGTGTAGCTTGGAATGATTCCCTTTTCTTAAGTCTCTCTGTAGTAAGAACATGGAAATAATTTTCTCATGTATGTGTCAGATATTTGAAAGGCAATATCGCATTTCTCATACAAAAGTACCTGTTCCTTTTTGACCAAAAATTAAAGTCCTACAACTTATGTTATACCACTTTCTCCAATAAGAAAACTTTAATTCAAATTTAAAACAACATTTGCTCTGTTCAGTTATTTAATACCATAGTACGGAAGCTTTCTAGTTTGCTTTCAAATAGGTGCAAACAACATTGTAGCACTTTTTCTTACCCCAAAATAACAAGGTGATTTTTCATTTTTATCAGAATCTTTCCTTTCATCCCTCCTTGGAATTTTAAATATTTTCATCTCTCTTATATCATTTCATTTGAATTGGAATACAAATTAATTTGTTCTGATCAACAGATAACCACATGACAAGACAGGAGGCAAGATCAGAGGCTGAGTGCTTTGTGTCTGTTAAGGCTGAAGTACTCAGTTTTAATTAATATTAAAAAATTGTGTTGGGGATTGTAATTCCCAATCACTAGCTCTATTATTATTTTACTAATTAGGAAATGTTTTATTGGTCAGGTCTAGTTCTCAGAGTTTTAAAAGTGTCAGAGTGGCTTCCCAAATTTAGAACATAGGTTAGCTGTAGAATAGAAGCTGCCAACAGCCTTAGGATTAATCTGTCAGACTCAGTCTGTCCCTCGTTGTTTGGCCATGGCTGTCACGGTGAAAGATGAACTCTCTTGTACTTGGACTGTTAATATAAATGAGCTCTATTTCACTTTGAGATGTCTTGATTGAGAATTCTTGAGATGACTCAGGTCAATTTTCTGAGAGATTACAACTAATTTAGAACTTACAAGTGAGTATAAATAGCTTAAGCTGATCATTTTAATATGACATATTTTACTCTTGGGTTGAATTTCATTTGCCTCCCCAAAACCAATTATTTAGGTTTTTAAAGTCTTTCCAGAGATCTCACGAAGTCCCAACTAACCAAAGCATAAATTTCCCTTCTAGTTATAGACGTTTTAGAGATATATTGAATTGTAGTGTGTAGTGCTGATCACTGGGGCACCCCATTGGCAAATTCTTTGTGCCTTGAGAATTGCCTAATTATTCTTTTTCTTTGTTCCCTATCTTTTAATCAGACTTTAACTTTTCTCCCTATGATTTCTTTGGTTTTATTAATGGGACAGCATAAAAACTTAACCAAAATTAAACTTTGCAAGGTTAAACAAATTAAACCTGTTTTTCCTCTGTATGTAATCTGTCTTTCATGCTGTTTGTTCTTTTTATGATGGTCTCCTCAAAAAACTAACTAATATTACAATTTTAGGGACTTAAAGTAGATTATGGGCCTGAAACTTCACTTATTTATTAACATTACTTTGCAGTCATTTAAAAATATTTTAATGTTCTTTTTATAAGATGACCTATCATAATTATACATATATAATTTCTTACGATTTTATTATGAGCTATATTAAGTTTTACTGGGTTCTAATAAAGAAGAATTATACTAGACAAGTTAAACAGAGAAGGGAGATTTTATTTAAGACTACCACGATGGGGGAGAGAGTTTGAACTCAACTCTCTTGAAACGAATGGTGGAAGAGTTTTTAAGTGCTAGAATGAGCTAGTGGAAAAGTACTGGAGGACTTTTGTGGGGGAAGTTGGTCAATGTGATTAGGCCATTTTTGTTTGCTAATTGGCGCTTACAGAAGTTAGGCTTCTGCCCTCCCACAGAGAGTGGAGATAACTTTTTTTCCCCTCATATTTAACTTTTTAAAAGTATAACTGACATATAACATATTAATTTCAGGCATACAACATAATGATTCCATATTTGCATGTATTGCAAAATGCTCACCACAGTAAGTCTAGTTAACATCTATCATTGTACATAGTTAATTTTTTTTTCTTCTGATGAATACTTTTAAGAATTACTCTCAGAAGTTTCAAATATGTGATACAGTATTATTAACTATAGTCACCATGCTATGCATTACATCCCATGACATTTATTTAATAATTGGAAGTTTGTACCTTTGCCCCCTTCACCCATTTTGCTCCCTTCCTAACCCCGCCCCTGGCAACCATCAGTATATTTTCTGTGTCTATGAGCTTGGTTTTGTTTGTTTGTTTTTTAGATTCCATATATAAGTGACATCATAAGGTATTTGTCTTTCTCTGTCTGATTATTTCATTTAGCATAATTCTCTCAAGGTCCATCCATAGTGTTGCAAATGACAAGATTTCATTATTTTTATGGCTGAATAATAATATACGATATATCACATTTTCTTCATCCATTCATCCATTGATGAACGCTTAGGTTGTTTCTGTATCTTGGCTACTGTAAACAATGCTGCCATGAACATGGGGGTGCATATATTTTTTACAGGTTAGTGCTTTCAGTTTCTTCAGATAAATACCCAGAAGTGGAACTGCTGGATCGTATGGTAGTTCTATTTTTAATTTTTTGAGGAACCTCCGTACTATTTCTTATAGTGGTTGAACCAATCACAGGTGTGAAGTGATATCCCATTGAGTTTTTTTTTGTTTGTTTTTTGTTTTTTGGTTTTTTTTGCGGTACGCGGGCCTCTCACTGTTGTGGCCTCTCCCGTTGCAGAACACAGGCTCCGGACGCACAGGCTCAGCGGCCATGGCTCACTGGCCTAGCCGCTCCACGGCATGTGGGATCTTCCCAGACCGGGGCACGAACCCATGTCCCCTGCATCGGCAGGCGGACTCTCAACTACTGCGCCACCAGGGAAGACCCCACTGAGGTTTTGAATTTCCCTTTCCCTGAGGATCAGTGATGTTGAGCACCTTTTCATGGAAGGGTGGTCTTATTTTTCATAATGATTACATTTCAAAGAGATGGCACCCAAGTTCTCGAAAAAGATATTCCTGGGTTATAAAACTAAAGAGAGTCTGGAAAAGGGTTCACATCTCAAAAAAGAGGCAGAGAAATAATTTACTATTGCAAGTTTTCTAAAGAAAAGACTCTAAGAAAAGGGAGATTAGGGGCTTATAGTCAGGAAGAAGTCTGTTTAAAGTTTAGTCAAGCTGAGGGGAGTGTTAAGACCATCTTGGTCAGTTCTAATTATTATTTTTTTCTTTCTGGCTGTGCCACGTGGCATGTGGGATCCTAGTTCCCTGACCAGGGATTGAACCCATGCACCCTGCAACGGAAACGTGGCATTCCAACCACTGGTCCTTCAGGGAAGTCCCAGTTCTAATAATTATTAATGAAAAAATTATTAAACATATCCAATAAGGCAAATATTACCTTAAATATCTGAATATTTTCAAATTTATATTTCAGTGTCAAAGCATGTGGTTGCATTTTTATAATTATTTTAAGCTTGCCAATGCAAAATTTAATAATAAAGTATAAATATTATATGTAAGTACATTTTTCTAAAATTTCCTTATATTCCAATGTTTAAAACAGAGAGAAATGATTAACATTATTATGTAAGATCCTTAAGATTATAGACAAATATAATGAGTTAATGTGTAACTAGTATTATAGTTATACTGTACTATATAGTTTCTATAATATTAATATCACAAGACAAATATAGTGAATAATTTATAATTAGTTTATAAATGTGATGTTTTCAACCTTGGATTGGTTTTCATGGCTTCTGATAAAATCATAGGTTCTGTACTTATCTGTCTACAATGTCAAAACCTGTGAAGGATCTGAGATTTCCTACTCCATGCAAGTTAACTTTGCTTAATACCGATTCATTGGTGGTAGCAGAAGACACAAGCCTGAAGGACCAGAAAAAAAAAGAATTTATCACTCATAGTATAACAAGCATGAGCTTCATGTTCTCATCAGTTTTCTTGCTGTTCAAGTCCCATGAGGAGTGATGTGGAATCAGGTTGTCAGATATTTCACATAAAGTATTACGGCTGAAGAACTTTGAGTTAAGGAAATCACCAGTTTTTTAAGGAGACTCCTGGAAAACCTGTCCAACCTTTGCCCCTAAGGAAAACATTATCTTCACTAGTCAGGAAACAAATCTGCCCTCTGCCCTGGAGGGTGATACTATTTTTGTCATCCAAGGCTATTTATGGTACAAACATCTTTGAAAAGATATTCCAGAGCAAAAGCTGATATGGCATGAATGAACACCATGGAGAATAACCCCCTAATTTGCAGAATTTGTATTTTTTAAAAATATTTATTTATTTATTTATTTGGTTGCACCGGGTCCTAGTTGTGGCAGGTGGGCTCCTTAGTTGCGGCAGGAGGGTTCCTTAGTTGTGGCTCGTGGGCTCCTTAGTTGCAGGTCCTGGGCTCCTTAGTTGTGGAATGCAACCCCTTAGCTGCAGTATGTATGTGGGATTTAGTTCTCTGACCAGGGATTGAACCCTGGCCCCCTGCATTGGGAGCATGGAGCCTTACCCACTGCGCCACCAGGGAAGTCCCAGTATTTTTTTTTTTATCTAGATTTTTTGGCATCATACCATGTTGTCCACCTAGTAATTAGTACCATTTTATTGTGAAAAATTTGATATATGTGTATACCACCCTAATCAGGAATCCATGTTCCAGAGGAAGCTACATAAGTATTTCAAAAATCATTATTAAAATCTAAATTATGGAATTGTTAATGAGCATAAGAGGTCTTAGAATAATTTTTCTTTGGTGAAATGAATAATGTTTAAATTACATGATTGGCTCAAAAGAAATTAACATTTTTCAGAACAGGACTCTTAAGTGAATAATTTTTTATTATGTGTTTTCACCACTTTATTGGGGAGGACTTTGTAAACTCACCTGACTTATTAGAAGTTTGAAGAGGTCTGCTATCTTGATGTGCTCCCCTAGGAGCAAGTCTTTCATAGAAGGTTCTTGCCAGAGTGTCTGTAGATACGGTTGAGGTTTTTACTGAGCTGAAGAACTGGTCATATCACTGTTTTTTCCTTATTATCGCATAAGCAATTGCCCGAGTATGGTCTAACACTTGCTTTCATTGTAACATATAATCTGACTGCAATGTTGTAGAAGGGTATAGTATGATAGCCCATAGTATGCTGGTAAATGATTAATTCCTGACTTGGGAGGGGGAAAGGAATTCGGAGTCTTGACAATGTCTATGCCTTAAGTACTCCTATCAGGGCGCATTTCAAGCTGCTAAAGTGACACCACTGATCAGAGAGCTAGGAAGTTATGTGTATCGTTGGCTCTCAAGGGCCAGTAAGAGCTGGCTTCAGTAAGAGCCGGCTCCAACACACCACCGTTTAATGCTTTAATTTTTCTTAGAAGCCAATTATAAAGAATAGAAATTTTCAGTTTTAGAGAAGACTAATTTTTGCTTATTTGAAAGTGATCAGTGAAAGTTACACTGCGATTTCTTTGAAACAGAAATGAAAACACACATACAAAATTTTAACTGTTTAAATGTGCATCCTGAATTTGACAAGCATTCCTATTTTGTCCATGTTGTTTCCCTATTTCCATATTAAAATAAGTTCATAAATACATATCTAATTTTAATAGTAAGAAAAAATAATAAGCTAGTACATCCCAATAGGCATATGCTACCCAGTCTTACAAATAGAAATATCCCTGGCCTTGAGGCAAGAACTTCTAGCAGAAAAAGTGGAGACTCAGAAACTATTTAAGTTACTTTAGGGAAATGCATTAGTTTCCCCCTCGTTACTTTGGAATCTGTGTGTCTGCTGCAGACAACAGTACAAAGTGGTTGATAGCTACAGTCTGAGATACAGACTGACACTTTCTGCGGCAGCAGTCAAGAGTGAGTTATTTCAATTTGTGCTGCTGCTGCTGGAAAATTTACCTTCACATGGCTGGAATTTCATTTCAGTCTGTCATGATACACTACACTGCGCCTGCTTTCTCGTGAGCCAGAGTGTCAGACAATGCGGTCGCTGAGACTTCTAACCTCTCAAACACAGTTGCTAAAGCTAAATATCAAAAGGAAGAGAAAAACTGAAAAAAACCAAAAAAAAAAAAACCCCCCAAAAGTAATATCCCCTTATGGGAATGGGAATACCAAAATGAATTGAGGGGTGCAAAAACAAATGCATAAATATCAGTAAAGATGTTCTTTTTTTCTTCATTTTATTTACAGTTACTTCTAAGCTTCATCAGTGATTGAAAATGATAAAGAGTTTTGAGGTTATTTTATTTCTTATATTTCACAACTTAAAAAAATACATTAGTACAGCAAGAATTTAATCTGTTCCTATGTGAGATAAGTAAAAATAAAAGTCATTTGGATAATTATTTATTTTAAAGTTACTATTTAGATCATTCACTTCAGAGATTCTTCTTTGTTTAAAATTGATGTCATTAAGTGATCTTGATATAGATTTCCCTTTCATTTTATGAAAGATATTTAATGAGGTACTGTAGCCCTAGAGTATGTGCATGGATTTCAATGAATGTGTGAATATTGTTATATTATGTGCAAAGTTTTGTAGATACGGGTATTTTTGCACTTATCTGAGATATTCTCCCATTTCTTAGGAGACTGTGACCTTCAGAAGTTGGGGACCAATACCGGAGTTTGTATAGTGCAGTAATGGAATTAATAGAATAAATGGCCACACACACACACACACACGTATGTGTGTGTGTGTACTAAATTAAATGTTACGCATCAACCTGACATGATACTGTTTTCCTTTTTCCCTGTGCTGACAGTACAACCAGTAGACTTACCCACTGATTTGGACAAGAAGACTGGGGGGCTGCTTTTAGGAAAACCAAAGTAAAGTTGCATGAACATTACCTACAGAAAAGGCTCTATACTGATTCCATTAACACAGTATCATAGATGAGGTTCCCAGCTGAGGTAATTAACATTTCTGACCCCAAAATAAGAAAATATGTGGCAAACAGAGGACAACTATTGAATGATAAAAAGAGGGTTAAGAAGTAAAAGTTTGAGATCAGGGATAAGGCAAAAACACCCAAGCATGGACCAGGTACAAATTAGAAGAAAATAGTTCATAGAAAAATTAAATTTATTTTAAAAATTTGCCACAGTTGGCTTATCAAGACAATCATTTAAAATTTGTATTGATGACTCATTAATACGGATGTTCTAACTTTCAGTCCTTGACATGGCAAAATCAATCTTTCTTTTTTCTTTTCATTTGAGATAAAGTAAAAATTCTTTTCCTTCCTTCCTTCTTCGCTTGCTTCCTTCCTTGCTTGCTCCCTCCCTCCTTCCCTTCACTCCCTCTTTTTTCTTCTCTCCCTCCTTCTTTCTTCCTTCCTTTCTTTCCTTCCTTCCTTTTTTCCTTCCTTCCTTCCTTCCTTACTCCTTTCTTTCTTTCTTTCTCCCTCTCTCTCTTTCTTTTATTTACTATTTTTATGTTTGATATTTGGTATATAAATAAGCAGTGCTATTCTAGAGATGAATTTCTGAGATGAATTTATTTCATACCTTATAACCTCTCAGAGAAATTCAGTTTCTGTGGGATAGCAGTTTTCAATTTTGGCTATACATTGTAATCATTAAAAATGTATTGTAGGGCTTCCCTGGTGGCGCAGTGGTTGAGAGTCCACCTGCCGACGCAGGGGACACGGGTTCGTGCCCTGGTTGGGGAAGATCCCACATGCCACGGAGCAGCTAGGCCCGTGAGCCATGGCCGCTGAGCCTGCGTGTCCGGAGCCTGTGCTCCACAACGGGAGAGGCCACAACAGTGAGAGGCCCATGTACTGAAAAAAAAAAAAAAAAGTATTGTAATCACAATGCGTAAGTCAGTATTTAAATCAGTTATCTTTGGGGGTTGACCCAGGCATCAAGATTTTTATAAAACTCTCAGGAGAATACAATGCACAGTCTAGTTCGAGAAACATGGTTCTAGGGGGAAGAATGTCATTGCCTGTGTCCAAGATGATCATAATGTTCCCTTAGGCTTGATTAAGCTTTAGACATCATCCTGACTCTAGGCTCTGACCTCTTTCTTTAAAGCATTTGCTTTAAAAAACGTATAGATTCTTTCTCTGCCCCTTGAGTGTTGGCAGTTTCACAGCCCAGGGGTGTCTTTCTTAAGGACCTGGGAACCTTCCCTTTGAATCCTTGAAATGTAACCATTAAGGTATAGCACACCTTTATCACAGTCTCTGTGGGAGAGTAGGACTCTAACTTTGGTGCATACCTTGCTTCAAGTTGTAAAATTACCTCCTGTCATTAAAGATAAGAGAAAGTGCACTTTTAGTTAAGGTCAATTAGCAACACCCGCAGATCTTAATAACTGTCCTGCCCTTTGTTTCAGTGGGGATGAGTTTAGACTGCCTTCTTGTCTTTCTTTTCTATTGCAACAGCTTTGAATGAAGTTTTCTTGACCTGCTTAACTGTGTCAGGTGCAATTTTTGCTTAGATAACAGTAAAAATAGATGTTTACCAACAGAACTGTTGTTTCCTTACCCATTAATTTATCATTTGTATAAAGTGGATAGCAGGAGCTACTTGTACCATAGGTTTTCAACCATAGTGCGTGTGAGAATCATCTGGAACACTTGAAAAAATTCTGATGATTGGATCTTGTCCAAATAAATTCAGATTTCACTTGTCAATGGATGGGATCTGATGATATATTTTTTTAATATCTCCCCAAATGATCTCAGTGTGTACTTTGGATTGAGAAACACTTAGCTAAATAATTATTATGTTTTGTACAATGTTTATTAGTAAGAGTGTCACAGGAAAGGAAGAGCAAAAGAGATCAAACATTTGGATATGCAGACCTGGAAATCTGTTGACCATTCTTTTGGGTAGTTCTCTTACTGTTGAGATTGTGTTTGTTTCCATGAATTAGTTTTATGATTGTGTGTTACATTTTACCTGCTGATATAAGTACCATTGTAGCAAAGTCAGACTTTCTTTTGATGTTAATAACAATCTAAGCAATTAAGAAGTAAGATAAGAAATGTGCCACTTATACATCTATTACATTAGAGCCTTATGGTTTATTTAAGAGACTAATAAACAGTTTTGTTTACTTTCGAGGGGTTTGTTGGTCACTCAAGACTTAGTCTGTTTGGGCTGCTTTAACAGAATACCATAGACTGGGTGGCTTATAAAGAATAAGAATTTTTTTCTCACAGTTATGGAGACTGGAAAGCCCAAGATCAAGGTGCCAGAAGATTCACTATCTGTTGAGAGCCCATTCCTGGCTCATAGATGACTGTCTTCTTTCTGTGTCCTCACATGACAGAGGGGTGAGGGAGCTCTCTGGAGTCTCTTTTATAAGGGTACTAATGTCACTCATGAGAGCACCACCCTCACGATCCTATCATTTCCTAAAATCCCCATGTCAAAAAACCATCACATTGGGGATTAGGTTTCAACACATGAATTTTGGAGGAACACAAACATTCAATCTACAGCAGTTATTAATGAATTTTTCAAAATGTTCTCAACAAAAACAGTCAAAGAAGAATGTATTCCTACTGGTAGTTTCCAAATTGAATAATGAAATTATAAACATTTTCCTGAACAAAAAAAATTATATTTTGCCAAAATGTATAGAATAACAACCTGAGATTAAACCAGAATTTCTCAAAATGGCACTATTGACATTTTAGGCCAGAAAATTTTTTTGTTTTGGCTTAGGTGGGTGAGGGTTGTTCTGTACATTGTAGGATGTTAAGCAGCATCCCTGACTTTTACCTACTCTTGATTTTTTAACAAACTGAAGTGTCATAGCAGAGAGACTTCTCCCAAAACACATTGAGTCATTTCTATAGAGGAGGCGTTTTACTAACATTTTCACATGGATTCTTTCCTTTAACTCCAAGACCAGTTCCATGAGATTGGTATTATTATCACCTTCATTGGTAAGGAGACTGAGGCTTGGAATGGTTAAGTTGCTTGTTCAAGGTGGCATATGTAGCAAAAGAGGGACTGATGGGTAGGAACTTCAAACAATGCATTTTGATACCAGTTCTCATGGTCTTAACCATTTTTTCTTTAGAGATATTTCCTGATTTTCTATGATGCAAAGACTTCCTTGGACTTCCTTTTTTTTTTTCCTGGCACTATCATTCCTCTGCTTCCTTAAATTCTTCATAGATACCACTAACTTTTCTATTGTTTTTAAGTTGCAGTCTATAGACCAGAAAGCCTTAGAGGTGACAAAGGTTAAATTTATTTATTTTAAAAACATTAATTGCCACTTATGTTTCTACATGAATTTAAGAAAGACAATAGTTCAGCAGAAAGTTTAGTCAATTTTGATTATGCAGGTACTTTATAATGTTTCAGTGAGTATTGATGTCTATTCCATGGATGAAGAAAGTGGCAGGATATGAAACAGAATCAAATTGTGCAAATTCATAGCACAGCTTCCTTATTTAATTTGAAGGGTTATGAACTTCTGCACATCCTACAAGCCCAGAGAAAAAAAGTAATGCTTTCCAAGCTCAAAAAAAGTGCCTTCCTTGATTAGCCCTGCTGTTACACCTGTGCTCTTGCTCCTGACCATTCCTGTGTTTGTCCAAAGTCTTGCTTGAACAACAACAACAAAAAAGTTGAAATTCATTACCAGTGGCCATATGTTTAAACTTTGAAAAGATTTACTGTAGAGTAATAGAAATATAAAATAATTTATGGCTTCAAATCTTTTCAACAAACTGTTATGTAAAGCTGTACTTTGTTTTGTATCTGTAGTTGCTTCTTGAATTACCTATCATTTGTGATTCCTATTACCTTTTCTGGTGTGTGTCAAAAAGGAGCCTTTTCATCCTTAGAGCACTGTGATAATTTAGTCTAAATAGCTTCTGATTCAGTCAAAGTTGAGCTTAAGTTCTGAGTTTATGAATTCGGTTGCAAGAATAAGAGAGAGCTGGAAAGGCAGGGGGTTCAGGATAATGTAATTTAGCCTCATATTCTTCACTGACTCTCACAGCCACTCCAAATAAACCAAGAACTAAGAAAATACCATTTCACTAGACCCACACCCCTCCACATCTGTTCCTTGAGCATTTTTAGCTCTTTGTAGCTTTTTAGAAATGCAGAATCTCAGGTCCCACTCCAGACATGCAAGTAAGAATTTGTTATCTAACCAGATCTCTGGGGATGAGACTCACCATTTCCCACCCCACCAGAACACAGCTCCTAAGCCCTTCTTCTCTTATATAGTAATCCTGGCTTCACCACTGTATGAATTCGGCATTATTGCAGCTGGATTGGGATCCTGGAAAGGTCTTCATTTAAGTAGAGCAGGTGTCCTGTGTGGTCTCTAATAACTTCCACTTTAATGCATTTCAGTTTCTGTGTGTGAACACTGAGATAAATAGCCAGAGTCTTTAAGCAAGGGAGACAACAACTAGAAGCAACAATGGAAACTTGTTCAGTTATAGCTATGGCAATATATAGGTCTTTACTAAAGCAGCAGTTACATTGTGCAGGTGGTGATAAATGTGAAATTATAAATTCTGGAAATAGTGGTAGTAAATAGATAGAAACAGGAGTGGTTCACAGATAAGGATATGAAGTATATTCTCTTCATATTTTGCCAAAAATGAACTTCATATTTTTTGTGGAATAGAGAGCTGGTTTAAAGAAAACAAATTCATAACCAATTGCCTTCTAGAACTGTCTATATTAATAAATTATCAAGAAAGTATTTTAAAAATATATGTCATTATTAGCATATAATATTTCCATCTTTGCATTATTTTATGAAATATCTCATATAAGAAAGAAAATATTGGCTTCCTTTTCATTTAGTAGTTCCAACATAATATATTGTACTCTTTCTAATCTCTAGTGACCTTTGTTTATTTTCAAACACTCTCATGTGCTCGGCTGTTACGTTTTTCATATAGAATTTATAATTTATTAAACTGTATCCTCTTTATTATGTCCCTTCTTGGACAAAAGAAACTGAAAAAAGGAAGATAAATGCTTAGCATATTTGCTTATTTACTACAAATAAATATACTAATTGATTTATGGCTAAATCAATATGAAAAATTAACTCATAATACCAAGAAAACCATTTAATTTGTTTCATCAAAGTAATTTTTGATGTCTTAATCAAGATTATGGTTCTCCAGTCAGTTAGATTTTAAATTCACCAAAAATATGAAAATATCAGTATAAATTATTCTACCTTCATTAGATTATAGTTTTCTTTAATAAAATTTGATAAATTTCTTAATAAAATTTATTTTCACTTCCGACCAAAGAAATTATGCTAACATTAGTACATTTTAATTTGATCTGTATCACTCTATCTTCTGCTTTTTTATTCTTCTAAATAGTTGCAGACAATTTCTTTTAGTCCTAAGGTTTATGATACTATGTGCAGTTAAACTGCTCAATTTATTTTTAAAAACGTCCTCCCTCTTTATTAGTTTGATAATCATCGTCAGTCCTTCTATTTGGTAAAACATTTAAAAAGTAGGACATGGAGCAAATTAGAGAAATGGTGTTGATGCCAATTCATTAAAGAGAACTTTCAAAGGGAGAAAATGTATTTGTGGGAGAAATTGTCTGAGGAGTCAGAATATTTTGGAAAAATAACAAGACTTCCAAAAAGTCTGTTAGTCTCCTTACCCTCAAAAATATTCAAAAATAGAAAGTTGATAGAGGAGAGAATATGGGGGGAGAAAAAGCTGAAGGAATGACTAAAAAGAGAAGAAGTAAGCGAGAGGACAGAGGAGAGGAAAGCAGGAAACAAGATTGTAGCCTCTGATCCCCCAGCACTTACTAATGATGTGACCTTGAACAAGTTGAGCAACTAAAGTTGTGCTCATCGGTAAAGAATCTACCCTTCCAGCCAGTCAATACAGCAAATTCAAGTTCTGATGGAAGCATTTCCATCAAATCCTCCCAGAAAAATCTTCCAGCAACACCACTTTCTCTTACAGCTTTATTCTTTTCTGGTGTTTGTTACACTTCGTGCAGTCTTTCATATTATCTTCCTTCTTCTGGGGCTGAAGATTTTGTGTCAGAATGTAAATGTTTTTGTACTAATGAAGTGGTCCAACCTCTCTCTTTTTGTTCATTGACTCTGGCTTTTCTTGTGGGAACCCTCATTCTAAACCTCACTGCAGGGCCTCCCTGGTGGCGCAGTGGTTGGGAGTCCGCCTGCCGATGCAGGGGATACGGGTTCGTGCCCCGGTCTGGGAGGATCCCATATGCCGCGGAGCGGCTGGGCCCGTGAGCCATGGCCGCTGAGCCTGCGCGTCCGGAGCCTGTGCTCCGCAACGGGAGAGGCCACAACAGTGAGAGGCCCGCGTACCACAAAAAAAATAAAAAATAAATAAACCTCACTGCAATTTTTGATTAAAATTTCTTTATAAAGCAAATAGTAACCAATTTTGTCCTCTTTATTGTTAAATATGAGAAATGGATTCTGATACAAAGTTGGCTAACCTAGTATCTGTGTCAATACTCATATACACATAAACATTGCTATGGTAGAAAGTTCATGTTAGAGCCAAAGAGATTCAGATGGAAGTTTGGCTATGCCTCCCTCTCTTCATCTAAATATGAAGATAGCAACAAATACTTGAGTGCCCTTCTGAAGATTAAATGAAACAACATGTATAAAATGCCTGGGACAGTTCCTGACGTATCATTGGTGCTCGATGGTTATCAATGCCTGTCTTCTGTATTAAGAAACAGAAGGGCCAACTTCTATGATATGAAAAGAATTCAGCATAGCACTGTGGGTACATTTTTCAAACAACTTTTCTCTGCACAAGATGCAATTCTTTATGTACAAAGGTTGGTCTCTTGCTTCACATATTCTTTTATGAAATGTGTATGCATATCAGGTTTGTGGTAGGCAAAAAGAGGAATTTTGCAGGAAATCTTGGGCTTGGTCATAGGAAAATGCACTTTCCTACTGAGGAAAATAAAAATGCATTAAATAACACAACCGTCCTTTAAATTTCAGAGGTTAGAAAGCTGAGGTTGGTAAACATTTAAATTGCAGTTCTCCCACCTGGAAGCCAATTTTTTACAGTTCTCATGTGCCTTAAAAATAGAATTTTCAAACCTAGATCACCCTTCACCTTTTACATTAAAACCACTGTTTAAGCAATTCTTATACGTGCATTAATTTTAACAATCATAAGGATTTTCAGGTATGCACATGAATATTTAGTGTGTTTTCTCTCAAAGCAAAATGTGTTAGTCATTTAAAGAAGATTGTTATAAATAGGAAGTCACAAGCTCATGAAAAGATGTTAGTTATACAAATAAAGTTTTCATATACATTTAGCCAAATATTAACATGTTATCCACTATGTTACCTGTAAGTCTGTTGGAAACATGACTAACTTAAATGTTCCTATTTGCTTGATGAAAGTCTTATTAAATACATATTTCATTTCTGTATGGGTTTAACATAAGTCACACACTCTTCTAAACTGCCATATTTTAGTACCATATTGTCTCTTATATTAGTCATTACAATGACAAGGAAAACAGTAAATTCAGAAAAATACCAAATGAATCCAATTTTTCTTTTTCCATATTTCCACCCATTGTTATATTCTCATTTATTCAAAAGCCCATCTTTACTCCATTGATGTGAGATGTAGCCTTTATCCTATACAAAATTGCCAAACCCTATCAAAGTAAGTTTATGCCAAAGGTGCCCCCCCTCCATAATTTAAACATATGCTTGAGTACCTGGGCATGTAAAAGAAAGGAAAAAGGAGAAGGAAGTTTATTGAAATAAGGGTAACCAAGGTGGGAGAACTGTATTCCTCAGAGTAGCTGCCCCTGTATGTGGCTGGTGGTAAATTATAAAGCTTGAATTCAGGTACAAGGGTACTTCAATTTTCTTTTTTTTGGTAATTCTTTGCTTTTATAATATAACATGAAGGAAATGTAACAGTGTTAACAGTTGTTATTTCTGAGGTGTCTATACAGTATTGATTATTAGTTTTTGAACTTTTAGGATTTTAAAATAAAATTTCTCAAAATGAAAATAAAAATTGAAAAGAAAGAGTAGAAATTCTAGCCTTTACTCCAAAAGAGAAGACAAGGAGGTATGGAATTGGGATACAAGATTGGTTCCCTGCCAGAAACCTATACATAGGCAGATAGGACCTTTAAGAAATGGGTACTTTCACTTCTGAATCCTTTAAAAATTGTTGTCTAGCATGTATTGCTGGGCCAGTCCACTTATTCCTTTTAAAGTGCTAACACTAATGGGGCCAGCAAAGCTGAGAGTAGGAACTAAGCAGGGGGTTGAATTTGGACTCTGCCACTGTCTGCTGTGTGACCTGGATTCAGACTTCTCTAGTTATTTTATAATCTATATCATAGAAATGGTAGGAAAAAATTAGGAAAAGTGCTTTTGAAAACATAGCCTAGAACCTGGTAAGTGGTAAACACTCCCTAGGTGAGCATTAAAATGTGTTATAATTATTCTTCACAACTTTTACCACCTGAGTCTAACACCACAATTTTAAAGTGAGGAAGTCAGATTCATTTTTGTGCTTGTCTTGCTAATGGTCCTGATTCAATTATGTGATTTTTTTCTTCTTCTTTCCCCAATGCTAGCTCCACATATTTTGATAACAACAAAACATGGTGTTAATTTTCAAAAGTACTAGTTTTGTATACAAGAGGAAACTACTACTGTTTCCATTTCACGAGAGGTTTAGGAAATGAGCCAAGAAAAAGCAGTAACATTTAACATTCTGAAATATCTTAGTGTTTTGTACTTTTAGCAGCAACACTCTTTACATTTATTTCTCTGTAGACGAAACCACATAAGACTAACTTAGAATGGTCCTATGAAAATCCATCACCTTTTCTTACAACTCTACTTTCTTCTCTATTTAATTATTTTCTTAATTATATAATCAACTCACTAAGAATCCTCAATCCTTCTACACAAAATGGGGCAGAAAAGGGTGGCTTGGTGCCTGTTTGGCTCAGGCCTCTTGAGAAACAGCCATAGAATCAATTGTTAATTCAAGAACATGATCACAGATGAGTCAACTCTAAATTCTAGAAAATGTCTTGGAAAAAAAAAGTTTATCTTCAGTTTTGCCCCTGAAAGACATCTTCTTCCATTAAAAAGAGAGAGAGAAGTAATTATCTTTTTAACTTTGAATACATTTTAAACATTTAAAATATTCTAAGGCTGAATTTTATTACAGTGTTGCAAATGTGATACTGATAATTAATGATTAAGTGATTCATTAACAAAGTGTCTATAATAAAAATATCAAAAATAAAAAAACTCTTTATAATAATGATAAATTAGTGTAATTTATGATAAATATTTAAGAACCTCCACCTAGCAGCACAAAAGCACTCAGCCTACAGATGCCCATTATTAACCAATTTAGCATCACTGTCATTTTTTATTTCATACCCTGAGGAGTTTTCAAAATGAAATAAAAGATGACACTAAATATAAAGTATTTTAGCATTGAATGTCATTTTGAAACTCCCTAAACAGATAACTCCAAAACAAGAACTGTCATTACGGAATGAAGTGATTATCCCTTTCCTTCTTATATTGTACAATGAAAAGTCATGTTAAGTAGTAGTAATCCTACGTGTTTGACTATACTAGCTAATTAGCAAATATCTATGTCCTGACATTTTGTCAGATTTACAAGTGATCTAGTACATGTTTCAGATATGGATATATTATTGAAAGGTACTCTTATCGTCACTTGCTTTTATCTTGGAATAGTTGCTATGAAAATATATATTTGTTATATGGAAGATAGTCTCTTCTGCACCTAACTAGGTTAAAAAAGTTTAGCCAAGAAATTAGTGCTGGACAGTATTTGTAAAATTCGGCTGCACAAAATTGAAAAGAGCAAGTCAAACAAATGGGACCTAAATGGACCCAGATAGAGAAATAATCTTTGGACATTGAATTGTTTGACACCGTTTGATATACACTGGGACACTCAAGATTGTTTAACTAAAGCAAACTAAAGCTAAGGGTAGAAATTACCATGAGTCTGGTACCTTAAACACATTGGTTTGGGGCATGTGCATTAAGCTTTATTTTATTTGAAATTTCCCCCAGGGACATAAGTGAAGATAGATTAAGGAGTTGGGCTACAAAAGATAGATATTCTTCTGTAGAAATGTCTCATTTTAATAGTTTGGGTTTTAATGGGATTGAAATGTTTAGTGCTATATAATTGCATGACTTTAAAAAATTATCTATATTAATAAGAGCATATTTACTAATTTGTGCAATGAATTTAGTTTTTTCATAGGTCTACATTAACCTATGTCTATAGAGATAAATAAATACATAAGTAAGTAATCCATTACGGGGCTAATATATTCCTAGATAAATGACATCTATATGGTCACCAGCATCAGATATTTTTAAGCTGACTTACTAATATAAAAACCACTTTTTGTATGATCTTGGGAAGAAGTTTTAAAAATTTTAATACTGGTATCAAATATTAGATAGAACAAATTAATTTTTAAGTAATTGCAATTCAATATGTTTTGAACTAAAAAAATATCATTGACTCATTAGCTATTTCTTTAATATCTGAAACACATTTAGGTTTTATGAACTCTGATAATTAAAATTTCAGTGGGGAGGAATCCCAATGGGCAGAGTTCAAACAGACTGTCAGCCAGTAAACCACTTACAAACTTTCAGGAAAATATTTGTGTATTGTCTCTGTTCATAGCCAAAAAATTAAATACTTTTAATTATACTACAGTGTAATGGGAAGAGGAGAATTATTAGTTAGAAGTATTTTAACTTTAAGAATAATTCAGTTCTTAATGAGAGAAACATTCAGTGATCTTCCCTGTCTCAATGAAATGATCATATAAGTGTTACTGAATAATCACTGTTTTTACACAGCACATAAAATATACTGATTTTCAAAATCATCTGTGTACTTTTTTGATATTACTGTAGAAAGAGCACATAGCACACTTCATGTGAGAATTGGTTCATGAGTATGTTTAGATTTTGTTCAGCAGTGCTTGTATTGCACTGAAATTTTCATAGAATGAGAATTTTCAATTTTCAGTGTTTAAAAGCCATGCTCTTATTAAGCAACCCAAAGCAGGATCAGGAAGTGTTAATAAGGTTGATATAGGGCTTCGCTGGTGGCGCAGTGGTTGAGAGTCCACCTGCCGATGCAGGGGACACAGGTTCGTGCCCTGGTCTGGGAAGATCCCACATGCCGCGGAGCGGCTAGGCCCGTGAGCCATGGCCGCTGAGCCTGCGCATCCGGAGCCTGTGCTCCGTAACGGGAGAGGCCACAACAGTGAGAGGCCCGTGTACCACCAAAAAAAAAAAAAATTAGAATACTCATTAAAGAAAGTATTTTCACAAATTTTACTTGCCAGGACTAGAATTTGCAGTTTATCATTTATAAAACTATACACAAAAGTCAACATGTAAATAATTTTTGCAAAATATTTAACAATGTTCTTCTAAAAAGTTACCTTGATGATGAGAAAATTTTAGAACAATGTCATTTATCTTTCCCTTCAAAGGCAAAATTTACTCAATTGAATTTTATATACTTTGAAAAAGGCAATGTTTTAAATACCAAATCAGTGGTATACAGTTAGGAACATATTCTGAGTATATTGCTACACCTTTGGTAAAAGATACTTGTAAAACCTTCTGTTTTGGAGAAAATTACATTTTGTTAAAACCACCCATTAGTGATATTTAAACATTATCCTAGAAATTGCCTTGTAAAATGTAAAACTATGTGCTACCTAATGTATAAAATCATTTCATTAAATGAATTCAATGTGACGTATTGTGAGAAATAATTACCTGAAGATTGAGTATATTAAAGTAGCTCCTGTCTTTGATAGACTTAAAATACATTATCTTTGAGTTCAGACATAACTCTAACTGTACTAAAGTTTAAAAGTAGAGGGGATATAAATCATCATTGCGTATGACAACCGTTCATCAAAATTTTTCTAGATTTTCACTAATTACTGTTTCTTAGAATATGATTTGTCATTGTTTTGAAGTCTATAAGGACTGGGAAAAAATCAATCTTGCTAACAAATTGCCCTTAAAATTTAAATCATTGAAATCAGTCTTCCTTCAAGCTTACTGTTTGTACCATTGAAAAGCATACAATGGAATATTACTCAGCCATAAAAATAAACGAAATTGAGCTATTTGTAATGAGGTGGATGGACCTAGAGTCTGTCATACAGAGTGAAGTAAGTCAGAAAGAGAAAGACAAATACCGTATGCTAACACATATATATGGAATTTAAGAAAAAAAAAATGTCATGAAGAACCTAGGGGTAAGACAGGAATAAAGACACAGACCTACTTGAGAATGGACTTGAGGATATGGGGAGGGGGACGGGTAAGCTGTGACAAAGTGAGAGAGTGGCATGGACATATATACACTACCAAACGTAAAATAGATAGCTAGTGGGAAGCAGCCACATAGCACAGGGAGATCAGCTCGGAGCTTTGTGACCACCTAGAGGGATGGGATAGGGAGGGTGGGAGGGAGGGAGACGCAAGAGGGAAGAGATATGGGAACATATGTATATGTATAACTGATTCACTTTATTATAAAGCAGAAACTAACACACCATTGTAAAGCAATTATACTCCAATAAAGATGTAAAAAAAAAATGCTGTATGAAGACAGCTTGATAAACAAAAATTTTTGGTCCATCCTAGCTAATAATGGGTCCATAGGATGCATAAATCTATTTTCTCCAAACTCTTCTTTGTGAATTTCATTTTCTAGCCTCTTAAAGGACAGTTGTAGGTGTGCCAGAAAGCACTGAGCCACAGCACATCCTTGATGGATTTCGCAAGTCCATCCTCTCCAAAACAAGTGTAATTCAGATTTAATTTCTTGACATGAAGCAACATTACAACATGCTTTGAGTAATTTTTAGGTGTTATGTCAATTAGAAAGCTTAGGGTCACTGATTATATAGCTAGATGTTACTAATTACAAAACCTTCCAATGGTAATTAAAAATCTATTATAATTAATGACAAAATGTTAAAAGGAGTCAGTTATCTCAGCAATTAGAGTATTTTACATGAATTAGTACACTGTACTTTCCATTACCAGTCTAAAAGGATTAAAAATCATCTTGTAGAAAGGTACTATGGTTGTATCTAGTGAAAAGTAGAATGGAGAAATGAAGCAAGTATCTGAATAATTTAGGGCCCCTGTTATGAAACTTTCTTTGAAATATTCAGATATTTAGAACACTTTTTAATATAGATACACATTGATGTAAATTCTAAATTTCATTTTAACTTTTTAAATGCAAACTTGTATTTGCTAATTTTAGTCATTTAAATTAATATCTATGTTTGCTTAATCAAAAAGCCCATTCTTTCATTTACATTTTACTTATCTGTACTTTCAGTCAGTCCTCAGGGCCGCACAACTTCTATGTAATGTGGGTAAAGCCCTTTAAAAATTTATAATTTAAAAAATCAATAAAGATTATTTAGCCATAATAAAACAGAACTAATGCACATGCCCTGTGAAACTAGCAGAGAGACACATTGACTCAGTCAAAGAAAAAATGCATTAAATTGAGTAATAAAAGTAAGGAAGCCTTCATTCAAGACTATTGAAGTAAGGGAGAGAGGTTGAACTCATCCCCCTTGAAACAAAAGATGAGAGAGTTTTAAGTGCTGAAGTGAACTTGTGGAAAAGTATGGGAAGACTTTGGGGAGGGGAGAAGTAGGGACCTCATCTTTCCTGGTGCCCAGGTCTTTGAGAAGGACATTTCTAGGTTGTAAAATTGGCAAGAGGCTGGAGAGGATTTACATCTCAAAGGAGCAGAGAAATAATATTTAATCTGAAGTAGTCTAAAGTAAATAATCTAAGAAAAGGGAGGTTAGGGATGTAGAGTCAGCTAGAGAACATTAGTCTAAAGAGTAGTCAAGCTAGAGAACATTGTCTACGTTCATCAACTCTGAATATTCATAACTTTCTGTAACTTAAATAATGTGTTGTTTCTATCAAGAGCAGACAGTAAATTTCTTATCTGAGTGTGAATCAGCAGTCTTCCAGCTAATACAAGCTTTAAACATAAACTCTAAATTTTTGACAATCACATATGTGTCATTTTTTCGAAATGAAAGTCATTAGCCTAATAAATTGCTATTTCAAAATGAATAATTTGGCCAAAATTAACCAGAAAATGTATGAATACTCTGCTAGAGAAGGTTTTTTTTCCCTTCTGTTTCCCTTTTTCCCCCCAAAATTAGTACACATTATAAATAAAAATAATAGTTGCATTTTCTGACATAAAATAATATGAACTAGTAAATGGATCTTAACTGCCATAGTTGTTTTTCTATTAATAGAAGTAAAGCACAGAAAGCAAGAAAAGTTTCAGTTGCAAATTTGTGCAGTAAATATTGTTGATACAAACTATCAAGGTTGGTTTTCTACTTCTAATATATTCAGTGCTTCTATCATTTCTCAAGTCAACAGTTCACTTGTGATGTAGTCTTTGTGGCGAAGATATAAGTAACCTTGTCTATCATATCAATAATATGTATAAGTAGAGGTCTTTAAATGACTTAATATCATTAATATTTTTAGATATCATGAAGAAAATATTCAAAATAAACATAAGTTCTGTGAACAAAATAAACACAAGGTAGCACGTGCACCTTTTCCAGGTGGACAGTCACAAGATAATATGTCTGAAAATCATAAACCAGATCATTTTTGTTTCCTCTTACATCAGGCCTCTTCCCATTCTTTCACACTGCTTTTTCTATTGACATAAAATGTGCTACTTAAATACAGCATCAGGAAATCATTCCTGAAATGAAACAATGTGATCTTCACTCAAGCACAGCAAGAAAATATGATTGATATCCTATAATGCTTCTTGTGAACAAAGATCAGAATGGGAGATAAGGACGAAGTTGTTAGAAAAGGAGAAAAATACAACAAAAGAAAAAAAATTAACATTTCATTACAAGTTTCATCCAAAAATTAGAAGGTTGCCAGAACAAACTGATACTTAAGCAAATTTATAACCATGTTTAAATTTAATTTTGTTGCCAAAGTTATTTGTTAAAATATAATGGTGTTAGGGTGTTTAGATTTATATAAGGAAAATTTTTCAATATTTTGAAAATTGAAGATCAAAAAGAAAGTTATATATTATACATTATATATGTATGTATATACACTGCTCATAGGGAACCGAATCATCTTGGCCATCATAATATAGAAGTTCTATTTTAAGGAACTTTCCTTCAGTAAAGATTTTAAGCTGGCTTTTTAGCCACTTTTAGTAACAGTCATGTTTATCGATTCTACTATGGTTAATTATTCTCCTCCACCATTAAAAAAAAATTATAGTCAATGGTTTAGACAGTCTTTTAAAGGAAAGCTTGTCCATGTAAAAACGCATAGGGGATAATCAACACCAGATTGAAATTATTTGTTTACTGATCATAATTGACCTCCTTTTTTCTGATTGTATTACGTTAACTAAAGGAGTTAGAACTGCTCTTCAAATTCACTATAATTATCAGCCCAGTTCAGGAATTTTACCTTGCCTAGAATATCAAAGATAGACTCAAGTTGTATTTCTTCCTCAAGCATGCCTTTCTAAAGCATCTTTGTGGAAAACATTTAAAAAAAGATTCATAAAATTATTTCCTCCAAATTAAATCTGGTGAGTCAAGAGAGGAAGTATGGTTAAAACAGTGATTTCCTATGTTGAGTATTAGAATCACCTGAGGAGTTTTACGATTCTCATTACCCAGTTTGAACTCAATACCAATTATGTCAGAATGTCTGGAGGTAGGCATGAGACATTGGTATTTTTTAAAGATCCTCAGGTGCATTAAACATGGAATAAAGTATGGAAACCACTGAGTTAAAAGGCATTTAGCCTGGCATCAGGAAAATAATCATATTTCCAAACATTTAATTATAACATAATTTGTACTTGGATATAATAATTGTATTTCATACACATTTTTTAGTATGAAATTTTAAGCTGAGTGACTGATGAACAAGGATGCTACTAAGGGTTTTAATGAAGTAAGTGGGATGGATTTGAAGTTCACTTTAACTTTGAGTTCTTGATAAGCCACTGAATTTTGTCAATTTTTAGGTTTACAAACAGTTCCTAAAGGCTGTTGCATACTGGCTATTCAAAACTCCATCCAGATTCTCCTCCAAATACTTTTCCTTTTATATATAAAATCAGTTAGTAAAAGCACGTTGAACTCGCTCATTCTGTTGTGATTTGTCTTGTTACATAAACTTCTCTTTAAGGATATAGTAAATATGATCCTAGGTTTAACAAGTTAAAAAATTTGGAGAAGAATTTTAAAATAATCAAGCAGATTAATTCATCACGTTTAAGGAGGGAAGACTTTAAAATGACCTGGTTTTCAGAAATTGCATTTCAAAATTATTACCCGTAAAAGGTGAATAAAAATTGTCCAATTGGAATATATGGAAAGTGTTAAGAAAAGGTATAGCCCAAAATCAAGAGTAAAACTTAAAGTTTGTGTGCTCTCTCGACTATATTGGCTGGTGTGTCCTAAAGCACCAAATCTGAGATTTCTCTCTCAAATGTATTGAAATTGATTTTTAACTTTTATCTGAACATCACCATACAATGACTGTGTTTGTTGCATTATTGTGTTCATCAGCACAGAGCAATTGCTAATCTAAAGTCTTACTGGCTTATACCAAAATATAGCTTTATTTATGGGGATTTTGAGGACATGGGATAGTGTGGCAGAGGAGTGCTGTGTGGCTCCATGCTGTCATTCAGACCTGATTCTTTCCATCCCATCCTTCTCCATCTATCAGGGGCTTGCTGTTCTACTCTGGCTCCTCTGCTTCCAGCTGTGAGATAAAAAGAGAATATGTGGAGGATGATGGATAAGTGTTACAAGCTGCCATTTCCAGAAGTGTCATAGACTCTTCTGCCTATTTTCTACTGGTCAGAACTCAGTCTCATGATCTCACTTTGCTGCAGAGGCACTGTTCTTTAAAAAAAGAAGAGAAAAATCATGGATTTCTGTCTTTCTCATCACTTATCCTCTTCTTCCTATCCACGACATACTCAAAACCCTTCTCCAAGGGAGTCAATACAAAGTGACATCTACGTAATATATCAAAGTCCAAGATCCCCAGGCAATATAATATACTGTCCATTGTTTTCCTTGCCCTACATTCTTCCTTGTGTCTTTAACTCCTTGTTCGTGTCTTTAGTGTGGATATTATCTTGCTTGATTTTTGCAGCCTGCTTCTTATAGAAGCAAGCTTAGAGTTCCAGAGGTGGTGCTACAATTGAACAATGAAAGGCAATAAAAATTTCCTAGGGTATTAGTAGACTCCTAGTATGTTTAGTTCCCCATGTGACTCAACAGTAATTGTGTTCAATATTCTTTCTTAGACATATTTATTTCTTTGCTTTCTTACTCACAAGTTCCTCCTTCTCTACTTAACGACAGTGATCTGGTGGGTACCTAATAGCAACAGATGTGATAGCCATACCTATAATCTAAACCTGGTCTAGAACTGAGTTACTTGGCTTTACTAAGCAATCTTATTGGGTCTTTGTAGCTGAAAAGGTTTTTAAATGTCTTTTTTTTTTTTGAGATGAGTAGACTTTCCAACTTAAAAAAATTCAAATTTCTGGATTTCTTCTATTTCTTTTCATTTAATGATGTCAATTGGCTTATTGTTTCCTAAATTTATATTTATATTTATATTTTGGGGGTAGTACAGTGCCCAGCATAGTCAATAACCATATCCAACCAACAGCAATGCTATTCTTTTAGCAAGAGCCCAGTAGACACATGGTTTCCCTTCTACTGTCTGATTAAATGTTTGACACTGACTGACACAGTTATACAGCTGTCCAACTTGTTGTATCTCTTCCCTCACCACTCACATCTAGCCTGCTAAGCCAGTCAATCACATATTCAAAGTTTCATTTGTAAAAGCAATCTACTGCATTAGATTCTGTATTAGATAGGTTAACTCACTCTAACTCTATTAGATGTAATATCCATATAAGATTGGTTAAGTTGAAATAACCAACCTCAAAATCTCAGAAGATTGTTTCTTTCTCACTCATATCACCATCTGATGAACATTGGTGGTAAGAGGGAAAGAGGGGTCAGTCTTCTGCTCCATGTGGTCAGTGAGGGACCCAGTCCCTTCCATATGGTGGATCTGGCATCATCAAAGCCTTAGTATTATCCTCTAGAGGCTTTGCCTCCAACTGGCAGACAAGGGAAAAGAAGAGGAGAGAGGACTGGAAGAGGTGAACATCATTTCTGCTCAAAATCACTTGTCTAGAACTCAGACACATGGCTTTCTCTAACTTCAAGGATTCAAGGGGATTGCACAGTGGTGATGTCCATTGGTGTTTCCTGGAAGAGGAAATAAAACACAAATATTGCTGAATTGTAGAATTGTCTCTGTTGGGGAGGAAGAGATTTTCCTCTACCCTTTTTGGTTTTTCTGGCTGGTGTAGGAATTAAATTGACCTGAGACAGATTAACAAGAGAAAATCATCCAACAAAAGTTTAATATATACATGGGAGAGACACAGGAAAACTGCGTAACTTGCCAAAATATCTGAAACCCTCACCTTAAATACTGTCTTCAGCTAAAGACAAAAGAGGATGTTGTGGGTTTTCCATAGACATGGAAAAGCAAATGTTTGCTGGGCCAGGCAGAGACTATGGGACATAGTGTGGACTCTGATCTCTAGGCCTTGCCAAGTCTTCCTCATCATATCTAACGCATATTCTTTGCTCATATCTAACGCATATTCGGTTCCAGGATGGGATAAATAGCTGTGATGACAGCTGTATTCTGGGAACAAGCCCTCTATCTAACTAACTTCTTTCAGGAAGTTAGAGAGAAGATCAAAGTTTCTTCCTGAGTTTTTTGGGCCTTATTTTTTTCAGCTTTAAATACTCCACATGCCAAAGAGGCATTTTGGGGTGGCAATTTTGCTCCCTTAAATCTTTCTCAATTATTATCTATCTCAAATAATTGTTACCTAAGGATAAAATAATATATACATAGGACTGTTTTTCTTTAATTTAGTCCTTAAAGCATCTATGCATGCAGTCTTCACTGGCACTGATCTGAACTTAGATTTGCCAGATAAAATATAGGACGTCCAGTTAAATTTGAATTTCAGATGAGCAACAAATAAATTCTAGTAAAAATTCCCCCAAATTTCATGGGCCAGACTTACATGAAAAAAAAAAAAAAATCATTGTTTTCTTAAATTCAATTTTACTGGGCATCCTATATTTTTATTTGCTAAATCTATCAATGCTGGCCTGAACACTTTAGTTATTATTATTATTATTGTAAGGTATGCTCAGTGATATCAATATGAATTATGGAAAGTGTAAATATTATATATTTCCTTCAATTACCAACACTGCTACAGGCCAAAATATGAAGTCTCAACTACTATCTACTATTTAAAGTTAATTTATGTGTGCCTGGAAGCTTTAGTTATAACTAGTCATTAGTGTTAGATTTGATGTTTTAATTAAATTTCAGTACAAACTCCTTAAAATAATATTGTGCTTTGATTTCATTTCAATATATGAGTTCTGCCTTGTTAGGGGGAAAAGTTACAGAGAACTGGAAATTATCAGGCTTTAACATAAATTAAAAGAACCACTGGCACCTTCACAGATCTTCAAACCATGAGCTGCCCATAAAGTGGTGCTGCAAGACTGGATTGCTTCTGCATGGTCCCTCAGTGATTTTTATATTTTAATAAAACTGTTCATTATAGTTAGTTTCTCATGTTGGAGATGTTAGATATTTATATGAAATAGCATATCATTATCTTAGTTGCATTCTGAACCATTTGGGATGCTTTTAGGTTAGGGTGATTTTTTTCCCCCGCCTTTATTTTGCACACACTAGTGCCTATGTGGCTGTTAAGCTTTATTTCTGTCTTCAGATTCTTTATCCTAGTTTTCAACTTTATTGTGCTAAAGTGACTGATGAACAGTGTAGCTGGCTGCTGGATAGGAGTAACCTCAAAGACAGTAATTTCAAAAATTTACTGTCTTGAGAAGCAGATAGGAGTTGATATCCCAATTACTTCTCTCTCTCTCCTGCTTTCTCTCTCTCTCTTTACCTACCTCTATCTCTATCTCTCCCTAAAAGTGTAAAAATACAACAGTGTAGAGTCACTCACACCCCTGCATTTCTTCAGATTCAACATTAGGGCTTTAACTGTGAAAAGAATGATTTGGGGGCCTCCCTGGTGGCGCAGTGGTTGAGAGTCCGCCTGCCGATGCAGGGGATACGGGTTCGTGCCCCGGTCTGGGAGGATCCCATATGCCGCGGAGCGGCTGGGCCCGTGGGCCATGGCTGCTGAGCCTGCGCGTCCGGAGCCTGTGCTCCGCAACGGGAGAGGCCACAACAGTGAGAGGCCCGCATACCACAAAAAAAAAAAAAAAAAAAAAAAAAGAATGATTTGGACAATGTACGACTGTAAGAACCTAAGATATTAAGAGGAAGACTTACAGAATGCAGAGACAAAAAGCAAACACAACGTATCCTCTAAAATCGTTAGTGAGTGATCAAACCAAGGGTGCATCTAGTACAGCTGAGTCATTTTCCATGCTGCAATTTGAACCTATAGAAGGCTTTGAATTATATAGCTGCTTCATTTGTCATTTCCATGTGGCAAAGTATGTATGAGGTACAAATTGGAATTTAGCAATGCTAAAGTTATTCCTGTAACTGGTCTGGGTATGGATGGGGAGGATAGGGATTAACTAAACAGAAAAATCCACTTTCTTCTTCCTTATGTTCTGTTATCCTCAAAGATCCATTATCTGAATTTCTTTTTATTTTCTCTCCCAAATGATCTGGTTAGCACCCTCATCAGAGTCCAGTAATTTTTTAGACCCCATACATGTTACTTTATTCCATATTCCTTCTTTATATTTACTGTGAATGATAGCCTAGACTTGTTTATTCAGTAAACAAACGTAAAGGAGCATGTATTATATTCAAGTATTGAGTACTTGGGATTCAAATATAACATATATAGTCCATCTCTACCCCAAAGGAAAGTATAAGTTGTGTGAGTGTGTGAGTGTGTGTGTGTGTGTGTGTGTATTCATTCCTCTTTTTTTTACAGTGGATTGTCAGTGACAATAATTTTATGATGTTGATCTTATAGACGAATAAAATCCCCATCCTCCCCCAAATTTAGCCACTGACGTAGGATTACTGACTTTTATCTTTGTTAAATATACAACCAGAAAAACAATATTACTTTTGGAGATGAATATCATGTTATAATAAAGGGCATTCTGAATCCAAAAACAAAGGTGGTATCATAGTTCCAAACAGAGGCTATTAAAAACAATAAATTTAGCTTTAAAGAAACTTACTATATTGCTGTCATGTGTTTCATTTCACGTGGGCAGTGAAAACTTTTTTTGGCAGGCTTTTGCAATCTGCTCTTCTTTGGAAGCTAGTAAATAATGAATTAATCTGATCTTTTATCTCAGAAAGCATGTTTGTAGTTAAATTTAAACTGCAGCAAATATGTCAAAAGGAAACAAAACCTTAAGACAAATCTTTACTCTTAATTCTGGAAGGAGAGAGTTGGCCTAAATGCAGACAAAGACTAGCTTCTGGGTAGGGGAGAAACCAAGATAAAGAGAGTTATGCCAGAGGGATGGAATATGGGGCATTGGACACTGTTGTACAGGTCAGGTGCAGAAAGAAACAGAATGAACCAGTGACTTGAGCAGAACATTCATGAGAATTGGAAAAGAGTCCAAACAGTAATTTGTGTAATCTTTTGCATTCCGTTCTCTAACTCTGCTTCACTGTACCTACTACTCTCCACATTACATCATATTTTTAATTGACATAACAAATATTTATTGAGGCATCATTAATGTTTGGCTCTGTTCTGGGCCCTGGGATAAAATGGGAGAACAAAACAAAAATGTCTACGCTCATGAAGCTTCCATACTTGTTTCTGCTTTTTTATTATCCCAACGTAACAGAAGCTCTGTGGAAGCAGGGATGTTGGCTATGTCTCAGACTGTTGTATTCTACCCTCGTAACCTAACCAATGCATAGTAGGTGCTCAATAACTTTCAAAGTAGCCCAAACCTACTGCAAGATGCGGTGGACTCCGAATGTGGCAGGCCAGGGCTAAGAAGTTTACTATTTTGAGAGCTATTCCTTATATGGTGTGAGTAGAAAGTAAAAAAAGACCAAGACCAGTGCCCTGCTACAGTAGGAAAGGTAAGAGGTGGAGAGCTTTACTAAGGAATCAATGCCGGGGATCTTTACTCATGCTCTTTGCACAAGAGAAACACAAGCAAAAGTCACTGGTGGTATATCTAGCAGGGCAGTATTTGTATCTGGTAGTGCTGGATCCTCAGGTACACTGAGAGCTGTTAGCTGTTGCTGTTCCAATGAACTTGGAAGCCATAGTATATATAGCATACTATGTATATTATATGGCTATAGTATATAGTATATAGCTATACTACACTATAGTATAACCATATAGTATATATAATATAAAATATAGCACTAGCCTATGGGATATATCAGGAATTCCAGCTCTCTGCCTCCACTCTTTTTTGTGTTAAAAGAAAGGATTTTTGCATGGGGACTGTAAGTTCTAGTAAAGACACTAGTTATGAAAAGCTATTGTTATCTGGTCCCCTAGCTGTACATTTAGACTGATGTTCTCAGGAAAGTATCTGTTACAAAACAAACATGTTCATCTTGTCTGTAGGACTGTGGAGCTAAATTTATATCCCCAAACACACATTCTGCTTCAGATAGCCTTTTTTAGAAAGGTCTGGCCCTAAGTTTTCTCATAGACTAAATCAGCACTTGTGGAAATAACCGTGCTTCTTTACCTTGGCAATGGTGACAGTGATAAAGAGAAGAGGAATGATAAATCTATTAACCCTGGTCTTTATGTGCAGAAAGATGAAAAAAGTGCTACAGAGAAAGAATCACTATCATCAAATGGACAAAGATGAAAGGTGGCAAAATGATTTAAGTAAAACTTAATGGCAAAGACTTTAGAGGCAGTTTAAAAACTCAGCATAACGGTTCAGAGTTTAAGTGAGGAGACAGGAGATTCAAGTATACTGATGACTGACTGCATGCCTGAGACTATGCTAGCCACTTCACATATGTAAATAAACACAATGCATAGTCATTGAAGTGAATACAATCACCTCTACAATATCGTGTTTTAGAAAAAAAAAAAGGTAAAGATTCTTGAAATAACTTGTCGAAAGCCACGTGGCTAATAAGTGTCATAGGCAGGATTTAAATCAGGTAGTCAGATGACTCCTAAATCCACATCCTTTATATCATATTGTAGCATTAATATAAAATATGGTACCACGTCTCTGGGTTATAGTAACTTACTGATATCAAGTAGATTTTCAAAGCTGTTGGAAGTATTTAAGGTAAATCAAATACATAAGACTCTCAATATATTCTCTTTGCTCCTAATTTAGTAGTATAGAATCACTTAAAAGCCACGTGTGCAAAATATAGGCAAGCCACTCCCTTAATATTAATTAAGGTTTTTGTCCCCATCATTTTCAAAAAGGCTTAAATTCTCTTGTGTTTTACAAGTCAGGAGAAATTAGGTTAACAAGAAATTCTGAAGGGCTCAAATCTACTTGAAAAAAATCTGAAATGCTATCACAAAAGGGGTGGAATATCACTGGAATGATTAAGATGAACACTCAGTGACAATTCTCTGGCAGGAACGCTATTAAAATACTGAAGTGGAGTTTCAGGATGGATGTAGAACTCCTGTTCTGGAGGCCTTTTAACATAATATGTGAGGAGTGATTTTTGATATTCGCTTCACTGAATTTAACTTTGCCTGTGTAATTTTACATTTAATTTACTATCAGAGAATTTTTTTCTGTATTCTTAATGTTCTTATCCATTCTCACTGCCATCACACTAGGTCTGAGGCATTGATAAGCTTGCTAATTTTCCATTTCTTCTCTCTGACTTTGGTCACTCCATCTCCAGCTTTTCTCCTATTCTTTCCGCATAGCAGTCATTAAATAATTCCTCTTAATTCACTGATTTTATCAAGTAATTTGACTGCTGTAAAACCAGTGGCTTATGGCTTCTCACTGCCAACAGCCATCTTTGTGCAAGACACTGGCTGATGAGAGAAAAAGAAAATGATGGCATTCAATAGTCGGATGACTAGGAGAATACTGGGAATTTTACTATATGAAGAGGAATTTTACTCTTCAGAAAAAGGCCAAAATATGCAGTTATACCATTTGATTCGGCTGAAGAGGACTTCATTCTATGGGGGAGCAAAATCTGCCACCCCAAATTGTATCTCTTTGGCATGAGGATTAATTTAGGCTGATTATTTTTAAGAACAAGAATACTCCGGAAGTCTTTCTTTTTACCTCTCTCTTAGCTGCTCTAAGAATCTAGGTAAAGGACATACTCCCCGAATAGAGCTATCACTGGAGATCCCTGCAAAGAATAACAGCTAGGTGTGGTGGGGAAATCGGGCAGGGTCTAGAAATCAGAGTCCAGTCTCTGTCCCATTATCTCTGCCTGGCCCAGCAAACTTATTTATCAAACATTGGCTTTTCCATCTCCATGTGAATTACCTTCCTCTCCTTTGAAGTCCCAAACAACTACGCCCAATATCCTCTTTTGTCTTTAGCTGAAGATGGTATTTAAGGTGAGGGCCATTTTGGCAAGTTGATCAGTTTTTCTCAGTCTCTCCCATATATACATATTACTAAACTTTTATTTGATTTCCTCCTGTTAATATATTACATTCCATTTATTTTCTAGACCAGCCAGAAGAACCTAGAAAAGTAGGGGGAAATGTCTTCCTCCGCGGAAATTTTAAAGTACCTACTGTATCTCGAAGGAGTAACGATATTTAACATGGCACTTTGGAAAAGGCTGGTTTAAAAAATTTTATCGTCTAAAATTTAAAGTCCTGCCTTTCCAATTACACCCAATTTGTTCAGCTTGTTTATTCAGTGTCTTGTCCTCTGAATACACTTTGCAATGTCCCACGTCCTTATCTTGCATATACAATTTCATCTGTCTGGAATGTTCTCTCCTCATCAGTTCTGTGTATCTTTAAATTCTCACCTAATTCATTCTTCCTTATATAGTCTTTCCTAACTGGTCCAGTTACATTATTCTTTTTCCTAAACACTGCAAACACTTCATACACAGAACCTTACAGTTATTTTATTAATTTGCTTGCATCTGAGTTATAGGTTAATTACCTTGAATTTAGCAACTATGCATAGTATTTTGTACATTTCCCATAGTTCAGTATGTATATTAGACCTTCAATAACTGAAAGAAATGAAGTGTAATATATGAGTTTCTATCTAGATCAAATCCTTGTTTCAGGAAAGTGTTTGAGATACATTTTGGGTTGGCAGATTTTGCTCTCCTGTAGAATGAAGTCGCCTTCAGCCAAATCAAATGGTATAACTGCATATTTTGGGCTTTTAAAGATTCTGAAGAGTAAAATTCCTCTTCATATAATAAAATTCCCAGTATTCTCCTAGTCATCTGACCATTGAATGCCATCATTTTTTTTCTCCTGACAATTATCTCATTATATCTGAGATAATTTACTCATTCACTGTGGTAGTGAGTTCTCCTAGCCATATAAACTTTTTCCTATCTGCTTTCTAAGAAAAAGCAACTCTATAGAATGGGATATTTATGCAAATTCTTTGCAAGAATTATTGAATAAGGGCAAAATATACAAAATCACACTGAAGACTGATAAATATAATAAAAACTTCAAAATCATATGAAATATTTCATATGTCTTATATACACATGTTCCAGAAAATGTATATTATGTTATAAAAGTTGGTCTACCAGTTGTCTTTGCAGTTTTCTTTGCAACTCACTATCCAAAACAAACCTTATTAATGAAACAGATCATCTGAAATATTTTTTTTGGTAAAAAAAACATAGGCAGTATGAACAACAGACCTAGAACAAAATTCCAATATCCTAGCTTGATTACAATAGATATAATTTATTTATTATCTGATTGGAGTATACTGTGATTTACACTCCCTAACCTACTTTCCATCACTGACAGAGGGCATGAGATTTATAGGACATCTGGAAAGTAGATGCAGGTGCTATACACCAGTTCTCAAGCCCATTGTCAAATTGGAAAGAGTCATATGTTGATGTGTGTGATTTGCTGATGCCTTGCCTCTGTTGAAGTGGGAAGAAATGACATTTAAAACTCCAAAGTAATATCAGAGTCTTTGTGCCTGTTTCTCTGTTGTCATGCTCAATTTTGCTTAATCCTGAAAATTTTTCAGGTATCTAGTTTGCTTTTCCATTTCATCTAGACATAATTAGTTTTCTGTATCCATTCTGGCACATAATTCAGTGACCACATATTCTAAGGCTGCATCACAAATCCCCTAGAAATCAGTGATTAGAGTATCTCTAGAGCATTTTGCCTGTGTTGCATTCATCTGTTATATATTCCATTTCTTGTTTAACCAATGGAAACAGCTTGCCAAACACAGTAGCCCTATTTCTGAAGATTTTGCCCTTTCAAATAACATCTCTACACCCCTTTCCAAGGTGTTCACACAGGAAAGCTCTATTTTCATAATGCAGTTGTTTCCTGTAAGAAGCTTTTTAAAGCTATAGGTATACGCATCAGTTTGGGAACTAGAATTTTCTTTTCTTTTTTTTTTTTTTGGATGATTGTAAAATCCCTCACAGACACTTCTGATAATAAGGGTAGGAGATATAGTTAGTTTGAGGTTCAGAAATCATGACAGGACTCTTCCACTTACCTAACTTCTCGAAACCTCAGTTTTCTCATCTGTAAAATGGGAATACAGATCTCCCCTGCTTTTTGAAAGTTCACTTTATGTCACTTTCCTTTCATGAAAGACCTACGTTAGCACCTGTTTGTGCTAACTAAAAAAAATCCAAAGAGGATTTTCGCTTCTATGAACAAAGCTGAAAAGAGAAAATAGCATTCAGGTTTATTTTTCAGTGAGCCCTCGTAGAGGCAGCACACACCCCAGCATTGGGAGTGGCACCACCAAGCTTCTTCCCCAGGAACTACTACACTCAGCATCTCAGCATCAAGTCAACATAGCTTTGAAATGTGTCTGTGAGCATCCGTTCTTTATCTCAATTTATCTTGTGCATCCATTAGAAAGATGTGTCCTAAGGTAACTGCTTTTCCACTTTACACCATTTCAGCTTATGAAAGGTTTCATTGAAACCTATTTTTGGATATCGGGGAAAATCTGCTTTAATATTTGCATTAAGTGGCTAAGTTTAGTATTGAACGAGATAATGCAACTAAACCATAGTAGTACCGGGCATAAAAGTCAGTGTTAGATAAATGGTGTTGTCATAGTTATTATTACTAATACTATAGGCAATGTGATCTAAATTATGTTTTAAACTCTAAGCCTCAAAAAATCAAGAACTGCTTTATAGCATTTCTATAAAGCAGGTATTTAATGAGTATGAATTCTGGGATTTTTGTCTTTTTATTTTTGTTACTGATTAACCAAAAAATATTTTAATGAATCCTTGTAGTGTTCTAGGCACCATACTAAGCGTTTAGGATAAAATCATGGGGAGAAATCCACTCTAATGAAAAATTACGATGGAAGAAACAAATGTGAGACAGATATTCAACAATAAATGTACTGTATAAACATATATATGTATGTACATATTTATATACATAAATACATACATCCAGGCTATGCTAGACATTTGAAATATATTAACATAGTCAAAATAAACAAAGGGAATTCACCCATTAGTATTTCATTTAAGGTTGCCAAGGTTAAAAAAAAAAAGTACAAGAGGCTTTTTGCTTCAAATGACCTTTTTGCTTGCAACAAGGCCATTTACTGGATGAATGCCATTTTAGCTTGACAATCACTAAAAATTATTGTCTGTACATGATATAAATATATCAGTACTATGTACTAAGTACCTAAACTTTCCTATGGCCTCATGTCAGTGTATTTTGTATTACAAACACTATAGACCATGGGTCAAAGACACTTGCTATTCACTATTACCTGCTTAAGCCAGACAACTTTCCCTTCTTTCCTTGGGTAGTTTTTGTGAGAAACCGTTGTAAAAAACAAATCCTTTCAGCAGTGGCATGGTCTTAAACTATTGCTACTGCTGATCTTTCAACCCAGTTTGAACCTTACTCATCTATAGTCTAAAACAGATCCCTGGGCTTCCCTGGTGGTGCAGTGGTTGAGAGTCCGCCTGCCGATGCAGGGGACACGGGTTCGTGCCCCAGTCCGGGAAGATCCCACATGCCGCAGAGCGGCTGGGCCCGTGGGCCATGGCCACTGAGCCTGTGCGTCCGGATCCTGTGCTCCGCAACGGGAGAGGCCACAGCGGTGAGAGGCCCGCATACCGCAAAAAAAAAAAAAAAAAAAAAAACAGATCCCTTTCTGAGTGCCCTGGAGACAAAGGTCTTCTCACTTCCAAACTGGGTAGAAAGGCAATTTCTGAGAATGTAAGGGTATTAGCCAAGCTGTAGCACATATTTAAAAAATCAAGTTTGTTCAAAATATAGAAAAGTAAGTTTGGTTTTAAAAAACTCTATAGTCTTTGGGCAATTCTATGAAAAAGCAATTAGAAAGTCAGACTAAATCTACAATCACATATATATTCCATGGACTTAACCTGCTTATGACCTAAGCAGAAATTGGAAGATTTAAATTTTTTTTTTCAGGAAATGTTGGGACATGGCTAAATTTAAAACTTAGTTTACATAAAGTGGTCATATCTGTTAGCTGAGCAGACCTGGGTTTTACCATATTAGTATCATTTTAATGGTACAAGACCAAGGAACATAATTTTAGATTGTTCACCATTAAAGATTTTCTTTTAGTTAAAGTGTTCTATCCTCCCCAGGCCTTCTTAAAAATAATTTTTGGAGGGATGATAATGTCATTAACATTTCAGGAGACATTATTTTGGGTAAAGGACCAGAGGTATACCATCCTTAAGACCAAGAAGGGCATGGAAAGATAGAACAGACAGAAGAAAGAGAGGATAGACAGAAAACTGGAAGTCTTGTACATAATTGTCCCTTACAGACTTATTCCCCTAAAATATTGATACATATACATACTTACACATATAAAGTTCAGTGTGTCCAAAACCTTTTTTTTTTTAATGGTTATTTTTTTTTAATACTCATATTGTCCTAAATTTGGCCAGTGTAATAAGACCTTTAAACCAGTGCTGGTATCATTTTGACAATTTCATTATTTTTTGAGCACTTCTTATTTTGTGAAATAACATGTTCCAGGCTTATCCTGAACTTACCAGGACTCAGAATTTGAATCAGCCATTTCTTAAGATGCCCAAGTTCCTTTCGTCAGAGATTACCACTGAGAAAAACATGTTTGCATGATAGATATACTCATTACCACTAAGTACCATTGCTTCTGATACTCTTTATTAACAGCTAAAAAAAGCTAGCTCGCTAGCTAAATATAGACAGATAGAGATATGTAACGATTCCATACTGATACTTTCAACTCAAAATAGATAACACAGAGCTCATTTCCACCTTCCTCATTCTATATATCTCCCTTCTCCCACAGTGAAAACTCTGGTATGCTTCAGCATCAGTACTTCTATATCTCTCCAACAATACACACAAAAAATTGACACCCACGTCATTACTAACCACAACAAAAAACTATAATAAATAAGGGTAAGATTTCCCTGCATGCATGTATATATGATTTTGTGTTTATGACCCTTAAGGGTATAGGGTAAGAATACTGAATTCAAAAGTTATTTGAATTAATTCTTATCATTGGATGATTATTTTTCAGTCTGATGAGCAATTCATTTGTTTCCATTTGTATTGAATGTTTGCTTTCTCATAAATTTTAATTCATTTATTAGTTGATGATATTGTTCAAAAGACCAAATTATATTAAAAGTTATTCTCAGAAAAGCCTTGTTCCTATTCCTATCTCCTTCATCTAATTCCCACTAATCCCTTATAAATCAGCATTTAAGGAGATTCTAGTTTATCCTGCTTTTCTAGACAAATTAGACAAACACACACCCACATTTTTTTTTTTTTCTTTTCAGCTGTGCTACAAGTCTTGTGGGATCTTAGTTCCCCACCCAGGGATTGAACCCACGCCCTCGGCAGTGAAAACATGGAGTCCTAATCACTGGACCCCCGGGGAATTCCCCACACCCACATTCTTATATCCTGTTACTTCTTATACAAAACATAATACAGACCTTTCAACTTAAGTATAACATCAAAGCAACATATCACTAAAATTGATATAAGTTATCATAGAAGAGATTTTAAAATGGATGGATCACAGTGGGGCGAATTAATAGAAGTCTATCTAGAAGAAAATATTTTGGAGGTGAAAATAATTATGGGTTTCTGTCTGGGTGGCAAAAATAAATACAGTAAGAAAGTAAAGTAAAGATAAAGCAGTTAGACTCATTAATATATTCAACATGTTTTGTAATCCCTGAATATCCCCTGCAACTCTCCCTCTCCTCACCTCCTCTCTCTCTCTCTCTCTCTCTCTCTCTCTCTCTCTCTCTCTCCCTCTCTCCCTCCCCACCGCCCCCCCCTTGTGACTACTGGTTCTCTTCTGTGTCAAGCTCTATTTAGTGGCTGAGGCTCTATTGCCTTGAGCTCAGTCCATTCAGTCACCTGTTTTGGTTGAAATATATTCTCCCTCTTCTATTCAGAAATTATATGCACTCATCAGTGTGGCGCCTGTGCCTTTCAGCATTTACATATTACCTTTTGTTTCCAAGAAGCCTTATGATCAATTTAATCGATTTACCTCCCAGTTTTCAGCTATACTGACCTCATTTTACAGATGGGGTAGCAATCCTCAAGTGAGTTAGTGATGTCCCTGTTCCTGGATTGTAACCTCTGGCACTCAGCTCCCCTGTGTTGCTGTTGAACTCAGTGAGTCACTGTCTCTTAGCCCAGTCCTTATTTATCACATCATCCCTGGGAGGTGGGTAATAGCCATAGGAACCTTTGAGATGTCAGTTAATACACATAATAAACTGACTTTTTACTATTTATAGTCTGAATCTTTACTTTCCAAATGTCTTCTCCTTTTGGCTCTTATATAAGAAAACTATCAGCAGAATCTAAGTGAAAGTAAAATGTTAAATCTAAGGAAGATATGCCCAATGCTCTCCTGGGAACTTCAGTAAGAGTGAAAATTTGAAATACTTACCATGCTCTAGAGAAACTTATGTGGCCCTTATAAGTAGATTATTAAGGATGCAGTAATGGAGCGTTTACTCTAAGGCTCATTATAGCTAAGGTTCAATCCATGTAATTCACCAGCATGGGGAAATTGGATTTTGTTTTTCAAGCACCACCAATCATTTCCAAATCAGAGTGAAATCAGAATTAAACTGAAAATGGCAGTATTTATTTTTTAACCTAACCATATATATATATGATTATCATATATGATAATGATTATGATGATCATATATCATAATTGTAATCATATATGATTATGATATATATATATATATATATACATACACATACACATACATACACACGCACACATATACATACATATACACCCTTGGTCTGTTACGTATTTATGTTCTCAGACATTCTAGAAATTTCAGTCCCCAATCTTGGAAGAGAAAAAAGCGTTATGAAAACAAACTTATTTCTAGAAGTGCCTAATGTATTATGAAGGTGTTTCTCTTGAGCACAATAAACAATATATTTTACTAAGAAAGACCTTGAGTTTTATCCATACCCTAGACATCAATTAAACCTCTGTGAGCCTTACTGGAAGTGGCTGCCAGAATCAAGAAAGGTAAGATGTGAAGTAGCAATGTGAAGAGGGATCTTACTCTTTTCTCTTCTTTGACAGCAATATCTATCACATTTTATATTTTATTGGCTGTAACAGAGCTGACGCTAGGCTGACCCAGGGTTTAACAGTACTTCTCTGTTCACCACCCTTATACAGAAACCCAGAAGCCACATTCTAGTCTGAAAAATGAGGTTTTTGTTTGCCAAAGCAGCATGGCCCGATACTTCAGAGCTTTTTAACCTTTTTCTTATTGGTGATTACATTTGCAATTCATGCCACTGGGATTATGGAGACTTTCTCTAAATCCCTGGTAGGAAAAAAAAGAACCTCTTATTTTTTCCCGAACTCTCATGACAAACCAATTTTTCCTTTCTCATTTACAGGTTTTAAAAATGAACCTCATGACTAGGTATTACCTTGAAAATCTCTGAATTGCTAAACCTAATCTAGGCATCAGAGATCTACTTCAGTAAGGAGGAGATGCTTCAGGGTGTCATATTCATTCAGAAACTATAGGAAGAAGTATAGTTCTGTTACAAGAGAGAAAGAAGAAAAATCTTAAAACGATTTTTACTAGGAATAAATGTCTCAGAAGTTCCACACAACATATATACATATGCAACACAGAGACAAAGAAACATAGTCATGAAAAACTTCCTAGTTTTCAGGGTAGATTCAGGTTTTGTGTGGGCAGAAGCTTGCACTGTTTAGGAGACTCTTTCTGAGACAAAAAAATTTTTTAAATGTACAAATTTACAAACAGAAAATATATGAACATAGACATTTATTTTGTTTCAGATAGTAAATCCCAACAAATTAAAATATAAACTGGCAACATTGCAAACATTGAAACGTTCAAAAAATATTGTTATCAATATTAATTAGTTGCCTAATGCATATGCACTCTGGCTGCATATGCTTTGTCTCTTCATATGCAGCAATTATTAAATCTTTTCTAAGGAAAGAATAGAAAGTTAATTCAGTCAAGTTGGGTTGATTAAAAAAAAGTGACTGATAGCTTAGAACAGTTTCTTTCGGCTTCACGACTTTTTATTGGTGATGCCACATCTGTAAAGTGCTCTGCAAGTACTTGTTTAGGCAGTGAGTGTTGCCCTGAGGAAATCTCTTAGAGACCTCTACCTTTTTATTTATTTTTATTTTTAAAATGCTAACATGAGGAAGTGCTGGAATTTGACCCCCGCTTAGTTCACTCCAGAGGTCATACTTCTCATTAGGTTGCTGTTTTTCTTACCCTCTTTCTTCTTATTTTTTTTTCCTTGCTTTTTTTTAATCTTATTTTTTTATTGAAATGTAGTTAATTTACAATATCGTGTTAGTTTCAGGTGTATACCATGGTGATTCAGTTATATATATATATATATATATATATATATATATATATATATATATTCCTTTTCAGATTCTTTTTCCTTGTAACTTATTACAAAATATTGAGTATAGTTCCCTGTGCTATACAGTAAGAGACCTCCATACTTTTGATTCCGTGGACATGGTCGCCAATAACCTGTAGATGAAAAGTTAATCAGTAGTCAATCTATGGAAGATAGAAGATTTCATTTGAGCCAAATTGAAGATTTTAACCCAGGAACAGCCTTTCAGAAAGCTCTGAGAACTGTTCCACCTGTTTGAGGCCAAAGCACAGTTATATAGGTTTTTGAGTCTGAGGGCTCTACATTAAATGACAAATAGTTTGCACAATCCAGATATGTAAGTACAAAGTGAGTAGTGGTCATGGGTCTTTGGGGCCCCTTATAAGATTAAAAAGGACTGTTAGCTTTTAAGGAGTTGTCTGGTTGGCGCCAGGAGAATGTTGCTCTTTGTGGTTGAGCAGGTATTTCTGCCGACGGGGAGGTTGGGTGGGTGCATAATGCAGCGAACAAGGCACAGCAGAGAGGAGAGAGGAGCCAGCGAGCAGGAAAAGTTTCCTATGTTTACATTTTTCTTGTTTTCCCATAAAATAAGAATTTTGTTTCCTAAACCCTTATGGAAGAGTCTCTCTTGGCTATCCCCTACTCCCCATTCCCCACATGAACCCCAGCCCTGCCTCCACTGCGTTGAGCCTCACAAGCCATTTCACGTGAGCCTTAGCACAGACGTCCCTCTTGCTAATGTCCCTATTTTGGAGATCAAAGTGCTCAATCCCAACTTTGACCCTCGAGGACCCACAAAGACAGATGACTGTTCGGGATCAGGTAGATATGGAGATACTGGACAGCAGCCTGAAGACATCTAGGGTGGCGCAGTGTTTCTGTCTCTGGCACAGAGGTGGGGCTTTTGGTGATCGCCATTCTCTCCCCACACCTCATCTCTGGAGTGGAGCACACCAGGCTTGGAAGAGGCCTGTCCAAGTGTAGGGCTCTGAAGTTTAAGCTTCCTTAACTTCACAGCCACTTTGCTAGTAGAATTACTGGTAACAGTTTGAGACCTTAGACACTGTCAAGTATTAAAATCTGTATTTTTTTAACCCATAGCATATTAAACATTGTACTACTAGGACTTATACCTCTCACTATTTGGTGGCTATTCCAATACAACATAAAATATATTCTTTACCTGAGCCATTTTGACATAATGAACACTTGCTGGATAATTTCTTTTTGAGGACTATCCTTATAGGTAATGTTGTATTTATCAGTGAAATCAGCAATGTGAACTGTGAATCAAAAGTGATTTCCCAAGGAATGGGTAGGTTTCTGATATGGGAGAAAATTTTCTCATTGTGAAGGGGAGAATGAAACAGTTTATCAATAATAAAGTGGGAAATAAATTACAAGGCAATCCAAGAGTCAAGTTAGCAAGAAATAAGATTGCCCTGAGAGAATAGCCTTCATTTCTACAAATATGTGGGTTTAGAGGGAAGGCAGCAATCATTGATCAGGAGTCATGAAATCATATTTCGTGACCTTCCTTTTTTTGCCTACACAGTCTTTCTCCTCCCCGCTCCCGCTTTCACCCCTCTGTGAACAGAAGGTAGATCATCCAAAATAGAGGATTACTGTTAGAAAGGTGTGGCAAATGGTTCTCAATAAATCCCAACTCTTGGTATTCATAGTCTTGTATATCCACTCGCCTTGAGTGTGGGCTAGACCTGTGACTTGCTTCTAATCAATAGAATGTGGCAAGGATGGTGAGATATTATGTCCATGAATGGACTATAGAGGATTCTGACTGCCATCTTGCTAGCAAATTCTTTACCTTGCTGGCTTTGATGAAGCAAGCTGCCACGTTGTGAGCTGCTCTGCAAAGAGGCACATATGGGAATAACTGAGGGCAGATTCCAGCTGACAACCAGCAAGGAAATGCAGTCCTCAGTCTGACGATCAGCAAAGAACCGAATCCTACCAATAACCATATGACCTTGGAAGTGGATCCTTCCCCAGTTGACATTTCAGATGAGATTTAGATTGCAGCCTTGTAGGAGACCCTGAAACAGAAAACTCAGTAAAATTAAGCCCAGATAAATGACCCACTGAAAGTGTGAGATAATAAATAAATTTTAAAGGTGTGGTTGCATGTTTTAAGCTGCCAAGCTAGTGGTGATTATATAGAAATAGGTAACGAATACGAAACCTTAGACGTTTTCATAATACAATCACATTAAATAAAATGAAGTGTTAATGTTAACATTTAATCTGGTTTACTATTTACTTTTCCAAAACCATTATTTTAGCGAATTTACTTAATAGACATTGTACTCTGAAGTTTTTGTTTTCTAAGTACTCTACTCTCTTTTTATCTGTCGTTATAAATTTCTGTGTCAGCACTGTGCATGTT
Organism: Hyperoodon ampullatus; assembly: GCF_949752795.1. NCBI lineage: Eukaryota > Metazoa > Chordata > Mammalia > Artiodactyla > Ziphiidae > Hyperoodon > Hyperoodon ampullatus. The sequence goes on from NC_136922.1 coordinate 45,484,963, forward strand.
CTCTAGATCTAGGCGTGTAACTCACCACTGTCCTCTTTGTCATATCCTTTGCCATCGTTCTGGCCGCCACCCATGTTCAGTGTGGATAGTCTGACCTCGCTCAGTTCCTTCATCTTCAAAGATCATTAGTACTTCCTAGTCTAGCCACCCTCTCCGTGGACACGTCTCGTCAACCAGAAACATTATAATTCAGGAGATAGTATTAAAGTGATTAAGAGTTAAAAATCTAGATTCAAACAGGACTTGTATTTAATTCAGGCTCTGGCATTTTTCTTACGATGTGCTATTTGCAAGTTATTTCAATTCTCTAAGCATCTATTACCCCAGACATAACATGAAAACAATAACGATTTGATTAGACTATAAATGGAATTCCATGAAAACTCAGTGCATTTGTGGTCTTTAGTACATTGCCTGAATAAAATACGTTAGCAGTGTTACTTTCTAAGTTTAGCGTCTAATGGGACTATCCTCTCTGTCAATGTCACCTACTAAACTTGTTCTTCCATTTCTTGCAACATAAAGTTCTTTGCTTCCTATCTTTCAAATCCATCATCCTGCTCTGAATTTTGTTTTCTTCCCAAAAGTTGCTCAACTATTACAACTGTATTCTCACCGATATTTTTAATGCTCTCATTTGCTTTGCTAAATCCTAAGTCTGACTTAAGGCCTCTTAGATCAGCAGAGAAAATAATAAAACCATCCTGATTGGCACTTCTAAATTGATATGACTTTATTCTCAGCTGAACCTTTAAAACTCTCTAATATATTCATTCTTCAAAAGTGTATTAGTGCCAAATGTCGAAGGAAGCCCAATAACAGAAATAACAAGAAAATGCAAAAATAATTGCCTAGATCAGTGAGCAGTTTTTAACATAATAGTAGTATTGTCCCTTGATTGCTGACATATTGTGCCATCTATGTACTTACCCTTTACCCTTCCCACAGCATAAATTATTATAAAATGTAATGATGTTATAATCTGGAGCTGCTATGGTCTGGCAAATTTCTTATTCTACAAGGGCAAATTGACCAAACTTTGAGAATGAACTGATTGTATGAATCTGGGGAACAGAGGCATTAGAAAGAAGCATATAGCCATATCTTTGCTCTGCTTGTTTGGTATTTCAGTTGCAAAATTTTAAGTGACCTTAAACAAGTGCAAGTAATCATTCTCACCAACATTCAATCCTGGATCCATCTTTTGTGCCTCCTACCTGAGAATATGGGGTGAAGTGAATAGGACAGGCATGGCCCCTGCCCTCAGGGAGTTAGCAATAGGAAGGAAAAATATCATGTGTAGTTAGTCAGGCTTACTACTTCCTCTGGTTGCTTTCCAAAACTAACCCACTTTCTGTGATGGAGATCTCATCTCTCTGTGTCTTCTGAGATAATTTCTCCATAAGTTAATTCCTCTCTTTTATTGTCAGTCCCTTTCTTTCCTCTGGCTCCTTCCAAGTTCCTTACAAGCACAGGAAATGTCTCCTCAAGCTAGCACCCACCTCTCTCTTGGGAGTACCCTTATTTCATTCTTTCATTAATCACTCAATAAAGTATCTTCTCTGCATATACTTTCAGGTTGTAGACCGTGGGTTTAAGAAGTTGGTTTCACAGTCTGGCTGTTGTCTTGTTTCTCTACTGAATATGCACCTTTGATGGGAACTTTCTAATTTTCAAGTCCAGTGATTTGACATTTCTGGCAGGCACCTACAGAGCAAAGTGGTCCTGCTTGGAAATATTCCTTTCTCCTGTCCTCAAGACCCCACTCTTCTTTGTTATCCTTTTACTTCTCCCATCATTGATCTTTATTCTCCCAGCTTTTCTTCCTGTACTTACCCCTAATTTTATGCACACATCAAATATCCAGTAAGGACTTTCTAAAAGTCTTACTTTGCATGAAGTCTCCAACTGGTCTCTAACCACCATTTAAAATTTGGGACATTTTCAGTACAAGTTGGCTTTTCAACTTCTCTTGAAATATGGAAGATCTGCGAATTCTGGGTTCCCATTGATGAATGGCAGCAATCAGAGCTGAGCAGTGGCCAGATCATGGAGACACCGCATCACAGCCCTCACCTCACCACATCACCCCTCTCACTGCCCAGTGAACATTTGAGTTGAACAGTCCTTTCTTACATTCTCCTTGATGTATAACTTCAGCTATTCATTTCTGTTTAGAGGATTCACAGAAACAAAATAATAAATACAAAATGCCCCCTTCCCTAAATGACAGTGTTCAATTAAAACTTTTCTCAGGTTTCTTTGTCAGCATAGCAGGCCTCATTCTTTTGCCTCAAACAGTCACTTGGGCTTCTGCCAGTGTCCATTATGATCAGTTACTAGCCCTTAAAAGGAATGTTTTAAAGGTATATCCATTTTCCCTAGGGTTTTATATTACAGTCTAGCTTGAACTCCACATAGATTTTTACTTCAAAATTCATATTATTTAGGTCACACATCTCAAATCAGAACCCATGAGAACTGGGGCCTGTGTTCTTTATGTGGAAAGTATTCCTCTGTTTCTGTATTGATCAAACTTCTACTTCCTCTTTCTATAAACTTGGATTTAAATTGTTACAAACACTTTGGTTTTCCCCCTGAGGTTTCTGATGCTTCTGTCTTCAGACAGATGATATGATGCTTTTATTAAAAAAAAAAAAAGTGTCAGCTGGACAAATATACCTGAGAAATCCCTAAATTCTATCTCACTCAATTACAGTGTATTTTTCAAGAAAATTTGATTTTAACAAAAAATTGCTGCCAAGGGCCACACTGAAGCATCAGTTAACATGGTGGGTAAGGGCAGATACCCTAGCAGCCGACTGCCTGGGTTCACACCAGCTCTGTGACTTTGTGACCTCGGGCAGGTTATTTAGCTACTTGGTGCCTTTGTTTCTTTAATCAAAAATGGGGATTATAGTCACATCTACCTCATAGAGTTGTTTTGAGTATTTGTTTTTAATTTTTATTTATTTTTTGGCTGCATTGGGTCTTCGTTGCTGAATGTGGGCTTTCTCTAGTTACAGCGAGTGGGGGCTACTCTTCGTTGCAGTGCGTGGGCTTATTGCAGTGGCTTCTCTTGTTGTGGAGCACGGGATCTAGGTTCACGGGCTTCAGTAGTCGCAGTACATGGGCTCAGTAGTTGCAGCATGCAGGCTGTAGAGCACAGGCTCAGTAATTGTGGTGCTTGGGCTTAATGGCTCTGCGGCATGTGGGATCTTCCCAGACCAGGTATCGAACCCGTGTCCCCTGCGTTGGCAGGCGGATTCTTAACCACTGCACCACCAGGGAAGTCCGTGTTCTGAGTACTAAACAAGCTAATATTTTCAAAGTGCTTAGAATTCTGGGTACCTATTACATAATAAGTACTATATAAGTATTTGTTAAAGCAAACTTTTCTTTCTTTCTTACTCTCTCTCTCTTTTTTTGTACAGGTTCCAACTGCTTCAAGTGCCAAGGACTGCTGGAGAAACAACAGTTGCTCACCTTGGGAGAGGAGGGTGTATGGACAGGGGCACGGTAAGTCTCAGGGCCAGCCTCTTTGGACAGACAAGTGTGTACACACAGTAACACTGAGTAAGCCCCTAAAATGGAATGACCACCAGATCAACTAAGAGTAAATCCCCCCAAAGAACTTCAAGAGGGGAGCTTGAAATTGAAATTGCTGATAAAGTGTTGAGAACTTTCATACACATCTGAACTTGTAAATAGAGATCCAAATCTTGCATATATTTGAAAACTGTATTCTGATTATAGTAATTTTTGAATGTTAGTAATAGAGTAATAGGATATTAGTAATGCAGAAAAGTAGGTAAGCAAAAGTGAAAGTTATCCATAATACCACATCTCAGAAATAAATATGGTTAATATTTTGATGTATTCTCATCCTTTATTTTTTTAACCTGCTAGTAAGTTGAAGAGATACTGCTTTGTATAAACAATTTTATATTCTGCTTTTCTTTAATACCATGTCATGACCATTTTTTGTTGTCATTAAAAATTCTTGAGGTTTTTTGTAATGACTGTACAACATAGTCAACCATTTTTCTTTTTCTCACAACTTTCAAATTACTACTTTTAGGAAAAATTTTATTTTAGGAGTATTATGCTTTACTCATAGCATAGAGAAATCTAATTTTTCTTTTCCAGTTGTTCTTTTGGAAATATTTGGGCACAGGCAATCCATAAACAAATGAACAAACAAATACTTCCTTATCCTGGTTTTTACACTCACTGGTTGAATTAGTAAACAAAAACATATATATATATAAATATTTTATAAAACGTATATAATATTTATATATATAACATATATTTTCAAAGTTCTTAGAATTCTGTGTACCTAGTATACAGTAAGTAAATACTATATAAGTGTTTGTTAAAAAACTTTTAAACAACTTCTGAAATACTTCATTCATACAATCAATATTGACAGCACATTCAAGAACCAGAGTAAATTAGATAATTTAAATTCCTTGTTTTTCAAGTCTACAGGCATAAAAAAAAGTTTAATTATAAAATCTTCATGTATTCCTCTATGGAGATACAGTGTTCCTCAAAAGAGAGATATTTATACCAAAAGATCTATTTTAATTAATTGTTGTCACATGATATCCCAAGATACTAAAATCCACATTTTAAAAGGTATTGTTTTTAATTAATGTTAATAAAAGCCAAAATACTTTATGTTCAAATTTAAATTTTTTGGTGAGACATTGCTGTTACATATAGTCAACAATTTTGGAATTAAGTTAGATGTAATATCAAGTTTATATCTGTTTTCTTCTGGTCAAGGAAGAAATTATATTTTCTCTTAGGACTTAACAACTTCCACTTTAGTTTCCAGGGGAGTAAAGTAGAAGACAAATGACTAATAAGTAAATAAAATCGTATTTTAAATTAATCAAACTCATTCATTAATTCAAATATACTTTATTATGTTTGGGGTCAACATTGGTTTTACTTTATATTATAATATTTGGTTTTAATTATTCAACTCATTGAACTTTATAGGAGTTATATATAGTTATATGACTATGTATGTATATATATATGTGTGTATATATATATATATATATATATTTTTTTTTTTTTTGTAAATTGCATTTACACCAGACTTATTTATTTTTGGTGGCTTGTGAGTTTTACACCTTGGTAGTTAAAATCTGAAATAGGGTAGGACATATTTCAGATATATATTTTGTTCACAGATCAATACAGAGTTTAGGGCCCTGCGTACTACAGGAAGCATTTTGTGATGATAATACTCTTGTCTGCTTTTTGTGATTATTTGGAACAGCTTTTCAATTCTCAGGTTGTACTATGAAGAGGAAATGGGCTCTTTCTCTTAAAGAGAACTCCCATCTGATACCTGCCTTTCAGAAAAGAAGCTGTTCTAAACCAAATCCATTGAGATCCAGTGATAAGATCCTCTTACGTGTCACTGGGACCTGTTCTACAGAATGTAATATTAAAGGTTAGCTTTCATTCTGCTTGAGTGGAATTTCTTAAGCAGGAAAACACGAGCAAAGACAGCCTGTAGAGATTTGACATGACAACCATTCTCATCTTATTGAAGTACAGCATAGACTGCAGATGTCCATTTATAGCCTATTTGAAAAATCTTTAACATTCTTCGGAGCTTTTAAAAGTATATTTCCCAGGGGAAAACTTTTTTAAGATACAGGAAACTTCTCACCATTTTTATAGCTTCAGGTATCCTATTTCTTATTTCCGTGGGAAATCATCAAATGCAGTTCTACATATTACTGATGACCAATAGGAAACACAGACTCAAATCCTCATGCTTTGCTAACGAACATGTATTTCATCACAGACATAATAATTAGCTGAGATAATCAGATGTTTGTAAAATAGGTAACTTACTCTTCATTTTCATGATTATTACTACATTTAAACTTTCCGAAGACTTTCCTTTTCAAAGATTCCATTTCTACACATATTTTGCGCAAAAATCTCTGAGATGAGGGGAGCTGCAGTAGTAGTTTGCTTAGGTGATTATTATGCCTTACTTTTAACTCTCTCATATACTACAATAAAAGAGTGTGTTTAAGCCATCCTATCATTTAATATGATGAAAGGTTTTTATGAATTGCAATCAATACTATATGTTAACTTCAAAAGGGGAAATCAGACCAAAAAGGAATAGGCAATATTCCATTTCTTCCTTGCAAAGTGAAAACCTTTTGTTAAGGTTCTATGCATACAAGTTTCTAACAAAATTCATTGTTTAGCTCAGTTAGAGAAAAAAAGACTACCAAAACATGATAGGAGATGTTATTTTTGAGTGCTCACAATGAAGTGCCAGGATTTTTGCTAAATATTTTACATGTATTACCCAATATGTTCACAGCTGCCCTATGATGTAGACACCACTACCCTTGTCATACCAAAGGGAATTTCCAACCATGTAAAATATCTGCAAATATAGTTTTGATTACTTATTTTTGCTGTTTCCTGTAAAAAAACAAAGAGAGTTATTGGTTGTCTCTCATTATAAGATGCTTCTTAATAGTAACAGTCAGAGAAGAGAGTTTAAAATAAAGAAAAAAGTATCAGTAATTGAATGGTTAAACCAATATTAGTTAATCTCTTATTTATTGCTCACTGTTAATTCTGGGCTCTAGAAATATAGCTGAGAGCAGACCAGAGCAGTGCTTCTCAGAATTTAGTGTGCCTAAAATTACATAGCAACCTTCTTAAAATACAGATTCCTGGGTCTCATATAGAAATTCTGCTCCAATAGGTCTGAGTGGAGCCCAAGTGTTGTTGTTGGTCTCTGCACAATATTCTCAGTAGCATTGGACTACCATCTCTGCTTTCTAGGTGTTTATATTCTGGTGAACTTTAAGTATTAATAATAAAATTTATAATTATTACTTCACTACATTACATATATTTCCTTTATTTAATCCTCACAGTGAGCACAACACTATAAGGCAGGGATGCATTATTATTACCACCATATACAAGAAGAAACACTTGTAAGTAAATGAAATGTCTCTCCTAGTTCAATCAGTTAGAGGCAGCAGAACCAAGGTTTAAGCCTGTTTTTTTCCCCTCAAGCCAGTATTATGGACATTGTATTATTCTCTGCCACATTTTATATTTACTTAAACTTTTTCATGTCAAAAGCCAAAAAAAAACTTCTGCAGTTTTTCAAATGCCCAGCAAATGTTACTAGAAGCAAAGGGGTCAGGGGTCAAACAAAATTATCACAAGCATGTGACATAGTAAATCATCAAACTATTATATATATTGCCCATATGATTATGGAAATTTTTATTCTGTATTTGTAGCTTCAGTTCAACCTCATTTTTTTTTTTTTTTTTGCGGTACGCGGGCCTCTCACTGTTGTGGCCTCTCCCATTGTGGAGCACAGGCTCCGGACGTGCAGGCTCAGCGGCCATGGCTCACGGGCCCAGCCGCTCTGCGGCATGTGGGATCTTCCCGGACCGGGGCATGAATCCGTGTCCCCTGCATCAGCAGGCGAACTCTCAAACACTGAGCCACCAGGGAAGCCCCAACCTCATTATTTATTAACATGTTTATTGGAGTATAATTGCTTTAAAATGGTGTGTTTCTGCTTTATAACAAAGTAAATCTGCTATACGTACACCTATATGCCCATTACCCTCTGTCTTGCGTCTCCCTCCCACCCTCCTTATCCCACCCCTCTAGGTGGACACAAAGCACTGAGCTGATCTCCCTGTACTATGTGGCTTCTTCCCACTAGCTATTTTACATTTGGTAGTATATATATGTCCATGCCACTCTCTCACTTTGTCCCAGCTTATGCTTCCCCCTCCCTGTGTCCTCAAATCCATTCTCTACATCTGCATCTTTATAACTGCACCTAGGCTCATCAGAACCTTTTTTTTTTTTTTTTTAGATTCCATATATGTGTGTTACCATACAGTATTTGTTTTTCTCTTTCAGACTTACTTCACTCTGTACGACAGTCTCTAGGTCCATCCACCTCACTACAAATAACTCAATTTCACTTCTTTATATAGCTCAGTAATATTCCATTGTGTATATGTGCCACATCTTCTTTATCCATTCATCTGTCGATGGACACTTAGGTTGCTTCCATGTCCTGGCTATTGTAAATAGAGCTGCAATGAACATTGTGGTACATGACTCTTTTTGAATTATGGTTTTGTCAGGGTATATGCCCCGTAGTGGAATTGCTGGGTCGTATGGTAGTTCTAATTTTTAGTTTTTGAAGGACCTCCATACTGTTCTCCATAGTGGCTATATCAATTTACATTCCCACCAACACTGCAAGACGGTTCCCTTTTCTCCACACCCTCTCCAGCATTTATTGTTTGTAGATTTTTTGATGATGGCCATTCTGACTGGTGTGAGGTGATATCTCATTGTAGTTTTGATTTGCATTTCTCTAATGATTAATGATGTGGAGCATTCTTTCACGTGTTTGTTGACAATCTGTATATCTTCTTTGGAGAAATCTCTATTTAGGTCTTCTGCCCATTTTTGGATTGGGTTGTTTGTTCTTTTGATATTGAGCTGCATGAGCTGCTTGTATATTTTGGAGATTAATACTTTATCAGTTGCTTCATCTGCAACTATTTTCTCCCATTCTGAGGGTTGTCTTTTCATTTTGTTTATGGATTCCTTTGCTGTGCAAAAGCTTTTAAGTTTCAAGAAGTCGCATTTCTTTATTTTTGTTTTTATTTCCATTTCTCTAGGAGTTGGCTCAAAAAGGATCTTGCTGCATTTTATGTCATAGAGTGTTTTGCCTGTTTTCCTCTAAGAGTTTTATAGTGTCTGGCCTTACATTTAGGTCTGTAATCCATTTTAACTTTATTTTTGTGTATGGTGTTAGGGACTGTTCTAATTTCATTCTTTTACATGTAGCTGTCCAGTTTTCCCAGCACCACTTATTGAAGAGGCTGTCTTCTCTCCACTGTATATTCTTGCCTCCTTTATCAAAAAATAAGGTGACCATATGTGCATGGGTATATCTCTGTGTTTTCTATCCTGTTCCATTGATCTATATTTCAGTTTTTGTGCCCAAACCATACTGTCTTGATTGCTGTAGCTATGTAGTATAGTCTGAAGTCAGGGAAACTGATTCCTCCAGCTCCGTTTTTGTCTATCAGGATTGCTTTGGCTATTTGGGGTCTCTTGTGTTTCCATGCAAATTTTGTAATTTTTTGTTCTAGTTCTGTGAAAAATGCCATTGGTAGTTTGATAGGGGTTGCACTGAATCTGTAGCTTGCTTTGGGTAGTATAGTCATTTTCACAGTGTTGATTCTTCCAATCCAAGAACATGGTATATCTCTCCATCTGTTTGTATCATCTTTAATTTCTTCATCAGTGTCGTATAGTTTTCTAAGTACAGGTCTTTTGTCTCCTTAGGTAGGTTTATTCCTAGGTATTTTATTCTATTTTGCAATGGTAAATGGGAGTGTTACCTTAATTTCTCTTTCAGATTTTTCATCATTAGTGTATAGGAATGCAAGAGATTTCTGTGCATTGATTTTGTATCCTGCTACTTTACCACATTCATTGATTAGCTCCAGTAGTTTTCTGGTAGCATCATTAGGATTCTCTATGTATACTATCATATCATCTGCAGACAGTGACAGCTTTACTTCTTCTTTTCTGATTTGGATTCCTTTTATTTCCTTTTCTTCTCTGATTGCTGTGGCTAAAACTTCCAAAACTATGTTGAATAATAGTGGTGATACTGGGCAACCTTATCTTGTTCCTGATCTTCGTGGAAATGGTTTCAGTTTTTCACCATTGGGAATGATATTGGCTGTGAGTTTGTCATATATGGCCTTTATTATGTTGAGGTAGGTTCCCTCTATACCTTTTTTCTAGAGGGCTTTTACCATAATATGTGTTGAATTTTGTCGAAAGATTTTTCAGCATCTATTGAGATGATCATATGGTTTCTATTCTTCAGTTTGTTAATATGGTATATCACATTGATTGATTTGTGTGTATTGAAGAATCCTTGCATTGCTGGGATAAACCCAACTTGATCACGGTGTATGATCCTTTTAATGTGCTGTTCGATTCTGTTAACTAGTGTTTTCTTGAGTAATCTTGCATCTATGTTCATCAGTGATATTGGCCTGTAGTTATCTTTGTTACATTTTTGTATGGTTTCGGTATCAGGGTGATGGTGGCCTCGTAGAATGAGTTTCAGAGTGTTCCTCCCTCTGCTCTATTGTGGAAGAGTTTGAGAAGAATTGGTGTTAGCTCTTCTCTAAATGTTTGATAGAATTCTCCTGGGAAGCCATCTGGGCCTGGGCTTTTGTTTGTTGGCAGAAATTTAAACACAATTTCTAATTCAGTGCTTGTGATTGGTCTTTTTATATTTTCTATTTCTTCCTGGTTCAGTCTCAGAGAGTTGTGCTTTTCTAAGAATTTGTCCATTTCTTCCAGGTTGTCCATTTTATGGGCTGTAGTTGCTTGTAGTAATCTCTCATAATCCTTTGTATTTCTGCAGCGTCAGTTGTTACTTCTCCGTTTTTATTTCTAATTCTATTGATCTGAGTCTTTTCCCTTTCTTTCTTGATGAGTCTGGCTAATGGTTTATCAATTTTGTTTATCTTCTCAAAGAACCATATTTTACTCTTATTGATCTTTGCTGTTGTTTCCTTCATTTCTTTTTCATTTATTTCTGACCTGGTCTTTATGATTTCTTTCCTTCTGCTAACTTTGGGGGTTTTTTGTTCTTCTTTCTCTAATTGCTTTCAGTGTAAGGTTAGGTTGTTTATTTGAGATGTTTCTTGTTTTTGAGGTGGGATTGTATTGCTATGAACTTCCCTCTTAGAACTGCTTTTGCTGCATCCCATAGGATTTGGGTCATTGTGTTTTCATTGTCATCTGTTTTTAGGTATTTTTTGATTTCCTCTTTGATTCTCCAGTGAACTCTTATTTATTAAGTAGTGTATTGTTTATCCTCTATGTGTTTGTACTTTTTACAGATTTTTTCCTGTAATTGATATCTAGTCTCATACCATTGTGGTCAGAAAAGATACTTGATATGATCTCAATTTTCTTAAATTTATGAAGGCTTGATTTGTGACCCAAGATACCATCTATCCTGGAGAATGTTCTATGAGCACTTGAGAAGAAAGTGTATTCTGTTTTTTTGGATGGAATGTTGTATAAATATCAATTAAGTTCATCTTGTTTAATGTACTATTTAAAGCTTGTGTTTCCTTATTTATTTTCATTTTGGATGATCTGTCCATTGGTGAAAGTGGGATGTTAAAGTCCCCTACTATGTTTGTTTTACTGTTGATTTCCCCTTTTATGGCTGTTAACATTTGCCTTATGTATTGAGGTGCTCCTATGTTGGGTGCATAAATATTTACAATTGTTATATCATCTTCTTGGATTGATCTCTTGATCATTAGGTAGTGTCCTTCTTTGTCTCTTTTAATAGCCTTTGTTTTAAAGTCTATTTTCTCTGATTTGAGAATTGCTACTCCAGCTTTCTTTTGATTTCCATTTGCGTGGAATATCTTTTTCCACGCCCTCAGTTTCCACCTGTTTGTGTCGCTAGGTCTGAAGTGCATCTCTTGTAGACAGCATATATAAGTGTCTTGTTTTTGTATCCATTCAGTCAGTCTATGTCTTTTGGTTGCAGCATTTATTCCATTTACATTTAAGGTAATTATTGACATGTATATTCCTATTACCATTTTCTTAATTGTTTTGGGTTTGTTATTGTAGGTCTTTTCCTCCTCTTTTTTTCCCTGCCTAAAGAAGTTCCTTTCACATTTGTTGTAAAGGTGGTTTGGTGTTGCTGAAGTCTCTTAACTTTTGCTTTTATGTAAAGATTTTAATTTCTTCATCAAATCTGAATGAGATCCTTGCTGGGTAGAGTAATTTGGTTGTAGGTTTTTCCCTTTCATCACTTTAAATATGTCCTGCCACACCCTTCTGGCTTGCAGAGTTTCTGGTGAAAGATCAGCTGTTAACCTTATGGGGATTCCCTTGTGTGTTATTTGTTGTTTTTCCCTTGCTTCTTTTAATATTTTTTCTTTGTATTTAATATTTGATATTTTGATTAACATGTGTCTTGGTGTGTTCTCCTTGGATTTATCTTGTATGGGACTCTCTGTGCTTCCTGGACATGATTGACTATTTCCTTTCTCATATTAGGGAAGTTTTCAAGTATAATCTCTTGAAATATTTTCTTTGTCCCTTTCTTTTTCTCTTCTTTGTTTGGGACCCCTATAATCCGAATGTTGGTGCATTTAATGTTGTCCCAGAGGTCTTTGAGACTGTCCTCAATTCTTTTCATTCTTTTTTCTTTATTCTGCTCTGCAGTAGTTATTTCCACTATTTTATCTTTCAGGTCACTTATCCGTTCTTCTGCCTCAGTTATTCTGCTCTTGATTCCTTCTAGAGAATTTTTAATTTCATTTATTGTGTTGTTCATCATTGTTTGTTTGCTCTATACTTCTTCTAGGTACTTGTTAAATGTTTCTTGTATTTCCTGTATTCTATTTCGAAGATTTTCGATCATCTTTATTATCATTACTCTGGATTCTTTTTCAGGTAGACTACCTATTTCCTATTTATTTGTTTATTAGTCTGGTGGTTTTTTACCTTACTCCTTCATCTGCTGTGTGTTTCTCTGGCTTCTCATTTTGCTTAACTTACTGTGTTTGGGGTATCTGTTTCACAGGCTGCAGGTTTGTAAGTCCCATTGTTTTTGGTGTCTGCCCCCAGTGGTTAAGGTTGGTTCAGTGGGTTGTGTAAGCTTCCTGGTGAAGGGGACTGGTGCCTGTGTTCTGGTGGATGAGGCTGGATCTTGTATTTCTGGTGAGCAGGACCACATCTGGTGGTGTGTTTTGGGGTTTCTGTGACCTTATTATGATTTTAGGCAGCCTCTCTGCTAATGGGTGGGTTTGTGTTCCTGACTTGCTAGTTGTTTGGCATAGGGTATCTAGCACTGCAGCTGCTGGTCATTGAGTGGAGCTGGTTCTTAGTGTTAATATGGAGACCTCTGTGAGAGGTCTTGCCGATTGATATTGTGTGGGGACTGGAGGTCTCTGGTGTACTAGTATCCTGAACTCAGCTCTCCCACCTCAGAGGCTCAGGTCTGACACCCGGCTGGAGCACCAAGACCCTGTCAGCCACTCGTCTCAGAAGAAAAGGGAAAGGAAAAAAGAAAGAAAGGAAATTAAATAAATTTAAAAATAAAATAAAGTTATTAAAATATAAAAGTAATAAAAAGAAAGAAGACAGCAACCACACCAATAAACAAATCCACCAATGATAACAAGTGCTAAAAACTATACTAAAAAAAAAAGGACACAACCATATGACAGATGGTAAAAGCAAACCTATACAGACAAAATCACACAAAGAAGTGTAATCATACACACCCACAAAAACAGAAAAAGGAATATATATATATATATATATATATATATATATATATAAAAGAGAGCAACCAAATCAATAAACAAATCTACCAATGATAATAAGCCCTAAGTACTAAACTAAGATGAACATAAAACCAGAAACAAATTATATGCAGAAACCCCAGGTCACAGTTGCTCCCAAAGTGCACCACCTCGATTTTGGACTGATTCGTTCTCTATTCAGGTGTTCCACAGATGCAGGGTACATCAAGTTGTTTGTCAAGATTTAATCTGCTTCTCCTGAGGCTGCATGGAGACATTTCCCTGTCTCTTCTTTGTTCGCACAGCTCCCGGGGTTCAGCTTTGGATTTGGCCCTGCCTCTGCATGTAGGTTGCCCTCTGGCATCTGTTCTTCTTCCAGACAGGACAGATTTAAAGGAGAGGCTGATTAAGGGGCTCTGGCTCACTCATGCCAGGGGGAGGGAGTGGTTCGGAATGCAGGGCAAGCCTGCAGTGGCAAAGGCCTGCATGATGTCATAGCAGCCTGAAGTATGACGTGTGTTCTCCTGGGGAAGTTGCCCCTGGCTTATAGGACCCTGGCAGTGGTGGGCTGCACAGGCTTCTGCCTGTGGAGGTGTGGATAGTGACCTCTGCTTGCACATAGGCTTCTTGGTGGCTGCAGTAGCAGCCTCAGCATTTCATGCCTGTCTCTGGTGTTTGCACTGATAGCCTTGGCTCATGCCTGTCTCTGGAGCTCGTTTAGGCAGTGCTCTGAATCACCTCTCCCTGTGCACCCTGAAATAATGATCTCTTGCCTCTTAGGCACTTTCAGACTTTTTCCCAGACTCCCTCCTGGCTAGGTATGGCACACTAGCCCCCGTCAGGCTGTGTTCAAGTAGCCAACCCCAGTCCTCTCCCTGGGATCTGATCTCCGAAGCCCGAGCCTCAGCTCCCAACCCCCATCCGCCTTGGTGGGTGAGCAGACAAGCCTCTCAGGCTGGTGAGTGCTGGTTGGCACCGATTCTCTGTGCGGGAATCTTTCTGCTTTGCCCTTTGCACCCCTGTTGCTACGCTCTCCTCCGTGGCTCCGAAGCTTCCCCCCTGCCCACCCCCTGTCTCCACCAGTGAAGGGGCTTCCTAGTGTGTGGAAACTTTTCCTCCCTCACAGCTCCCTTCCAGAGGTGCAGGTCCCGTCCCTACTCTTTTGTCTCTGTTTATTCTTTTTTCTTTTGCCCTACCCAGGTACGTGGGGAGTTGCTTGCCTTTTGGGAAGTCTGAGGTCTTCTGTCAGCATTCAGTAGGTGTTCTGTAGGAGCAGTTCCACGTGTAGATGCATTTCTGATGTATTTGTGGGGAGGAAGGTGATCTCCATGACTTACTCCTTCACCATCTTGAAGGTGCCCCCTGGAGAATGATTTTCAATGTTTCCTTTGGAATGTAAGGGTCTCCGGGGCAGGAACAGCTGCTTTTAATCTTTTGTAACCCAGTACCTGTTCTATTATGTGCTGACTGTTCTATAAATATTGACTGGGGGAGCAAATCAAACGATAGGGTCTGAGCTTCCCATAGGCTGCAGCCTTCTCACAAATGTTCTTCGGTAGAAAGTATTTATCTAATTTAACTCTTAAAATAATTTCTGTGATATTAATTTCAAACATACATTACTAACATTGCTACTTTCTTAATACAAGCTATTTTTGTTTCTTTAAGAATATGCTTGTTTATTCATAGGTAGCATAAGTAACACGAGGCAGAGAAGTTGCTAAATAAATCATTTTCATGAATAACAGTGAACAGGTTTGTAAAATTCATTTAAATAGTCACTTCTCAAGTTTATGGTTGCCCTGGGTTGGAGGCATTTAAAACTTGAGTCTTAAGGAAAAATTGTCAAGATCCTCTCAAGATTTTTTTTTTGTTTTTGTAATTCTGACCAGTTTATTCCGTTTTGCAGTGCATTACTATATAAAGAAATTGAGAACCTGCTGTTTAAATAACAATTTGTCCAATATTCTAGGCATCTGTTGCTTTGGAATTCCTATGTGTTTCTGGACTGGACACTAAAGCCTCTTATTTTCAACTTTGTAACAGAAGAATGCTGATATCTTTTGAGTATGGATTCATTATTTCCTTAATTATTTTGTACTTCCTGTGAAATCCAAGGAAAACAATATTAGTAGGCTTTCACCAGATATCCTTTTATCAATTACAAATATTGTATTTTATTGGTGAATTAGTAAAAAAAAAAACAAAAACAAAAAAAACGAAAATAACCCAGTAAAAACCTCTAATGGTACAGAGCTAAACGCCTAAAATATTTCAATTCTCCTCTCCTAGTTTTGTACCTTTAGTATTTTTTTATTCTGCTTTTCTAAGAAGAAATGCAGAGCAGCATTCTTAGGCTTTAATAGGTCCTACCTGCATTGGACCACCTTGGACTTCCAAATCATGGAATCACTGCATGAAGAAAGGAGTGTTTACAGAAAGAGAATGTAGTTGAAACTCAAAAATGTCCAAGCCTTTTTGGAACCAATTTTCTTGATTAATTTTCTCCTTCTAGTTGGATAGAGTCTATCCTAATATTTTTCATCATAGATCTCTAGTCAAAACTATAGTCATTAATAGGTATTATCTTTACAATTCAAACAAAACCTTTCCAGAATATTAATTTCTGCTTTTTACTAGTCTATGGGATGTTATTTGCTTTAAACAATCATTTGTATTTTATTTGAAGAAAAATATTTATGCTTCTTCATTATAGCTTATGTAAAAATGTCAATGATATGCCATATCTTTCATAAATAAGAATCTTTAATCATGTTATTTGCATTATGATGAGTGTCTCATAATCAATCATCATTAGATGATTTGAGAAAATACAGAACCATGAAAATAATATTAGCAACTAATTTTTCAAAACTTGTGTTCCATTGTAGCACGTCATTACCAACTCATTTTCAAAAGTTAGTGCATCTGCCTTTTCCACTTTACAGTAGCTATAGTATTTTGATGTAATTTAGATCTAGAGTATTGTTATTTGCATCGAATATTTTTTGATCAGCCACTATATTTAGATTGCTGTCCCATGTACGATGCACTCAGTTTTAAAGTCAAAATCAGTTATGTAATAGTATTTGGCAGCTTGGTGGCTCAGCTCCAGTGCTCCTGAGGCCCCCACTGGTCTCTAAAACTTTTTGTCTTTACTATCCACCAAAATGATTCTCACATAGGCCCTGGAGCTCACAGTATAAACATTTTCATTGATCGTCCAATCCTATTTCTTACCCTATTAGCTGATTGTAATTTCACTCCTTGAATGAATGTGGACAGTAGATAGGAGAGGGCAGGCAATTATCCGGCCATAATGTAACAAAAAGTGTCCTACTTTAAAATAGTAATTTTAAATCTCTTTAAGGATTTGAAAACTAAATCATTGACAGGAAAGAGTGATTTGATAATTTATCTCAAGATACTAGGAAAGGGTAACCAAATGAAAAGCATGAGCGACTATATAATAGAAATGGAGAAGAGAAAATGAGGATAATTAATTTAACATTCATTTGGTTGAATATGCAAATATTAAAATAATTTTAAAACAAACATTATAAACTATATATCTTATATTTCTATATATATACAGAGAACATTTTATTTGGTCATATATATAAATATATATTTATAAATATACATTTCAAATGAAAAAATAATTACTACGTTTATAATAATTATCTCCCTGTGAGAGGAAGAGACTGATTTTAGTTTCTTCTTTAAAGTTTTCTTTGTTTTGTAAAGGGTCTATAAATGTGTAATAGTTTTACAATTTAAAAAAATTACTTTTTAGAAGAATATAGGAGATACGGGGACATCCCCTAGAAAGTCCTAACAATAGAAAACTGTTAAAAGGGACTGCTTCTAGGGAGTGGGACTTGGAGTCAGGAAGAGAGGGGCACATGTTTTGTATATGCTTTCTTCAAAGCTGTACTTTTGGCGTTTTTAATAAAAACGTGTTTTAAAAATTGTATGCAGCAGGAGAATGTGGGCGTTTGGACAAGAATTTGGTAGTATCAATCTTAAGGTAATAAACTAAAAATAAAGTTAAATTTCTTCTGCCCCCAGTGAAGACTGCTGTCATGTCCTGCTTGCTGTCTGCTGTCCATGGTGGGCTGTTGCTCCAGGACCCTTTTGCTTCAGACATGTAAGATCTCCTGTCCATTAAATTGTTGATACCTCTTAAAAAAAAAAAGATAAATTTCTTCTAATTCTTTAGTTAAGAAATCCACTAATTTTCCCAATGTAACCATACATTTCCCTTGTTTGCCATTGCATTTAATTGGATTTTTTTCTTCCAGTTTTATTGAGGTATAATCAACATTCAGCACTGTATAAGTTTAAGGTGTACAGTATAATTATTTGACTTACCTACATCATGAAATGGTTACTGCAATAAGTTCAGTCATCGATCATCTCATAGAGATATAAAATTAAAGAAATAGAAAAACTTTTTTTCTTGTGATGAGAACTCAGGATTTATTCTCTTAACTTTCATATATAACATACAGCAGTATTAATTATATTAATCATGCTATACATTACATCTCTAGTACTTATTTATCTGATAACTGGACATTTATACATTTTGACTGCTTTCATAATGTGTATATGTTGTTATGTGCTTTGCCATACAGATTGGATTCCATAGACTATTTCTAAGGTAGAGATTGCTGTGCCTAGGATGATCTCCTCCTCATTTTTGAGCCCAGGTCTTCTCACCTGGCTACTTTTCCTTCTCACCTCCATATTCAAGCATTCTGTTTTGCCATCTTTGAGCCCCATATTCTAGTAATCCAATTTTACTTTGTACTAGGTCTTGATCACACTCTCTGTTATGCACAGTCTTTTGCAAGGATGGCAGTCCACCACTACCCCAACTCCAAACACTTCGAGATGAAATCTTACTGAGTCCACTAGCCATGGTCTTTTTCTACAGTGGTTCCACCAAAAGCTTTTGAAACCTGTTTAGAGTAGAAAGTATTCTTAAATGTCACGAATTATCTGAGTTTACACTTAGTAAATTATTCAAAGGATGGTGGCTGATTGATGCCCCAGAAGGGGAGTCAAAATCACTGACAGAATCATACAATATTATCATGTACATATATAATTTCATAACTTCCTAGTTACTAATTATTATTCATTTAACAACAGTGTTTGCAATTTATTGCTGATTACAATATGCAAAATAGCAATTATGCATATTATTAACATGTCAGAATTGTAAAGATTATATTTAGTTACAATAATTTACTCTCGCCTTCTGTGTTATCTTGTATTTTTTGTTTTTCTTTTTTTAGATTTGATTCCATAACAATTTTTTTTGAATTTTATTTATTTATTTTAAACAGCAGGTTCTATTAGTTATCTATTTTATACATATTAGTGTATACATGTCAATCACAATCTCCTAATTCATCACACCACCACCACCCCCGCCCCTCTTTCCCCTCTTGTTGTCCATACGTTTGTTCTCTACATCTTTGTCTCTATTTCTGCCTTGCAAACTGGTTCATCTGTACCATTTTTCTAGATTCCACATATATGCATTAATATACGATATTTGTTTTTCTCTTTCTGACTTACTTCACTCTGTATGACAGTCTCTAGGTCCATCCACATCTCTACAAATGACCCAGTTTCCTTCCTTTTTATGACTGAGTAATATCCCACTGTATATATGTACCATATCTTCTTGATCCATTTGTCTGTCGATGGACATTTAGGTTGCTTCCATGACCTGGCTATTGTAAATACTGCTGCAATGAACAGTGGGGTGCATGTGTCTTTTTGAATTATGGTTTTCTTTGGATATATGCCCAGTAGTGGGATTGCTGAGTCATATGGTAATTCTATTTTGAGTTTTTTAAGGAACCTCCATACTGTTCTCCATAGTGGCTGTATCAATTTTCTTTCCCACCAACAGTGCAAGAGGGTTCCCTTTTCTCCACACCTTCTCCAGCATCTGTTGTTTGTAGATTGTCTGATGATGCCCATTCTAACCAGTGTGAGGTGATACCTCACTGTAGTTTTGATTTGCATTTCTCTAATAATTAGTGATGTTGAGCAGCTTTACATGTGCTTCTTGGCCATCTGTATGTCTACTTTGTAGAAATGTCTATTTAGGTCTTCTGCCCTGTTTTTACTTTACATGATTTTTAAAAGGATTTTTATTTTATATTGGAGTATAGTTGATTATCAATGTTCTGTTAGTTTCAGGTGTACAGCAAAGTGAATCAGTCACACATATACAAGTATCTATATCCTTTTGCAAATTTTTTTCCCATTTAGGTTATTGCAGAATATTGAGCAGAGTTCCCTGTGCTGTACAGTAGGTCCTTGTTGGTTATCTATTTTAAATATAGTAGTGTGTATATGTCAATCCCAAACCTCCAATCTATCCTTCCCCCCCTTTCCCCCTGGTAACCATAAGTTCATTCTCTAAGCCTGTGAGTGTTTCTGTTTTGTAAATAAGTTCATTTGTATCATTTTTTTTAGATTCTGCATATAAGCAGTATTGTATGATATTTGTCTTTCTCTGTCTGACTTATTTCACTTAGTATGCTAATCTCCAGGTCCATCCATGTCGCTGCAAATGGCATTATTTCGTTCTTTTTAATGGCAGAATAATATTCCATTGATTGTTATGCAGCAGGGTCTGTTCCTGATTTTCATGATTGTGGTTGCTGGTAGTTTGATTTTAACTCTTTTTAAAATGTTTAATGAAGAAAAAATAAGAGGAATGAACAAGGCTTGTGACTGTGTCTGCCTTATGTGATTATTTTTCCAGTGAATATAAACCACTTCAGTCAAAGATCAAGTCTTCTCTATTTCACATGGTTCACCTACATATGGCATCATGGCAGTAAGTCAGATTTCAGTTGTAAGCAAGGAACTAGAACAGGAAGAGCCTTTGAGACATAGTAGCCATTAGAGAGTGGTAAATGGTCATGAGAGCTGAAAGACTGCACATCCAGAGTTTAGTTGGAATATTGGTTTCCTATTGGTTTCAAAGTATCACAAACTTGGTGGCTTAAAACAACCGAAGTGTATGCTCTTACAATTCTGGTGGCTAGAAGTCCAGAATCAAGGTGTCAGCAGGACTATGTTCTTCCAGAGGCTCTACTGAAGGATTCCTGTTTGTTTCTTACTAGTTTCTAGAGGTGGTGTTAATCCTGGGCATCCCTTGGGTGAGATCTCTGCTTCCCTCATCATGACATTCTCCCGGTGTGGCTGTGTATCTATTCTCCTTTTCTTATAAGGATACCAGTCATATTGGATTGGGGCACACCTTAATCCAATATGACTTAATCTTCACTTGATTACATCTGTAAATAACCTATTTCCAAATAAGGCCACATTCATAGGTACTGGGAGTTAGAACTTCAAAATATCGTTTTGGGACACACTTGAACTCATAACATAAGAAATCATTCTCTTAAAGTCAGAGAAGATGAGCTATCTATGGAAATGACTGAGGATATTGGCAGGGGCAAGGGCAAATGTAAGAGACATATACCTGAAAGATTTGTGAGGAATTAGTAACACATTGGATGAAGGGATGAGATCCATTTTCTGTCAGAATTTTGAAAAGACCATGGTGAGATTATTTGAAGAGATTATAGTTGAAAACTTCCCTAACATGGGAAAGGAAATAGTCAAGTCCAAGAAGCTCAGAGAGTCCAATAAAGGATAAATCCGAGAATCACACGAAGACACATATTAATCAAATTATCAAAAATTAAATACAAAGAAAAAATATTAAAAGCAGCAAGGGAATAGCAACAAATAACATACAAGGGAATCCCCATAAGGTTAACAGCTGATCTTTCAGCAGAAACTCTACAAGCCAGAAGGGAGTGGCAGGACATATTTAAAGTAATGAAAGGGAAAAACCTACAACAAAGATTATTCTACACAGCAAGGATCTCTTTCAGATTTGACGGAGAAATTAAAACCTTTACAGACAAGCAAAAGTTAAGAGAATTCAGCACAACCAAACCAGCTTTACAACAAATGCTAAAGGAACTTCTCCAGGCAGGAAACACAAGAGAAGAAAAAGACCTACAAAAACAAACCCAAAACATTAAAAAATGATAATAGGAACATACATATCGATATATTTTTTTCAGAAACAGCCATTTATTCATTCATTCATTCATTCATTCATTTATTTATTTATTGCTGCATTAGGTCTGTTGCTGTGCCTGGTCTACTCTTCATTGCAGTGCATGGGATTCTCATTGCAGTGGCTTCTCTTCTTGCGGAGCACAGGCTCTAGGTGCGTGGGCTTTGGTGGTTGTGGCTCGTGGGCTCAGTAGTTGTGGCTCGTGGGCTCTGGAGCGCAGGCTCAGGAGTTTTGGTGCGTGGGCTATGTTACTCCACAGCATATGGGATCTTCCCGGACCATGGCACAAATCCATGTGCCCTACATTGGCTGGTGGGTTCTTAACCACTGCGTCCCACATATTGATAATTACCTTAAATGTAAATGGATTAAATGCTCCAACCAAAAGACACAGACTGGCTGAATGGATACAAAAATAAGACCCATATATATGCTGTATACAAGAGACCCACTTCAGACCTAGGGACACATACAGACTGAAAGTGAGGGATGGAAAAAGATATTCCATGCAAATGGAAATCAGAAGAAAGCTGGAGTAGCAATTCTCATATCAGAGAAAATAAACTTTAAAATAAAGACTATTACAAGAGACCAAGAAGGACACTACATAACGATCAAGGGATCAATCCAAGAAGAACATATAACAGTAGAAATTATTTATGCACCCAACATAGGAGCACCTCAATACATAAGGTAAATGCTAACAGCCTTAAAAAGGGAAATCAAGAGTAGCACAATAGGGCTTCCCTGGTGGCGCAGTGGTTGAGAGTCCGCCTGCCGATGCAGGAGACGCGGGTTCGTGCCCCAGTCCGGGAAGATCCCACATGCCGCAGAGCGGCTGGGCCCATGAGCCATGGCCGCTGAGCCTGCACATCCGGGGCCTGTGCTCCTCAACGGGAGAGGCCACAACAGTGAGAGGCCCATGTACCGCAAAAAAAAAAAAAAAAAAAAAAAAGAGTAGCACAATAATAGTAGGGGACTTTAAAACCCACTTTCACAAATGGACAGATCACCCAAAATGAAAATAAATAAGGAAACACAGCTTTAAATGACACAGTAGACAAGATGGATTTAACTGATATTTACAGCACACTCCATCCAAAAACAACAGAATACACTTTCTTCTCAAGTGCTCATGGAACATTCCCCAGGATAGATCATATCTTGGGTCACAAATCAAGCCTTGGTAAGTTTAAGAACATTGAAATCGTACCAAGTATCTTTTCCAACCACAATGCTGTGAGACTAGATATCAATTACAGGAAAAAACTAAAAAATACAAAAACATGGAGGCTAAACAGTACACTACTAAATAACCAAGAGATCATTGAAGAAATCAAAGAGGAAATCAAACAATACCTAGAAACAAATGACAATGAAAACACGATGACCCAAAACCTATGGGATGCAGCAAAAGCAGTCCTAAGAGGGAAATTTATAGCAATATAATCCTACCCCAAGAAACAAGAAACATCTCAAGTAAACAACTGAAACTTACACCTAAAGCAGTTAGAGAAAGAACAAAAAAATAACCCAAAGTTAGCAGAAGGAAAGAAATCATACAGATCACAGTAGAAATAAATGAAAAAGAAATGAAGGAAACAATAGCAAAGATCAATAAAACTAAAAGCTAGTTCTTTTTTTTGTTTTTTTTTGTTTTTTGTTTTTTGTGGTACGCGGGCCTCTCACTGTTGTGGCCTCTCCCGTTGCGGAGCACAGGCTCCGGACGCACAGGCTCAGCGGCCATGGCTCACGGGCCCAGCCGCTCCGCGGAATGTCGGATCCTCCCAGACCAGGGCACGAACCCGTGTCCCCTGCATCGGCAGGTGGACTCTCAACCATTGCGCCACCAGGGAAGCCCTAAAAGCTAGTTCTTTGAGAAGATAAACAAAATTGATAAACCATTAACGAGACTCATCAAGAAAAAAGGGAGAAGACTCAAATCAACAGAATTAGAAATGAAAAAGGAGAAGTAACAACTGACACTGAAGAAATACAAAGGATCATGAGAGATTGCTACAAGCAACTATATGCCAGTAAAATGGAAACCCTGGAAAAAATGGACAAATTCTTAGAAAAGCACAGCCTTCCAAGACTGAATCTGGAAGAAATAGAAAATATAAACAGACTAATCAAAAGCATTGAAATTGAAAACTGTGATTAAAAATCTCCAAACAAGCAAAAGCCCAGGAGCAGAAGACTTCACAGGTGAATTCTATCAAACATTTAGAGAAGGGCTAACACCAATCTTTCTTAAAATCTTCCAAAATGTAGCACAGGGAAGAACACTCCCAAACTCATTCTGTGAGGCCACCAGCACCATGATACAAAAACCAGACAAAAATGTCACAAAGAAAGAATACTACAGGTCAGTAACACTGATGAACATAGATGCAAAAATCCTCAACAAAATAGTAGCAAACAGAATCCAGCAGTACATTAAAAGGATCATACACCATGATCAAGTGGGGTTTATCCCAGGAATGCAAGGATTCTTCAATATACACAAATCAATCAACATGATACACCATATTAACAAACTGAAGGACAAAAACCATATGATCATCTCAACAGATGCAGAAAAAGCTTTCAACAAAATTCAACACCGATTTATGATAAAAACCTTTCAGAAAGTAGGCATAGAGGAAACTCAGCTCAACACAATAAAGGCCATATATGACAAACCCACAGCCAACATCGTTCTCGATGGTGAAAAACTGAAACCATTTCCTCTAAGATCAGGAACAAGACAAAGTTGCCCACTCTCACCACTGTTATTCAACATAGTTTTGGAAGTTTTAGCCACAGCAATCAGAGAAGAAAAAGAAATAAAAGTAATCCAAATCGGAAAAGAAGAAGTAAACCTGTCACTGTTTGCAGATGTCATGATAATATACATAGAGAATTCTAAAGAAGCTACCAGAAAACTAGTAGGACTAATCATTGAATTTGGTAAAGTATCAGGATACAAAATTAATGGAGAAATCTCTTGCATCCCTATACACAAACAATGAAAACTCAGAAATAGAAATTAAGGAAACACTCCCGTTCACCACTGCAACAAAAAGAGTAAAATACCTAGGAATAAGCCTACCTAGGGGACAAAAGGCCCATACTCAGAAAACTATAAGACACTGATGAAAGAAATTAAAGATGATACAAACAGATGGAGAGATATACCATGTTCTTGGATTGGAAGAATCAACATTGTGAAAATGACTATACTACACACAGCAATCTACAAATTCAGTGCAATCCCTATCAAACTACCAATGACATTTTTCACAGAGCTAGAACAAAATATTTCACAATTCGTATGGAAGCACAAAAGACCCCGAACAGCCAAAGCAATCTTGAGAAAGAAAAATGCAGCTGGAGGAATCAGACTCCCAGAGTTCAGACTATACTACAAAGCTACAGTAATCAAGACAGTATGGTACTGGCACAAAAACAGAAAGATAGATCAATGGAACAGGATAGATATCCCAGAGATAAACGCATGCACATATGGTCACCTTATCTTTGATAAAGGAGTCAAGAATATACAATTCAGAAAGTACAGTCTCTTCCACATGTGGTGCTGGGAAAACTGGACAGCTACATGTAAAATAATGAAATTAGAATAGTCTGTAACACCATACACAAAAATAATCTCAAAATAGATTAAAGACCTAAATGTAAGGCCTGACACTATCAAACTCTTAGAGGAAAACATAGGCAGAACACTCTATGACATAAATCACAGCAAGATCCTTTTTGACCCACATCTTAGAGAAATGGAAATAAAAACAAAAATAAACAAATGGGACCTAATGAAACTTAAAAGCTTTTGCACAACAAAGGAAACCATGAACAAGATGAAATGACAATCCTCAGAGTGGGAGAAAATGTTTGAAAATGAATTAACTGACAAAGGATTAATCTCCAAAATATACAAGCAGCTCATGCAGCTCAATATCAAAAAAACAAACAACGCAATCCAAAAATGGGCAGAAGAGCTAAACAGACATTTCTCCAAAGAAGATATACAGATTGCCAGCAAACACATTAAAGGATGCTTAACATCACGAATCATTGGAGAAATGCAAATCAAAACTACAGTGAGTTATCACGTCACAGCAGTCAGAATGGCCATCATCAAAAAATCTACAAAGAATAAATGCTAGAGAGAGTGTGGAGGAAAGGGTACACTCTTGCACTGTTGGTGGGAATGTAAATTGATACAGCCACTATGGAGGTTCCTTAAAAAACTAAAAATAGAACTACCATATGAGCCAGCAATCCCACTATTGGGCATATACCCTGAGAGAACCATAATTCAAAAAGAGTCATGTACCACAATGTTCATTGCAGCTCTACTTACAATAGCCAGGACATGGAAGCAACCTACGTGTCCATTGACAGTTGAATGGATAAAGAAGATGTGGCACATATATACAGTGGAATATTACTCAGTCATAAAAAGAAATGAAACTGAGTTATTTGTAGTGAGGTGGATGGAGCTAGAGAGTGTCCTACAGAGTGAAGTAAGTCTGAAAGAGAAAAACAAATACTGTATGCTAACATATATATATATATGGAATCTAAAAAAAAAAAAAAAAAAAAAACAAGGTTCTGATGTTCTGATGAACCTAGGGGCAGAACAGGAATAAAGATGCAGACGTAGAGAATGGACTTCAGGACATGTGGAGGGGGAAGGATTAGCTGGGATAAAGTGAGAGAGTAGCAATGACATATATATGCTACCAAATGTAAAATAGATAGCTAGTGGGAAGCAGTTGCATAGCACAGGCGGATCAGTTTGGTGTTTTGTGACCACCTAGTGGGGTGGCATAAGGAGGGTGGGAGGGAGACACAAGAGGTAGGAGATAGGGGGATATATGTATACATATAGCTGATTCACTTCATTATATAGCAGAAGCTAACACAACATTGTAAAGCAATTATACTCCAATAAAGATTAAAAAACAAAACAAGGAATGGCATTATAGGAAGAGAGAATGATTTGAAGTTGCAGAGATGATGAATGAAGATGTACTCATAACAAAATGAATTGCAAAATTCTCTCTGCTCAGGAATTGAATATATTATGATGTGTTAAGAAGAATAATTTTTTAAGACGTGATTCTACATCGTTCATAAATCTTTTGGCGCCATCTCAGATTCCCTCGGCGGCTTTCCCTATCTCCTGGACAGGCTGAGCTTCAACGTCTGGGGCCAATCAACACTGGGAGTGGCAGGCCACTGCCACTTAGCTGGGCTCACCTGCTGCAAGCACAAGCTTTATGGTTCCCTTTATCACTCCCAGGCTAGAATAAAATGCCACCCCACAGGGCAGGATGTATGCCAAGGCTAAGAGGCAGAAAGGAACTTGATGGCACCATCCAGAAGGATAAGGGAGTTAAATATCTATGGGATTAACTTTGACCACTAGGGAAGAGGAGGAAGTAGGGAAGCAGGGAGATACAGTACATTCTTTCTTCTTTTCTGTTCCATGGACTTCTTTTCTTTCCCAAGTCATGATTTCTTCCTGTAGCCCTTTGAGAGTTCTCTTGTGTTACGTGGATGCACAAGATGAGGGATCCACTCTGTTTCTTCCTGGTTATTTGTGAGCCAATAGTCAAGGTAATATTGCATCACTTTGCATCACTTTACATTTTTTCTTTGCTCATTTTCTTTAATCCTCATTCTTGCTGCCCTGGGTTTGCATTTCTTAAATTAATCATCAGCTGTTTAACTCCTTGCCTCAGGAACTACTTTCTAGGGCATGCAGTCTAAGATTTATTTTAAACACCGTATAATCCAGTAGTTTTCAAACTTTATTCTGGGTAGGTGGAACTTTGGGATCCCATATATCTTCAAGCTGAGCTACTCTGTTTCAATGATGTCTCTTGGAGAATATGAAAAAAAATAAGGTTTATAAAATTACTGATTCCTTCACACACTTAAATACTATTTATATACCTAATATGTATCAGGTAATGCAGTGGGTGTGAAAAATCAGTGATGCATAGGAGTGAGAAGATCCCTGCTCACAGGGAGGTTATATTCTGGTAGGAGAGGTAGATAATAAACTTAAAAACAAAATAATAATTAAGATAACTTCAGAAAGTAATATGTGGCTTAAGAATATAAAATAGGGTACTGTTATAAGAATTGCTGAGATAATTAGATTATATAGTTAGGGAAGGTCACACTGAAAAGGTAACAATTGAACAAAGACTAGGAAGAGAAGAAAATGCCAATCACTGGAATAGTCTAGAAAGAGAAAGAATCAAGTGTAAACTCTAAGACAGCAGCAGACTTAATTTTCTGGAGGAACAGAAAGATAGCCACTGGCTGGGGCTTAATCAATGAGAGGGGTAGCGATATGAGATGCCATAGCAATTGAAGGCAGTGTTCAGGATACACAGACAATGCTAGTTTTAAGATTTTATTAAAAGTACAAGGGGAAGGAGCCATTAGAACATTTATGTTGTGAAGTGACACAGTCTGACTCACTTTTAAAAATACATCATTCTGACTTGTATGTGGAAAATCGATTAAAAAGGAGCAAGAGTGCAACAAAGGAAATCAGTTAAAAGACAGTGTAATAGTGAGAGATGATAGTGGCTTAGGCTAGAAGTAGGCCAATAGGAGTAGAGACAATGAGAAAGGGACAGATACGGGATATATGTTGCAGGCAGAGCTGAAACCTTTCTCATAGATCAGATGTTCAGGGTAATGAAAATGATGACTTGAGCAATTGGATGGCTAATGGATGCCAAATGCTAACATGTAGAAGACTAGGAAAAAATCAAGAAATCTTTGTCTCATTAATTTTGTTACTGTGCAAAAGTTTCCACAAACTTAGCAGCTCAAAACAGCATATATTTAAGATCTCACAGATTCTGTGGATCAGCAGTTTTGAGCACAGCTTCGTTGAGTCCTCTGTAAGGTTGCAATCAAAATGTCAGCTGGACTGCATTATCCTCTGGAGGCTTGGATGAGGACGCCTCTTCCAAGCTTCCAAGTTTCCAAGCTTACTCAGGTGTTCGACAGAATCCATTTCCTCATGGCTGTGGCTGTGAAGGCCCCAGCTTCTTGCATTTGGCTGGGAGCCAACTGAGTTCCTAGAAGTCTCCGAGTTCCTAGAGACTGCTTGTGGTTGCTAGAATCATTCACAGTTCCCAGCAATGTAAACAGGATTTCCCACCATGTCTGCTAACTTTAGCAAGCAGCAAGAAGAGCATCTAGAGGAACTCTTTTAAGAAGAGTGAAGCAACACATCCAATTGCCTTTACCATATTCTTTTGGTTAGAAACAAGTCACAGGTTCTGTGTACGCTCAAGGGGAAGCGTTAACAAAAAGACTTCTGAACACTAGAAGATGGGATCAAGTGGGACTCCTTCGAGTCTGTCTACTGTGTTGCCTGTTAAATCTTTGAAACTAAACTGTCAAACTGAATGAGTTTTCAAAAGCAGTAGAAAGATCAACACGGGAAATATAAAAATAAGCTAAACCATTTAATATTATCGGGAAATAACTGAGGCATAAACACCAATTTTTGTAAATTCTAACTACCAATTACTACCAAAAGTTGGTCTCAAATAAACTTTTCTTAACTTCTAGCTCAGGAAGCTATGACCTTTAGGAAATTGCCTTTCAAGACCAAAAAAAGAAACAAAAACAAAACACCAACATACTGATAATTGACATGCAACATCACTTTCATCCTGATATAATGTTTTTAGTGGTATGAAATAAGCAGCAAAATGGGGGAAAATAGCTAATTATACTTTAAGGTGTTACCCAGGTGTAACAAGGAAGCTGGAGGTCAATCAATAAATATTGTCAGTTCATTTCCCAAATGTTATCTTCTTTAAATGGTACTTCCACTTTGCTCATCCCATGGTGATGGTCAGTAGGGAACCAAGTCAACTGTTTCCATAGTAGTGCTTAAAGATCACCCAGAGAGACATGGCCTATAGTGCAGAGGAATTGATGAGAGCATGTGCCCATTTGGTAAACAGCTATCTTTAAGGAGAGAGTTCTTCAGAGGTACCTGTGGGTGAGAGAGAAGAGTAGGACAGCTTGACTGACATTGCTATCTTTTTGCATCAGGTACCTAAGTTCAAAACAATCAGTACATGTTTAAAAAATAAAGCACTTGAAGAGTTTTAAATGAGTAAACTCTCAAAGATTTTTAAAATTATTAACAACTTCAGTATCGGGGGAGACCATTAGCTTTATTTGTCATTGATGTGCAAAAATCATTTAGGGTGGGAGATATGGCAATTTAACCTGGATTTTGGGAATGCAGCTAGCTGGTTTATCACAGATATCCAGGCGTGTGTTGATATGGGTTTAGACAAGTTGGACAGTGGCAAAAATGAAAAGAAAAGAATAAGCACTACTAATACTTTACAGAAAAATTGATGAGACTTATGACAAAGTATAAGAGATAAATGAGAAATTAATACATAGTGTAAGAATTTGACTATTGGTTGAATTAATAAGGTTGTCATTGACAGAAAAATTTATATATGTCTAATGTATATTACATATTGCTTATATTATATATAAGTATAAAAATGCTGTTTGGTTCTTCTAGATACAGTAGAACATATATTTTTTTGAGTTCTTAATTTTTTTGAATTTTATTTATTTTTTAATACAGCAGGTTCTTATTAGTTATCTGTTTTATACATATTAGTGTATATATGTCAATCCCAATCTCCCAATTCATCCTTGAACTGGGAGAAAGTATATTTTGGTAAAAATTGGTTGAAGCTGTTGCAGCCTTCGGCAGCTCAATCGACATTATTTTATGCCTGTTTTTTTTGTGTTGCTAAAATAAAAGTTACCATGGGAACTGAGATACTGTGTCAGAGTGAAACAGAACAGGACCCTATGGTCCTTCCTCCCCATGTCCTCAGCTTGCCTCTTGTCTGTGGAAAAACTTTAACCAAAGAATAAGTTTAATCAGAGAAGTAAGAAAATGCAGAAACAAAGGGGAAACAAATGAGACCAAATAATAATAGTTTAGACATTAAGCAAAGTCAAGGACCTTTAGTTCCTCCTCAAGAGTTGTAGATAATATTCTGAGCCGTATCCCTTGAGCTGTCTTATAGATACTGAAACCCCCACCAGGTAGAAGAAGTTAAGTCCATGATGACCAGACTATAGCCATGACATAAGCTGCCATAATTCTGAGAACAGGCCTCAAAGAAATGGGAGCAAACTGACCCTGGAACTAGAGACTAACTGTACTTAAAACAATCAAGATGATGCTGATCAGACCACTGCATGACTAATTTCAAGAGGACTGTCAGAGCTGACTGTGCTGTTTCTGCATGTAGCCCCCTCCCTCCATCTATAAAAGCTCTTGCGCACTGATTGTCAGTGGGAGGGGTCAGCCTTTGGACAGGAATCTGCCCTCTCCTATCTCCACCCTCAGTTGCTGGCTCCCGAAATAAAGCAAACTTTCCTTTCCATCCACCTTGCCTCTTTATTGGCTTTTGAGTGGCGAGCAGCTGAACCAGATTTTTGGCGCCCAACATGAGGCTGTGCTCTCACTCTCGTAATATCTGGCTGCCCGGGGTTTTCCCAAGTAGAGCCTTTGGCTATGACTATGCGCCGAGCGAGCTGCTTGCTCATGGCGAGCTGACCCCGAGAGGGGGATTTGGGGGGATGTTCCTAGCAGCTGCTGATACCATTTGTTTCTGGGATCCTCCCTGTTTCTCCCCTACTCGGCACTGGCTGTCAAGTTATGCTTTTCCTTGGTGGAACAGAAACATGCATCTTGACGAGCTGACCAACTTCAAGGCGGAGTAAGTCCACTGGTGTGCACCCGGGCAAACTTCTCTTTAGAGCCCAATGTGCTATTTGGGCATTTTGCCAATTGGTTCTGATGTCTGCCTGCCATTGAGGGCTGTTTTTGAGCATAAAGTGCTATTTGGGCATCTTGCCAATTTGTTCTGGTGTGTGTCTGACATCGAGGACCATTGGTGTTGAGGAAGTGTTTGTTTGGGACTCCATATTGGTTGTCCTCTTGTAGGATTTGTGACAGTTCTGTCTTCTGTGTGAGTGTATATTCCATTTGTGTGATTGATATTTGTTGTCTTTTGTAAAATGGGAAATTCAGGTTCAATTCATTAGAAAAATGTTATCTATGAGATTATGACTAAAGGAAAAGAAAGATGATTTTTTTAAACAATGTATGGCAACAGTATTCTTCAGACTCCAGAGAAAATTGGTTAAGGTGAAACTCTTTTGAAACTGCAAAACTGGTTTTTTTGGATATGCAGTTAGAGAAAGCTAGCTTGATAAAATACTGTTTTCAGAACTGTGACCCTGAGAGAACAAAAATATGCCTAAGAGAAAGCTTGAAGTTAACTCTTATCATGTCCTTGAAATACAAACATAGCCCACTTTGCCTGAGACTTCAACCTTGGGTTAATTAGTAAAACTTCAAGCCAAGGGGGAAAACAATGTGGAAAGAGGGTTTCAGTTTATTAAATACACATTTTGTACCACATTAAAGAGAAATTGTACTCTGAGAAAAATGTATGTTTTTAGAGGTTATGGAATATGTTCTTAAGTTTGCCAATCAGAAAATGTTGGTATAACAGTCCAGTTATTTGTTTCTTGGTTTTGGTAAGGTCTTTTATGGGTTAAAAATTGCAATATGTAATTAAAGCTACTAAAAATGACAAGGGAAGCATTTCAGTGTGTAAAAGCAAGTAGCATATGTGTTGCCGGCAAGAGAAGGTATAAAGACTGGAGATATTTTTGTTGAGGAAAAAAAGGAGAATAATTCTGTCCTAGAGGTGGTTGCTTATGTATGGGGAAAATAAGTGACAAATTAATATGGATCCAGAAAGTGATTAAAGGTTTGTGAAAAGTAACTTTGAGAAAAGAATTGTGTATGTTATCAGGATAAGATTAGATTGAAATTAATAAGATAAATTTTGTTATTACTAATAAGCAGGTACAGTCATTGAATGAATCATTCAATTAAGCCAATTAGATCTTTAAAATTTACTCAGTTGAATTTTGTTGTTTAACAGAAGATAGCTTGAGTCCATTTTAAAATGTACTTAATATTTCAAACTTATTGACATGTATTAATTCAATTAGTCATTGAGTAAATATTTATGGTGGACTTCCTAAGATGCCAGATACTCTGCTCAGTAAATTACTACACTCAGGATACTATAGGAAACAGAGTTTACTTGGCCCATGCCCTCATGCAAAGTATTGATACATTCTACTAGGAAGATATACACTAGATAAATTAATAAACAATGATTTCATTAAATTTATGATGAGTTACACCAGGGAAAACTGTGAGGTATAATGGAAGTGTGTAATGGAGGAAAACTCAATTTGTTAGATTGGGAAAGGCTTCCCTGAGGATTTTATATTTAAACTAGACTTGAAGTATGAGTAAGAGTTGACAAGATGAAGAGTGAGGGAAGACCTTTTCTACAATGTTTCAAAGGTATTATGTTACTGACATCAAAATGGTATAATTGTAGGGAAAGATTTATTACCACTGATAACTTGGGAAAGTTTTAAGCTGCGTCAGAAATTTTAAAACATTTCTACCAAATATAATACAGATGTTGTGATTTTCTATTAGTGAAGTGAAAGCTTTTCTGGTGAACAGAGGAAAGGAATCAGTATAATACTTGGAGTTGAGGTGAAGGTTGAATTCAGGGCAGTTAGTGGGTGGACATTTCAATCTCTTCAACCAGTGCTGGGCTTCCACAGCAGGACTTTTGACTTCCACTTGTTATGGAAAGCATTTTAAATAAGCAATAGCCTTGGCAAAATAGCTCTTTAAAAGGCCAGTCAAGAAGGGGTAACTGCTCCTAGCTAAACTTTAGGCTATCATAGCAAGCAAGGAGATTTAACTCTTAGAAATATGAGTTAAACTTCACATGAAGAATGAGTCTGCTTAACATTCTTTTTCTATTCTCTAAATACTACTGAGTATCTAATTTGGTGGGAAAAAAAAAGCTAAAGTAAATTTAATATAATTTCTTGTACCTTCATCTGGGCTTGGAAAAAAATGAGTAACTGTCATCTCTGACAAAACATACCTTGACTTCTAATCCTGGTCAGACACACATCTTCTCTAAAGATGAGCAAACAGAGAAAATCAATAAATATATATAAAAATATGATGGGCTTATGGTTGTTGTTTTTCTTCTATGTTTTGCCCAGTTTTGTTTCTTTCTTTTTTTTTTTTTTTTTTTCGGTACTCGGGCCTCTCACTGTTGTGGCCTCTCCCGTTGCGGAGCACAGGCTCCGGACGCGCAGGCTCAGTGGCCATGGCTCACGGGCCCAGCCGCTCCAGGGCATGTGGGATCTTCCCGGACTGGGGCACGAACCCGTGTCCCCTGCATCAGCAGGCGGACTCTCAACCACTGCGCCACCAGGGAAGCCCTGCCCAGTTTTTTAAGAAATCCATGATTGACATGTATTGCTATTTCAAAAGAATGAAAATGCCATATTCATAAAAAATTCCCTTTACATTTTTAACAGATTTAATTATTTTAATTTTGAAAAATTATCAAAGTTCACTAACAGTTACAGATATTTTCTTCCTCTAAAATTTATTATTGGGTGTCTCCCAGGTTCCAGTATGTACTAATCACTCCCAGGAAAGGATAATTTGCAAATGTATAGGGTAATTTTTAGGATTAAATTTGCACATAATGGAATAACAAAAAGAACAAAATAAGAGTGACTTAGAAAAGACAGATGTTTATTTCTTTATCACATAATAGGTAAGATTAAATTTTATTTTTTCATTATATAAAATGGATTTGTAATTAAGCAATACAGGGTTTGTATGGCATCTCCACAAAGTTTTCATGGACTCTTGCAGTTCACTGATCTGCATCTTATCCTCATGATCTGAAATAGTGGTAAGAGTACCAGCCAGTATATCGAAGCTCCAAGATAATTTCCAGTAGTGTCACATGACATTTCCACATACAATTCATGGACCATACTTAAAAATTCGCAAGGCTGGATACTTTAGCTTAAAATATGCCCAGTATTTTAATCAGGTTTCTTATTACCAAGACAGAAGAGGATAATAAGGAGAAAGTAACAGTAGCAGCTTGTCACACACCAACAAACATATCACTGTCTCTGCTGTATAAAAGCACAGAGCCTAATAAGAATTTCATATATTTTTTCTGTATTAAGGTAATACAATTAGGAGAATTAACACTTGCTGAGCACCCTCTACACGTCAGACATGTATGTGTAATTGAATACCAGCTTGCCTCTTCCAGAGTCTGAGAGTTTAATCTATGTGGTGTATTACTTCCAAAAGAGATATTTTGTTGCTACTGTAGCTGAGAACTGGAATTGGATGAGAGTGGAATAATGTTGATGCATTCTTCTGTGCTTATCAGGAGAGTATAGATTTATCAGAACTAAGAAGTCGCCTCATTTCTAGCTTCTTTTTTGGGTCGTCCAGTTGAAAAGGTGACTGAAAAGCAAGCAGGACCTATGACGAGCTAGTGTTAGAAAATTATTGAGGACAACTTGTGCATTTTTATTATATCAGTCAACATACTGGTAGAGAGGACTGCCTGCCGGAGTAGTTTCTCTCAATTTGAGTTAAACGATCTGGTTAAACGTTCACCTCATCAAAACGAGGCAGAAAGTCTTAGCACGCACAGCTAACTTGGTGCTGAGGAGAATGTACGCTTCTATCCATAGGTTGAGTAAAATGCAATAATTATTTTCTGTTTCATTGTTTAGAATTCAAGTTTAGATTAATGAATGCCTACTCATACCGTAGAAAAAATAAAAACAAAAAGGAAAGTTTTATTCTCCTTGGATCATGTATCAGACTGTGCTCTATCAAGGGATGCTTTTACTTTCTCTCTGCTCTCTCCTTAAGAGGCAGGTCTCTTAAATTCCTCACAACTGACTGCAGACCTAGTAGACATCTGCTGGTTGGCACCTGAGCACCTGAAGTACTAGCTTTTGCACACTGGTCTCCACTTTTCAATAACATAAAAATAAAGTGACCAGTACATTTCTACTCTCCTCTTTTTCAAGTGGTGAAAATATGTTCCAACTAGAGCCAATCGAATATATCATCATACCTTTAAGCACATGTGGCCTATAGGAAAACATTGCTTACTTAAAGTAAACCTCCTTTCTTATCTTCCATAACTACTTGTGTGACTAAATTACGTAGTCAATTCAGGCAAAACTTTCAAGTGTTTACTTCTGTGGGTATGACTTCCACTTTTTGTGAGGCTTAAGGTAACTGCTTATCAATATCAGTTTTTGCTCCTGGAGTGTACTTAACCCTTCCTTACGGCATTGTGGGGTTATGCAAAGAAGAAGACATAATGCTTCTCCTGGAAAACATAATAAGCCAATGGGATAATTTAAATGTGAGCATCAACACACTGTGGGAAAAAAAAAGGAGATCAATATAATCAGGGACAAATAACTAAAACATTTCAAAAAATACAACAGATGAGAAACATGAAACAACTAGGGAAGTGGGAAGAATTGGGGTGGCTTCAGTGTATTGGTGGGATGGACCAACTTGCAATTAATATCATGCTTGCAAATGGTTTTGTACATGAAAACTATTGTATTGAGTCATCTGATAATGACTGACCCGACTTAAGACTTATGAATCTTGACCTAGCATCATACTGATTGAATTGAAACTCAAATACGCTGATTGAATTGAGATACACTGTATCACCAGTGGTTTATTTTGTTCATAAGCAGATATAAGTCAATTCTTCCAAATTCATGTGCATTTTCCCTGGAGCTCTTTTTAATATTTATTACCACAGTGAAATACAGATGAAATGTATTTGGAGGAGATAAGCAGGCACTCGGCCTCATACATGATGATGTGCTTAATGGCTTCAGAGACCACATAGACTATAAAAGCTACTTAGAGATTCACTTTTTTTCCCCTTAGACAATTCACTTGCTCTGGGAGCATTCATGGAGACCACCTCTGGTAATTGCTTCAAAGGACCAAAAGTTGTGGTCAGAACTGTTCTTAGAATGAGTCTTTCTGGTTCCCTGTACTTACAAACACGCTTAAGGGCACTTAATGAATAACCTTTTACTGATGTACCACCCTTTCATTACCACCTGGGCTTAGAAGCAAAAGACATAAAGGTGAGAATTATTTCCTTACTGGTTCAGCCCAGCCCTTCAATAGCAGTGGCACTTTGTAGATGGCATCTATCAGTGGGAGGAAAATTATACCTTAGGTCATTTTGGGCAGAGCAGACCATAAAATGAAAAACTATAAAATCCTTGGGTTTATAATAGTACCATGTCATAAATTCTCCCTGTGGAGAGACAGCACTGGTGCCTGCTTTACATTTATAATGTACACAGTGGAACAATGTGCTAAGAATATCCTAATTCAGGAATTATTCTACCTATATTATTAAAGAAATCACTTAAATGGTTGGGCACATGGGTTTTGGATATCACTGTGGAAGTCTTTTTTTTTTTTTTTTTTTTTTTGCTTTTACGCGGGCCCCTCACTGTTGTGGCCTCTCCCGTTGCGGAGCACAGGCTCCGGACGCGCAGGCTCAGCGGCCATGGCTCACGGACCCAGACGCTCCGCAGCATGTGGGATCCTCCCGGATCGGGGCACGAACCCGCGTCCCCTGCATCGGCAGGCGGACTCTCAACCACTGCGCCACCAGGGAAGCCCTGTGGAAGTCTTATAGAGAAAACACGGCACACATACACATACACATGCACACATACACATGCAAATACTTCAGTAAGATGTAGCCTATTTTAAAATAAAAACAAAGTGAAGCAAAAGTTTCACAGTTTAGAGAATACAAATCATCAATTTGTCTTGAGTGCGGAAATAAGAAAACTATTGTGCTGGCTTCACAGTAAAAGTCCCTCCCTCCCTCCCTTCCTTCCTTCCTTTTGTTTTCTTTCTCCGTAATTCCACATGAATAATTAGGAGGGTGAGATCCTAAAAGCATGAAGATTTGAATGTGCCAAGACGTAACAGTGGATTCTTAAGGCACTGGGAACGGGGCCCAGTTTCACACCTTCCTCAGTATGGTACATAAGTGATACAGCATGCATGGAAACAGGGATCGGACCAAGGCCAAGGGACCCTAAGAGGTCAAACTTTAGCAATTCACATCAACTTTGACTTTCATAGGATGTGGAATTGGGGTTCAGAATTAATTTACCAACATATCAAGGACTTGCTGATATATATATTGTGTATAATACTCTGTGTAACAGTCAGGAAATTTGAGAAATACCCCTAAAAATATACCAATTAAAAATACTTCAGTTATGTTAAACTACAGAGGTTAAAGTTTAATGAGAAATATTCCCTATCTCAGGAATCTAAGTTAGAGAGTAAGGGAAATAGAAATACAGAGTCAGTGTTAATATTTACAAACATGTCCATCAGCCTGAATTAGACTTCTGTTGCCTATGTCCCTAAAAACTGTTAATCTTGTAAGATTGTGCAAAAATATCTCATATAATATTTGCTCCTGTTTCCCCATACAGATTAGTTTCTCTTTTATATTTGTTCTCAAAACACATTACATAATTATTTGTTTACCTGTTTTTCTCTTCCACTCAATTAGAGAATAGGCTCAAAGCTTATTCATATTTGTATATCTGGTACTTTATGTGGTCCTTCAATAATATCTGTAGTTTGAAGGAATACATTAAATTCCATCTGTTCAAACATGTGGACTTAGTCTATAATAAGCAAATGTATTCAAACTCAAGAATTATGGCTAGATTTATAACCATAATATTTGTTTGAATGCTTGAAATGAGAGAGAAATAACCAAATAAATATACTGTTATGATCTCTCTTTTTTATTTTTTGATGATCTCCTGTCTCTCTTACTCATCTCTCCCCATAATTAGGAAAAGAATGTGCTTTCCTCTCTTTTGGGAAAATAATAATTTTTATCGACAGTATTTCAAATACTCTTGCCATTTTTAAAGTATGATTATGTTCTACATACCTCTTGGTATCTAATGGATCACCAGACAGAACCTAGTGAAGTAGGACTGCCCCCAGTGTAACCATGATCCTGGCAAAATATTTTTTGCTGTGTATTAAACACTTTGACATAAGAATTTGATTAAAAATGTATTAAAAATTATGGGCCTATGTGAGGCTTAGTGATTTACTGGTCAAGATTTAGAGTGGTAGAGAAGAGGTATTAGGTATTTGTTTACCGTTCAATCAGTGCAAGTGCAGATTCTTTGTAGTGTCCATGTGCAGTCCCTCTGTGCTCAGATCCAGGAGCCATCTCTCCATGTTCTTTCCTTTTCACTGTGTTATAGTTGGCTAATTCCATCTCTCACCATGAGAAAAAGGTAGCAACACTGTTATTACTCACAATATCATACTTTTCAGAATGTTTGTATTGAAACAATATAGATCTTGCTACCACATTTCCCTAATACCATTTATTTAGTGCTGGTTGCATCATTATTCATAGCAGTGCACCATCCATCATACGTCCCATGTATGTTACTGTGTTGTTTTGAAGACAACCAAGTATCAAGTAGAATAATGTCTTTCAATCATAGAATCTTGAGGCTGTGATCACATCCTTAAAATGTGATCTGTTTTCATATACCGCCACCAGCTGGGAGTACAGGTAAAGCGTCTGCAGATAGAGTGAGAAGAGTGGTCACATTTACACAAGGAATGTCCTTCCCTTATCTGGCAAGTCTTTAGAATAACCCAGGAGAGCACAAAGTCACCACATCAACAGAAAGTAAGAAAGGATATTGATCTAAAACTCCATTGGCATTATGAAACAATGGTCTAGAAAGTCACAAAAAGAAATAGTGATAGCTCTTGGAAGACTGACCAACACATTATGTAAAGGCTGATGAGGGATAGATGCTAGTGTTGGATTGGAGGGGACACAGGGTAAAGTGTGCCTATGACCACCTCTAAAACCCTTGGATACTGTAGACCCAAGGTGGTATTGTTCTTGGAACACAGGGGCAAATCCAGTGCATGGAGCCACATGAGGCTTAAGCCCAAGGTTCTGTGGTGGTAGTTCAGAGTCCTGAGCTCCTTCTTTGATGAGACGGATAGTCACCCCAAGTCAGCATGTCCACACCAATGTCACAGCCTAATCTCATGTGATCCCATTAGAGAAACTAACTTAACTAGCCAGAGGGAGCAGTTTACTTGCTAGGCTGCCTTCCTGGAACCAGGACATGGTGACCTGGCCAGAGGACCCTTGGATGATCCCATAGTTGTAAATCCTAGAGCTTTTTGGGTCATCTAAAGGACTCAGTTTTGGTAGGTCAAAGAAACCCCATAAAATGGAAATACAGAGGAAGGTCCTTGCAGGTCACAATCCGGGCATGGGATGCTTGGGGTGCCTTCAGCCCAGCTTTTCAGAGACACTAGAGCAGGATGTAGAAAGTTTTGAAGAAGGCATTCCAAACAGTAAGGACCACCCAAAAAATGGGGGCTGTTCTCCTGGTATTGTCTACAAAATTCTGGCTCATCTCTAATGTTTTCCTTATTGCAATTTCTGTCCCCATGCTCTCACCTTTCCATAACCCCCTTTTCTGTTGCACACCATTTGAAACTCCTTCTCTGTACCCTCAAAATCCCCCAGCACAGACACATATTTATGTACACCATTTCTTTTTTCCTTATATACAATTTCTAGAGATTCTTCCTGTTATATCTGGCTTTTCACTGTTCATCAGTCTAAAGAAAGGTGAGAAACAAAGCAAATGTATTCTGTAACTTCCTGCAACTAACTTGCGAGTCAGTCACAGAGACAAATGGCCAACACAGTGAGAAAAAGGGCAACTGAACTGTTCTTATTTGGAATAATTATAGGAAAAGGGAAAAAATAAAGGATCTTCAAAAGCGTTTGTGTCTTTTTGTTTGTGCAAGTGTGTGTTTGTTAGAAAGAGATAAGGTATGAAAAAATAATAATACACAGGAAAAGAATTATAGAATGTGGATAGTTAAAACAACAGAGGAATAGTTTGTTAGAATTTATATGTTCAGGGGATATTTCTCTTGCAAAATGGAGAAAAACAAGAACTATTCCTTTTTGTTTTTACATTTCTTAATTGTAGCAGATTATAGTTGATTTATTTATTTATTTACTTTTTGTGGCTGGATACTATTATTTATTTTTATGTCTTTATTTTTTAATTTTATTTTTTTATACAGCAGGTTCTTATTAGTAATCCATTTTATACATATTAGTATATATATGTCAATCGCAAACTCCCAATTCATCACAGCACCACTACCCCACTACCCCCTCCCCCCCCACTGCTTTCCCCCCTTGGTGTCCATACGTTTGTTCTCTACATCTGTGTCTGAATTTCTGCCCTGAAAACCGGTTCATCTGTACCATTTTTCTGGGTTCCACATATATGCATTAATACACAATATCTGTTTTTCTCTTTCTGACTTACTTCATTCTGTATGACAGTCTCTAGATTCATCCACGTCTCTACAAATGACCCAATTTCATTCCTTTTTATGGCTGAGTAATATTCCATTGTATGTATGTACCACATATTCTTTATCCATTGGTCTGTTGATGGGCATTTTGGTTGCTTCCATGACCTGGCTATTGTAAATAGAGCAGCAATGAACATTATGGTACATGACTCTTTTTGAATTATGGTTTTCTCTGAGTATATGCCCAGTAGTGGGATTGCTGGGTCATATGGTAATTCTATTTTTAGTTTTTTAAGGAACCTCCATACTGTTCTCCATAGTGGCTGTATCAGT
Source organism: Hyperoodon ampullatus (assembly GCF_949752795.1). Classification (NCBI taxonomy): domain Eukaryota; kingdom Metazoa; phylum Chordata; class Mammalia; order Artiodactyla; family Ziphiidae; genus Hyperoodon; species Hyperoodon ampullatus. The sequence goes on from NC_136922.1 coordinate 45,526,331, forward strand.
TTACATTCCCACCAACAGTGCAAGAGGGTTCCCTTTTCTCCACACCCTCTCCAGCATTTGTTGTAGAATTTCTGATGATGCCCATTCTGACTGGTGTGAGGTGATAGGTACCTCATTGTAGTTTTCATTTGCAATTCTCCAATAATTAGTGATGTTGAGCAGCTTTTCATGGGCTTCTTGGCCACCTGTAAGTCTTCTTTAGAGAAATGTCTAAAGAAGTCTTCTGCCCATTTTTCGATTTGGTTGTTTGTTTTTTTGATATTGACCTGTATGAGCTGTTTATATATTTTGGAGATTAATCCTTTGTTCATTGATTCATTTGCAAATATTTTCTCCCATTCTGAGGGTTGTCTTTTTGACTTGTCTGTAGTTTCCTTTGCTTTGCAAAACCTGTTAGGTTTCATTAGGTCTCAAGCATTTATTTTTGTTTTTATTTCCATTACTCTAGGAGGTGGATCAAAAAAGATCTTGCTGTGAGTTATGTCGAAGAGTATTCTTCCTATGTTTTCCTCTAAGAGTTTTATAGTGTCCAGTCTTAGATTTAGGTCTCTAATCCATTTTGAGTTTATTTTTCTATATGGGGTTAGGGACAGTTCTAATTTCATTCTTTTATATGTAGCTGTCCAGTTTTGCCACACCATTTATTGAAGAGACTGTCTTTTCTACATTGTATATCCTTGGCTCCTTTGTCATAGATTAGTTGACCATAGGTGTGTGGATTTATCTCTCTGTTTTCTATCCTGTTCCATTGAACTATATCTCTGTTTTTGTGGCAGTACCATATTGCCTTGATTACTGTAGCTTTGCAGTATAGTCTGAAGCCAGGGAGTCTTATTCCTCCAGCTCCGTTTTTTTCCCTCCAGACTACTTTGGCTATTCGGGGTCTTTTGTGTCTCCATACAAATTTTAAGGTTTTTTGTTCCAGTTCTGTAAAAAATGCCATTGGTAATTTGATAGGGATAGCATTGAATCTGTAGATTGCTTTGAGTAGTATAGTCATTTTCACAATGTTGATTCTTTTAATCCAAGAAGACAGTATATCTCACCCTCTGTATCATCTTTTATTTCTTTCATCAGTGTCTTACAGTTTTCTGCAACAGGTCTTTTGTCTCCTTACATGGGGTTATTCCTGGGTATTTTATTATTTTTGTTGAAATGGTAAATGGGAGTGTTTCCTTAATTTCTCTTTCAGATTCTTCATCATTAGTGTATAGGAATGCAAGAGATTTCTGTGCATTAATTTTGTATCCTGCAACTTTACCGAATTCATTGATTATCTCCAGGAGTTTTGTGGTGGCATCTTTAGGATTCTCTATGTATAGTATCATATCATCTGAAAACAGTGACAGTTTTACTTCTTCTTTACCAATTTGTATTCCTTTTATTTCTTTTACTTTTCTGATTGCCGTGGCTAGGACTTCCAGAACTATGTTGAATAATAGTGGTGAGAGTGGACATCCTTGTCTTGTTCCTGATCTTAAAGGAAATGCTTTCAGTTTTTCACCATTGAGAATGATGTTTGCTGTGGGTTTGTCATATATGGCCTTTATTATGTTGAGGTAGGTTCCCTCTATGCCCACTTTCTGGAGAGTTTTTATCATAAGTGGGTGTTGAATTTTGTCATAACCTTTTTCTGCATCTATTGAGATGATCATATGGATTTTATTCTTCAACTTGTTAATATGCTGTATTACATTGATTGATTTGCCTATATTGAAGAATCCTTACATCCCTGGGATAAATCCCCTTAACCATGGTGTATGATCCTTTTAATGTGTTGTTGGATTCTGTTTGCTAGTATTTTGTTCACGATTTTTGTATCTATATTCATCAGTGATGTTGGTCTGTAATTTTCTTTTTTTGTAGTATCTTTGTCTGGTGTTGGTATCAGGGTGATGGTGGCCTCATAGAATGAGTTTGGGAATGTTCCTTCCTCTGCAATTTTTGGAAGAGTTTGAGAAGGATGGGTGTTAGCCCTTCTCTAACTGTTTGATAGAAATCACCTGTGAAGCCATCTGGTCCTGGACTTTTGTTTGTTGGAAGATTTTTAATCACAGTTTCAATTTCATTACTTGTGATTGGTCTGTTCATATTTTCTATTTCTTCCTGGTTCAGTCTTGGAAGGTTATACCTTTCTAAGAATTTGTCCATTTCTTCCAGGTTGTCCATTTTATTGGCATAGAGTTGCTTGTAGTAGTCTCTTAGGATGCTTTGTATGTCTGCAATGTCTGTTGTAACTTCTCCTTTTTCATATCTAATTTTATTGATTTGAGTCCTTTCCCTGTTTTTCTTGATGAGTCTGGCTAATGGTTTATCAATTTTGTTTATCTTCTCAAAGAACCAGCTTTTAGTTTTATTGATCTTTGCTATTGTTTTCTGTTTCTATTTCATTTATTTCTGCTCTGATCTTTATGATTTGTTTCCTTCTGCTAACTTTGGGTTTTGTTTGTTCTTCTTTCTCTAGTTCCTTTAGGTGCAAGGTTAGATTGAGATTTTTCTTGTTTCTTGAGGTAGGATTGTATTGCTATAAACTTCCCTCTTAGAACTGCTTTTGCGGAATCCCATAGAATTTGGATCATTCTGTTTTCATTGTCATTTGTCTCTAGGTATTTTTTGCTTTCCTCTTTGATTTCTTCAGTGATCTCTTGGTTATTTAGTAACGTATTGTTTACCCTCCATGTGTTTGTGTTTTTTACATTTTTTTCCCCTGGAATTGATTTCTAATCTCATAGCATTGTGGTCTTAAAAGATGCTTGATACGATTTCAATTTTCTTAAATTTACTGAGGCTTGATTTGTGACCCAAGATGTGATCTATCCTGGAGAATGCTCCGTGCCCACTTGAGAAGAAAGTGTAATCTGTTGTTTTTGGATGGAATGTCCTATAAATATCAATTAAATCTACCTCGTCTATTGTGTCATTTAAAGCTTGTGTTTCCTTAGTAAGTTTCTGTTTGGATGACCTGTCCATTGGTGTAAGCGAGGTGTTAAAGTCCCCCACTATTATTATTATTGTATTACTGTCGATATCCTCTTTTATAGCTGTTAGCAGTTGCCTTATGTATTGAGGTGCTCGTATGTTGGGAGTATAGTTGATTTATAATTTTCTGCTAGTTTTAGGTGTACAGCAAAGTGAATCAGTTATACATACACATATATTCATTCTTTTTTAGAGTCTTTTCTCATATAGGTTATCCCAGAACACTGAGTAGAGCTCCCTGTGATATACATTAGGTCCTTGTTAGTTATCTGTTTTACATAGAGTAGTGTGTATAAGTCAATCCCAATCTCCCAGTTTATCCCTCCCCCACCACCCACTGCTAACCATAAGTTTGTTTTCTACAACTATAACTCTATTTCTGATTTGTAGATAAGTTAATTTGTACCCTTTTTTTAGATTCCACATATAAGCGGTATCATATGATAATTGTCTTTGTCTGAATTACTTCACTCAGTATGACAATCTCTAGGTCCATCCATGCATCCATGTTGCTGAAAATGACATTATTTCCTTCTTTTTTATGGCTGAGTAATATTCCGTTGTGTGTATGTACCGCATCTCCTTTATCCATTCCTTTGTCAGTGGACATTTAGGGTGTTTCCATGTCCTGGCTATTGTAAACACTTCTGCAGTGAACACTGGGGTGCATGTATCTTTTCAGATTATGGTTTTCCTCAGATATATTCCCAGGAATGGGATTGCTGGATCATATGGTACTTCTATTTTTAGTTTTTGAAGGAACTTCCTTACTCTTCTCCATAGTGGTTGTAGCGATTTACATTCCCACCAACAGTGTAGGAGGGTTCCTTTTTCTCCACACCCTCTGCAGCCTTTATTGTTTGTGGAGTGTTTGAGGCTGGCAATTGTGACTGGTGTAAGGTAATACATCATCGTAGGTTTGATTTGCAGTTCTCTAATAATTAGTGAAGTTGAGCATCTTTTCATGTGCTTTTTGGCCAACTGTATATCTTCTTTGGAGAAATGTCTATTTAGATCTTCTGCCTATTTTTTGATTGGGTTGTTTGCTTTATTGATATTGAGCTACATGAGCTGTTTGTATATTTTTAAGATTAATCTTTTGTCACTTGCTTTGTCTGCGAACATTTTCTCCCAATCTGTGGGGTTTTTTTTCATTTTATTTATGGTTTCATTTTGTTTAGGGTGCAAAAGCTTTTCAGTTTAATTAGGTCCCATTTATTTGTTTTTTCGTTACTCTAGGAGGTGGATTGAAAAAGATCTTGCTGTGATTTATGTCAGAGTGTTTGGGCGTATGTTTTCCTACAAGAGTTTTATAGCATCCGGCCTTACATTTAGGTCTTTAAATCCATTTTGAGTTTATTTTTGTGTATGGTGTTAGGGAGTGTTATAGTTTCATTCATTTAAATATAGCTGTCCAGTTTTCCCAACATCACTTATTGAAGAGTCTGTCTTTTCTCTATTGTATATTCTTGCCTCCTTTATTATAGATTAGTTGGCCATAGGTGCATGGGTTTATCTCTGGGTTTTCCATCCTGTTCCATTGATCCATATTTCTGTTTTTGTGCCAGTACCATACTGTCTTGATTACTGTAGCTTTGTAGAATAGTCTGAAGTCAGGGAGCTTGATTCCTCCAGCTCCGTTTTTTTTTTCTCAAGATTGATTTGGCTATTCGTGATCTTTTGTGTTTCCATACAAATTTTAAGATTTTTTGTTCTAGTTCTGTGAAAAATGCCATTGGTAATTTGATAGGGATTGCACTGAATCTGTAGATTGCTTTGGGTAGTACAGTTACTTTCACAGTATTGATTCTTCCAATCCAAGAACATGTCTATCCCTCCATCTGTGTTGTTTGATTTCTTTCATACATATCTTATAGTTTTCTGAGTACAGGTATTTTGCCTTCTTCTGTAGCTTTATTCCTAGGTATTTTATTATTTTTGATATGATGGTATATGGGACTGTTTCCTTGATTTTTCTTACTGATCTTTCATTGTGAGTGTATAGGAATGCAAAAGATCTCTGTGTACTAATTTTGTATCCTGCAGCTTTACAGAACTAATTGATGAGCTCTAGTAGTTTTCTGGTGGCATCTTTAGGATTTTCTATGTATACTATCATGTCATTTGGAAACAGTGCCAGTTTGTTTTTTTCTTTTTTTTTTTTTTTGTGGTACGCAGCCTCTCACTGTTGCGGCCTCTCCCGTTGCGGAGCACAGGCTCCAGAGGCGCAGGCTCAGCGGCCATGGCTCACGGGCCAAGCTGCTCCACGGTATGTGGAATCTTCCCGGACCGGGGCACGAACCCGTGTCCCCTGCATTGGTAGGTGGACTCTCAACCACTGTGCCACCAGGGAAGCCCAGAAACAGTGACAGTTTTACTTCTTCTTTTCCAATTTGGATTCCTTTTATTTCTTTTTCTTCCCTGATTGCTGTGGCCAGGACTTCCAAAACTATTTTGAATAAAAATGCTTAGAGTCGACATGCTTGTCTTTTTCCTGATCTTAAGGGAAATGCTTTCAGTTTTTCACCATTGAGAATGATATTTGCTGTGGGTTTGTCATATATGGCCTTTATTATGTTGAGGTAGCTTCCCTCTATGCTTACTTTCTGGAGCATTTTTACCATAAATGGGTGTTGAATTGTGTCAAAAGCTTCTTCTGCATCTATCGAGATGATCATATGGTTTTTATTCTTCAGTTTGTTGAGGTGGTGTATCACACTGATTGATTTATGGATATTGAAAAATCCTTGCATCCCTGGGATGAATTCCACTTGATTATGGTGTAAGATCCTTTTAATGTATTGTTGGATTCAGATTGCTAGTATATTCTTGAAGCTTTTTGGGTCTATGTTCATCAGTGATATTGGCCTGCAGTTTTCTTTTTTAGTGGTATCTGTCTGGTTTTGGTATGAGGGTGATGGTGGCCTCATAGAATGATCTTGGGAGTGTTCCTTCCTCTGCCAGTTTTTGGGAGAGTTTCAGAAGGATAGATGTTAATTCTTCTCTAACTGTTCCATAGAATTCGGCTATGAAGCCATCTGGTCCTGGACTTTTGTTTGTTGGATGATTTTTAATCACACTTTCAATTTAAGTACTTGTAATTGCTCTGTTCATAGTTTCTATTTCTTCCTAGTTCGGTCTTGGGAGATTGTATCAATACCTTTCTAGGAAATTGTCCATTTCTTCTAGGTTATCCATTTTATTGGCATATATTGTTTGTAGCACTTTTATGATCCTTTGTACTTCTGTGGTGTCTGTTGTAACTTCTCCTTTTTCATTTCTAATTTTATTGATTTGAGATGTCTCCCTTTTTTCTTGATGAATCTGGCTAAAGGTTTATCAATTTTGTTTAACTTCTCAAAAAACCAGATTTTATTTTCATTTATCTTTGATAATTTTTTTTAAACATCTTTATTGGAGTATATTTGCTTTACAACAGTGTGTTAGTTTCTGCTTTATAACAAAGTGAATCAGCTATACATATGCATATATCCCCATATTTCCTCCTCTTGCATCTCCCTCCCACCCTCCCTAGCCCACCCCTCTATGTGGTCACAAAGCACTGACCTGATCTCCCTGTGCTTTGCAGCTGCTTCCCATTAGCTATCTATTTTACATTTGGTAGTGTATATTAGTCCATGCCACTCTCTCCCTTCGTCCCAGCTTACCCTTCCCCCATGCTGTGTCCTCAAGTCCATTCTCTACATCTGCATCATTATTCCTGTCCTTCCCCTAGGTTGTTCGTAACGATTTTTTTTTTTTTAGATTCCATATATATATGTTAGCATAGGGTATTCATTTTTCTCTTTCTGACTTACTTCACTCTGTATGACAGACTGTAGGTCCATCCACCACACTACAAATAACTCAGTTTCGTTTGTTTTAATGGCTGAGTAATATTCGATTCTGTATATGTGCCACATCTTCTTTATCCATTCATCTGTTGATGGACACTTAGGTTGCTTCCATATCCTGGCTATTGTAAATAGAGCATCAATAAACATTATGGTACGTGACTCTTTTTGAATTATGGTTCTCTCAAGGTATATGCCAAGTAATGGGATAGCTGGGTCGTATGATAGTTCTATTTGTAGTTTTTTAAGGAACCTCCATACTGTTCTCAATATTGGCTGTATCAACTTACATTCCCACCAACAGTGCAAGAGGGTTCCCTTTTCTCCAGACCCTCTCCAGTATTTATTGTTTGTAGATTTTTTGGTGATGGCCATTCTGAGAGTGTGAGGTGATACCTCATTGTAGTTTTGATTGGCATGTATCTAATGATTAGTAATGTGGAGCATTCTTTCATGTGTTTGTAGGCTGTCTGTATATCTTCTTTGGAGGAATATCTATGCAGGTCTTCTGCCCATTTTTGGATTGGGTTGTTTTGATATTGAGCTGTATGAGCTGCTTGTATTTTGTGGAGATTAATAATTTGTCAGTTGCTTCATTTTCAAATATTTTCTCCCATTCTGAGGGTTGTCTTCGTCTTCTTTATGGTCTCCTTTACTGTGCAAAAGCTTTTACATTTCCTTAGGTCCCATTTGTTTATTTTTATTTTTATTTCCATTTGTCTAGGAGGTGGGTCAAAAAGGATCTTGCTGTGACTTATGTCATTGAGTGTTCTGTGTTTTCCTCTAAAAGTTTGATAGTGTCTGGCCTTACATTTAGGTTTTTAATCCATTTGGAGTTTATTTTTGTGTATGGTGTTAGGGACTATTCTAATTTCATTCTTTTATATGTACCTGTCCAGTTTCCCCCTCACCACTTATTGAAGAGGCTGTCTTTTCTCCATTCTGTACTCTTGCCTCCTTTATCAAAGATAAGGTGACCATATGTGTGTGGATTTATCTCTGTGCTTTCTATCCTGTTGGGTGCATAAATATTTACAATTGTTATATCTTCTTCTTGGACTGATCCCTTGATCATTATGTAGTGTCCTTCTTTGTCTCTTCGAATAGTCTTTATTTTAAAGTCTATTTTGGCTGATATGAAAATTGCTACTCCAGCTTTTTTTTCATTTCCATTTGCATGGAATATCTTTTTCCATGCCCTCCGTTTCAGTCTGTATGTGTCCCTAGGTCTGAAGTGGGTCTCTTGTAGACAGCATATATACACATCTTGTTTTTGTATCCATTCACCCAGTCTATGTCTTTTGGTGGGAGCTTTAATCCATTTACATTTAAGGTATTTATCATTATTTGTGTTCCTATTACCATTTTCTTAATTGTTTTGTGTTTGTTATTGAGGGCCTTTTCCTTCTCTTGTGTTTCCTGCCTAGAGAAATCCCTTTTGCATTTGTTGTAAAGCTGGTTTGGTGGTGCTGAATTCTCTTAGCTTTTGCTTGTCTGGAAAGTTTTAATTTCTCTGTCGAATCTGAATGAGATCCTTGCTGGGTAGACTAATTTGGTGGTAGGTTTTTCCCTTTCATCAATTTAAATATGTCCTGCCACTCCCTTCTGGCTTGTAGAGTTATGCTGAAAGATCAGCTGTTAACCTTATGGGGATTCCCTTGTATGTTATTTGTTGTTTTTCTGTTGCTGCTTTTAATATTTTTTCTTTGTATTTAACTTTTGATAGTTTGATTAATATGTGTCTTGGCAGGTTTCTCCTTGGATTTATCCTGTATGGGACTCTGTGCTTCCTGGACTTGACTATTTCCTTTCCCGTATTAGGGGAGTTTTCAACTATAATCTCTTCAAATATTTTCTCAGTCTCTTACTGTTTTTCTAATTCTTCTGGGACCCCTATAACTTGAATGTTGGTGCGTTTAATGTTGTCCCAGAGGTCTCTGAGACTGTCCTCAATTCTTTTCATTCTTTATTCTGCTCTGCAGTAGTTATTTCTACTATTTTATCTTCCAGGTCACTTATCTGTTCTTCTGCCTCAGTTATTCTGCTATTGATTCCTTCTCGAGAATTAATTTCATTTAGTGTTGTTCATCATTGTTTCTTTGCTCTTTAGTTCTTCCCGGTCCTTGTTAAATGCTTCTTGTATTTTCTCCATTCTATTTCCAAGATTTTGGATCATCTTTACTATCATTACTCTGAATTCGTTTTCAGGTAGACTGCCTATTTCCTCTTCATTTGTTTGGTCTGGTGGGTTTTTACCTTGCTGCTTCATCTGCTGTGTTTCTCTGCCTTCTCATTTTGCTTAACTTACTGTGGTTGGGGTCTCCTTTTTGCAGACTGCAGGCTCGTAGTTCCCATTGTTTTGGTGTCTGCCCCCAGTGGGTGATGTTGGTTCAGTGGGTTTTGTAGGCTTCCCGGTGGAGGGGACTAGTGCCTGTGTTCTGGTTGATGAGGCTGGATCTTGTCTTTCTAGTGGGCAGGACCGCATCAGTGGTGTGTTTTCGGGTGTCTGTGACCTTATTATGATTTTAGGCAGCCACTCTGCTAATGTGTGGTGTTATGTTCCTGTCTTCCTCGTTGTTTGGCATAGGTGGTCCAGCACTGTAGCTTGCTGGTTCTTGAGTGGAGCTGGGTCTTAACGTTGAGGTGGAGATCTCTGGGAGAGCTTTCACCATTTGATTTTACGTGGAGTCAGGAGGTTTCTGGTGGACACATGTCCTGAACTCGACTCTCCCATCTCAAAGGCACAAGCCTGACACCCGTCCAGAGCACCAAGACCCTGTCAGCCACATGGCTCAGAAGAAAAGGGAGAAAAAAAGAAGGAAAGAAAAAAATAAAGTTATTAAAATAAAAAATTAAAAATAATTATTAAAAATAAAAAAGAAGATAGCAACCAAACCAGAAAACAAATCCCCCAATGATAACAAGTTCTAAAACTGTACTGAAAAAAAAAAACAAAAAACAAAAAAACAGACAGCCAGAAACCTAGTACACATGGTAAATGCAAAGCTATACAGACAAAGTCACACAAAGCAGCATACACATAAACACAAAGAGAGAAAAAGGAAAAGTATATATATATATCATTGCTCCCAATGTGCACTGCCTCAATTTTGGGATGATTCATTGTTTCCTCAGGTATTCCACAGATGCAGGGTACATCAAGTTGATTGTGGAGATTAACCCACAGTTCCTGAGGCTACTGGGAGAGACTTCCCTTTCTCTTTTTTTTGTTCTCAGAGCTCCTGGGATTCAGCTTTGGATTTGCCCCCACCTCTGCCTGTAGGTCTCCTGAGGGCGTCTGTTCTTCGCTCAGACAGGACGGGGTTAAGGTAGCAGCTGAGTAGGGGGCTCTGGGTCACTCAGGCCTGGGGAAGGGAGGGGTATGGAATGCGGGGCGAGACTGCGGCAGCAGAGGCTGGCGTGACGTTGCACCAGCCTGAGGTGTGCCTTGTGTTCTGCTGGGGAAATTGTCCCTGGATCACGGGACCCTGGCAGTGGCAGGTTGCACAAACTCCTGGGAGGGGAGGTGTGGATAGTGAGCTGTGCTTTCACACAGGCTTCTTGGTGGCTGCAGCAGCAGCCTTAGTGTTTCATGCCCGTCTCTGGTGTCCACACTGATAGCTGCGGTTCACGCTCTTCTCTGGAGCTTGTGTAGGTGGTGCTCTGTATCCCCTCTCCTTGTGCACCCCGAAACAATGGTCTCTCGACTCTTAATGAGGTCCACACTTTTTCCCATACTCCATCCCGGCTAGCTGTGGCGCACTAGCCCCCTTCAGGCTGTGTTCACGCAGCCAACCCCAGTCCTCTCCCTGGAATCTGACCTCCGAAGCCCGAGCCTCAGCTCCCAGCCCCCACCCGTCCTGGCCGTCGGGTGAGCAGGCAAGCCTCTCAGGCTGGTGAGTGCTGGTCGGCCCCAATCCTGTGTACTGAAATCTCTCTGCACCTCTGTTGCTGTGCTCTACTCTGTGGCTCTGAAGCTTCCCACCCAGCCACCCCCGTCTCCACCAGTGAAGGGGCTTCCTAGTGTGTGGAAACTTTTCCTCCTTCACAGCTCCCTCCCAGTGGTGCAGGTCCCGTCTCTATTCTTTTGTCTCTGTTTGTTTTTTCTTTTGCCCTAACCAAGTACGTGGGGAGTTTCTTGCCTTTTGGGAAGTCTGAGGTCTTCTGCCAGTGATCAGTAGGTGTTCTGTAGGAGTTGTTCCACATGTAGATGTATTTCTGATGTATTTGTGGGGAGGAAGGTGATCTCCACGTCTCACTCCTCTGCCATCTTGAAGGTCTCTCTGCTATTGTTTTTTTCACGTCTATTTATTTCTGCTCTGATCTTTATGATTTCTTTCTTTCTGCTAACTTTGGGTTTTGTTTGTTCTTCTTTCTCTAGTTGCTATAGGTGTAAGTTTAGGTTGTTATTTGAGACTTTTCTTGTTTCCTGAGGTAAGATTGTTTTGCTGTAAACTTCCCTCCTAGAACTGCTTTTGCTGTATCCCATAGGTTTTGGAGCATCATATTTTTATTGTTATTTGTTTCTAGGTATCTTTTGATTTCCTCTTTTTCAGTGATCTGTTGGTTATTTAGTAACATATTGTTTAGCCTCCATGTGTTTGTGTTTTTTACAGTTTTTTTTTTTCCTGTAGTTGATTTCTAATCTCATAGCTTTGTGGTTGGAAAAGATGCTTGACATGATTTCAATATTCTTAAATTTACTGAGGCTTGACAAGATGTGATCTGTCTTGGAGAATGTTCCTTGTGCACTTGAGAAGAAAGTGTATTTCTGCTTTCAGATAGAATGTCCTGTAAATATCAATTAAGTCTATCTGGCCTAATGTGTCATTTAAGCCTTGTGTTTCCTTATTGATTTTCTGTCTGGATCATATGTCCATTGGTGTAAGTGGGGTGTTAAAGTCCCCCACTATCATTGTGTTACTGTTGACTTCCCCTTTTATGGCTGTTAGCATTTGCCTTATATATTGAGGTGCTCCTATGTTGGGTGTATATATATTTCAATTGGTGTATCTTCTTCTTGGGTTGATCCCTTGATCATTATGTAGTGTCCTTCCTTGTCTCTTTTAACAGTCTTTACTTTAAAGTCTATTTTATCTAATATGAATATTGCTACTCCAGCTTTCTTTTGATTTCAATTTTCAGGGAATATCATTTTCCATCCCCTCACTTACAGTTTGTATGTGTCCCTAGGTCTGAAGTGGGCCCTTTATAGACAGCATATATATGGGTCTTGTTTTTGTATCCATTCAGCCAGTCTCTGTCTTTATGTTGGAGCATTTAATCCATTTACATTTGAGGTAATTATCGATATGTATGTTCCTATTGCCATTTTCTTAATTGTTTTTGGATTGTATTTGTAGGTCGTTTTTCTTCCCTTCCTCTTTTGTTCTCTTCTCTTGTCATTTGATGACCATCTTTAGTGTTGTGTTTGGGCTGCATTTTCTTTTTTGTGTGTGTATCTTTTGTAGAGTTTTGGATCGCATTTCCCATGACATTTTGATAAAGCAGTCTATAGATATATGCAAGTTTCTTATAAGTGGGTGGTCTCAATTTCAAATGCAATTCCCATTTCCTGCATTTGTACTCTCCTCATGGTTGCTGGTTTTGATATATTTGTGTATGGATGATTTCCTGCTTTTACTCCATGTTTGCATTTACCAGTGAGCTTTTCCCCTTTGTGATTTTCTTGTTTCTAATTGTGGCCTCTTTTTTTTCCCCCTGTGCTTAGAGAAGTTTCTTTCGCCCTTGTTGGAAAGCTAGTTTGATGGTGGTGAATTCTCTTAGCTTTTGCTTGTCTGTAAAGCTTTTGATTTCTCCGTCAAATCTGAATGAGAGCTTTGCTGGGTAGAGTAATCTTGGTTGTAGGTTTATCCCTTTCAGCACTTTAAATATATCGTGCCTCTCCCTTCTGGTCTGCAGTTTCTGCTGAAAAATCAGCTGATAGCCTTGTGGGGATTCCCTTGTAGGTTATTTGTTGCTTTTCCCTTGTTGCTTTTAATATTTTTTTGTAGTTAATTTTTGTTAGTTTAATATGTGTCTTGGCAGGTTCCTCCTGGGGTTTATCCTGTATGGGACTCTCTGCACTTCCTGGACTTGGGTGACTATTTCCTTTCCCATGTTAGAAAAGTTTTCAGCTATAATCTCTTCAAATATTTTCTCAGGCCCTTTTTTCTTCTTCTGGGACCCCTATAATTCAAATGTTGGTATGTTTAATGTTGTACCAGAGGTCTCTGAGACTGCTGTCATTTGTTTCCATTTTTTTTATTCTTTTCCACAGCAGAGATTTCCACCATTCTGTCTTCCAGCTCACTTTTCTATTCTTCTGCCTCAATTATTCTGCTATTGATTCCTTCTAGTGTGTTCATTTCAGTTATTGTATTATTTATCTGTTTGTTTTTTAGTTCTTCTAGGTGTTTGTTAAACATTTTTTGTATCTTGTTGATCTTTGCCTCCATTCTTAGCACTCTTGGATCATGTTTATTATCATTCTGAATTCTTTTTCACGTAGATTACCTACCTCCTCTTCATTTAATTGTTCTTGTAGGTCTTTATCTTGCTCCTTCATCTGCAACATATTTGTCATCTCATTTTGTCAAACTTACTGTGTTTGTGGTCTCCTTTGTGCAGGCTGCAGGATCATAGTTCCTTTTGCTCCTGGTGTCTGACCCCTCGTGGGTGAGTTTGCTCCAGAGCCTTGTGCCATTATCCCCTTGATAGGGGGTTTGACTGGTGTTGTGGTGACCAGAGCCTGCCCTGGATATTGAGCAGGGCCTCCCCTTTGCTCTGTGGTTGTCACTGTCCTGTCAGGGGTGGGGTCTGCTCCCTAGTTATTGGAGTAGAGGCCCTCAGATCTGTTTCTTAGCTGTGTTTCTGATCTGCAGTGCAAGGTAGGTGGGATTAGAGCAGTTCCACTTGGAGAGAAGCCACTGAGTATTCCTCCTCTGGAGCTGTTCATCTGTGAATGTGCTCCATTGTGTCCCCTTTCACCCATTGTGTGGGCTCACAAAATAACCTGTTGTTGGCACTGCTCTCAGTCCCACCCTCAGTGTGGGTATGCTGGCAATTTGCCCTGGTGACTCTCAGGAGGTTTTTGCACCAGGCCATTGGCACAGATCCATTGAGGTCATGTCCCAGGTCTGCAGTAGCTGTGCACCTGGACCTGCTGTGGGAGATATGGAGGCAGCTCAGAGTCTGGCCTGGCCCAACCCCCACCATGTACATACGTGCCCACAAAGCCCACAGCTGCTTAAGCCAGACCCACCCCAGCTGCTGGAGCACTTGTCCTTTCAGATGTTTCACAGACGCTGAATTTAGGAAGCCTTCAGCGAGGGGTGTAACTTCACAGTTCCTGCAGCTACGAGGTTTCAGTTCTTAGTCACATGGCTCCTGGGGCTCAGCTGTGGTTTCAGCCCCACCTCTGTGTGTGTTCCTCCCACCAGAGTCTGCTCTAGAAGTTGCCAGAACACACAAGCCCGTCAAGCAGGAAGGGGCCAAGGCGGTGATCACAGTGAGCAGGCCACCCAAGTGGGAGGGTGCTGGGGTAGCGACTGAACGTATCAGTTGGTGGTCAGGGTGAGCAGGCTACCCAGGCGAGGTTAGGGGGCAAGGAAGCAACGGCAGGGGCATGCGAGCCAGCTGTGTTGTGAGCCCTCCCTAGTGCCCATGGAGGCGGGGGCCAGCATGTGAGGAGAGAGGCTGCAATGGTGGCCCAGCCCTCTGCGTGTCACTCAACAATGGTGCTTTGCTTCTGTGGTGGTCTGTGCTTCCTCCACAAGCATTCCCATTTGCAGAGCTCCTCACTCCTGACCTCTCAGGCTGTCTCCTCACAGCCAACAGCAGTTCCTGCCTGGGTCTGCTCTCCAAATCCCACGTTCCAGCACCCAGCCCCCATGTGCACCGGTGGACACACATCTCAGGCTGTGGCATGCAGGGCTGTGGCACAGACCATCTGTGTAGGTCTCACTGTGTCCTGCCTGCCACAGACTGGTCGATGGGCTCTCCTCCAAGCCCCCAAAGCTCCCCTTCTTTCCAAGCTGATCTTCCCACAGTGAGGAGGCTTCCCCTGATGCAGGAAACTCTCCCCAGTTCCCTGCCAGGGAGGCAGGTCCCATCCTGCTTCCTTTCCTCTTCCTTTTCCCATCTTTTTCATCCTACCCAGTTACGTGGGGATCTTTCTTGTCCTTTTAGGTGTCCAATATCCTCTGCTAGTGTTCATCAGGTGCTCCGTGTGAATTTGTTCCATTTGTAGATGTATTCTTCATGTGTTTGTGGGGAGAGATGAACTCCACGTCCTTCTACTCCTCTGCCATCTTGGAGAGCTCCCTGTCAAAGGGTGTTATGCCTGTGTTTTCCTCTAAGAGTTCTACAGTGTAGCCTTACATTTAGGTCTTTGATCCATTTTGAGTTTATTTTTGTGTATGGTGTTAGAAATGGTTCTAATTTTCATTCTTTTACATGTAGCTGTCCAGTTTTCCCAGCACCACTTGTTGAAGAGTCTGTCTTTTCTCCATTGTGTATTCAGGTAACTTTTTAAAGTATCTCTTTGAGGTACCATGTTCAGAGATTTTATATATCTCTTCATCTTTTTTTTTTTTTTTTTAGCCAGAGGAGTGTAATTTGGTTCATTCATTTTCATTTCTGATATACTTGGCCTTATTTGTGTCAACTGGCTTTATGACTCGTTTTCTAAGCTTTCTTCAATTTATTTGCTTATACATGTACCTATTTTTTTTTAATTTAAAAATATATTTGTTATTCCCAAGTGCTTCCTTAAAAAAAAAAACAGAAAATATTCTTTACCAATTAAGAACATAGAAAACAAAAATATATTACTTAATATACAACAGAAAATCTCCAAAAGGCTTCTAGTATATTAACTAATTTAATCCTTACAACAGCCTTATGATGTGGGCAATATTAAAGTCTTATTTTAAGCATGACAAAACTGACAAAATACTTATTTCCCTAGTAAGAGTACAGATATATGTGCACCTAAAATGTAGTTTCAAAATGTATGAAACAAAAATTGAAGGAATGTAAAAGAGAGACAAATATACCATCACAGTGGGGGATGGTAAAATACCTCTTAATAATTGATAGAAAAAGCAACAACAAATCAGTAACTGCATATGTCTTTGAGTAAAATCTTTAGCAAAGTTGACCTAACTGATATAAATACAATGCCATACCCAACAAATGTAGAATGCTCACTTTTTACAACTATATAAAAATGAATTACAGAAACTAATGGCATGCTGAAAGGTCAACCAAGATGATGACATAGGAAGGCCCTGAACTTCCCTCCTCCTGGAATGCAATGAATGTACAGCTACACAAGGAGTAATTCCCTCTGAAAGAAATCCAGAAACTAGCTGAGTAATTCCTACACATCGATTGAATGAGAAAATACCCACACAAAAATGGATAGGAAAAGCTGAGACACATTCTCACCATAACCCCTGCCCCAAGCACAGTGCCATACAAATGGGAGGGAACCCTCAACTCCCAGGTTCTCCCTGAAGAGTGGAAGTTTTTTACTGCACATCCAGTGTGCCAAATTTTGAGACTCCCACAGAGGTATGGGGCCCCCAAACATCTATCTATCTCTGGAAGCCAATGAGGCTCATGTCCAGGAGACCCACAAGGCTATAGCAAATGAAAAAGCAGTTTTGTTTTGTTTTGTTTTTTTGCGGTACACGGGCCTCTCACTGTTGTGGCCTCTCACGTTGCAGAGCCCAGGCTTCTGGACGCGCAGGCTCAGCGGCCATGGCTCACAGGCCCAGCCGCTCCGCGGCATGTGGGATCTCCCCAGACTGGTGCACGAACCCGTGTCCCCTGCATTGGCAGGCGGACTCCCAACCACTGCGCCACCAAGGAAGCCCGAAAAAGCAGTTCTTAATGGGCATGTGAACACTTGCTGTGGCTATTCCCCCAGAGCTCAGCACAAAGAGAAGAGGCAAAAAAATGCCCCCCAAAATGCCCATCTCCCAATCTCTCCCTGGAAGGGGTCTAACTGCATACTGCTGCCTGAGGGTCCGAAATTCTAATGTAGCAAACATGGAGGAGCTGGCTACAATCCTTCCCCAGAGACTAGGGAGGCTGGTGACATTACCCTTGCCTTCCCCCTCTGGCACACTGCAACAATACAATCAAGTCACCAGTACCTTCCTAGAAAGAGCTTGTATACACTTCTGGTTTTCCAAGTTTTGCAGCTGCCCCATAAGGGACTGGCCTCAAAATTAACTAGCTCTGATAGGTCAACAGGGTTTGTATTCCCAAGTTCCAAAGGACTGTAGCAAACAAGCAATTTTTAAACAGATGCAGGACCCCACCACCACCACCACCACTACCACGTGGCTGTACACCAGGGCGCAGTGCAGATAGAACAGGTAAAAATGCTCATCTCCTAGTTTCTCCCTGGGGCTTAACTACATACTTTCCTAGCTGGTGAGTGAGAGTCCAGCTTCTAATCAGTCTTCATCTAGGTGCTGACTGTGACCCTCCCCTTTGGGACACTGATGACAAGTCTTGGTGTTGTAGGAGGGGGGAATGTCATGTCCTGGGACATGCAGGAGTCCTTAGGACAAACTGCCAAGTGAGGGTTCTTGGCTTCATGGGGAAAGAACTCAAGAGCAAGCCACAGAAAAGGAAAAGCAAGTTTATTTAGAGAGATAGACATTCCATAGGCAGAATTTGGACCATCTTGGAAAGTGAGAGGAGCGGCCCCAAGGCATGGGAAAGTGAGAGTGGCCCGGGAGTATGGGGTGTTTGGTTTTAATGGGCTAAGTAATTTCATAGGTTAATGAGTGGGAGGAATAGTCTGGTTATTTTGGGGTAGGGTAGAGATTTCCCGGGGATTAGGCCACTGCCCACTTTTTTGCCTTTTATGGCCCTCCTGGGAACTTCCATGGCATAAGGAGGTTGTTTTTTAGTATGACAATGAAGGTATAATGAGCTAAATAAATAAAGGTCAATGACCAGACTATTCTCAAAGCCACCTTGGTTTCAACTGGTTCCAGCTGGTCTTTATGACATCCCAACAGCTGAGCCCCTTCTTCATTTCTAGGCTTTGTGTCCTGTCCCTTTCCCTCCTGTCTCATTTCCCCCTCAGAGATTTTACTTCCATATTCTTATGGGAAGTAGAAGGGCCATGGTCCATCTTCTATAGCTGCTTCAGGGCTGGGCAGGGACATCAACCCTGCCTGCCTGTCAGTGAGTAAAAATGTCTGGATGCCTGGTCTAGGGGTCCCAGAGAGGCAGGACAGCTTCTTGTTTTGAGTCAGAGAGCAGTATGGGCAGTAATCCTCGCAGAGCCATCATTTTGACGTGGAACTGTCAAAGACCTGGAAGACAGGAACTTTACCAAGAGGTTAAAGAGGCAGGGTCCAAAGAGAAGGAGTAGGAATATGACCATTACTGAGACCAGGAGGGGCAGGAATCAAGTAAGGCTAGGGAGGCCACTCTTAATGGAGGACCAGATGGCATTAGAGTCTCACCCCTGGTTATAGCGGTGTAACTATGATGCTTATTTATAAATCTTTTTGATGTCCATCTCAATCTGGACTGAGTTATTAACATAGGTACAGCAGATTTTGTTTATGACTGCATAAACACCACCCTGCTCCACCAGCAAGTAATCCAAGGCCAATCGTCCATGACCACATTGGCTGGTGAGTTTAAAGAAGCTGAAAGCCTATTTAGGGCATTTCCAGTGGTCAGGGCTAGGCTCTCGAAAGTGTTGGTTAGATTTTCTAGGTTACCTCATGGTAGGCAAAGCCTCCCCATGGAGCTGCTAATCCCCCTGTCAATCCTATTCCTGCCAATATTAATATGATGGCCCACCTGGGATGGTATTGAGTATTATGTATTGTGACTGTAAATGGAAACAAATGTCCTAATATACATTCTCCCTCATGCAACACATTATCAATATAAGGATAAGCATTTACATAGGGACCAATTTTTCCCTCAGGCGCCCTTGTCTTTGGGTCCTCATTTTGGGGAACGCCGCATATGCAGACATATCCTGAAGGTGCAACAAGAGATCTGGGAAGAGAAGAATTTAACAAGGAAGCAGCTGTCCAGATCTATGGAAGGGACAAGTTATGATCACAATACAGGTACAAGGGGCCATTAGTATATTCAAAATAGTTAAGTTCAGGAGTATTCCATGCCCTTGGCTTAGGTGAGATGGTGCAGTAAGAGGCTTTTACCCATTGCTTCCATAGAGTCCAACAATTTCTAGCCCAACTTTTAGTCCATTCCATCCCTATCCTGTAAGGCACCTTGGGTCTGGTCTTCATTACAAATGCATAGATTGGAGGCATTCCTGGGAATGCAGTTTGGGTCCAGGTTCCAAAACACCATGGTGATATTATCATCTGGTGGCCAAGGATTTCTCCAAAGAGGCTCATCATACCCAAGAGAACCAGAGATGTAGTGGCATCGGAAGCATGACTGGTTTTCTGAATAACAAAAGTAGCCATGATTAATGGAAAAGTTATAAGTCACCCTTTTAAAAGGAGTCAGTCGTAGGCAAGGTGTTGGGCCTGACGGGTATTGCCTATTGCATTCAAATCAGTGGAGGTTTTGTTTTCCATGTGTTTGAATTGATAATACCCTTGTTGTATGTACCTATTTGTAGCTGTAATGTTTGTTGTAAGCCAGGGTTTTTATGACAGACCCAACAATTAACTAGTTTTTCTCCCCAGGCAACTATTTTAGATATGTTTATTCAAGCATTAGTTTCCCATTTCCTCTGGGACATGACCATTGTCAGAAGTCTTACCAGGAGTATCATGGCTTTCAACATCATATTACTATATATTTTTTTCAGACCCAGCAGGGACAAAGAAGATGTTTACCAGGGGGAGGGGGTTCTGAAAAGCGGCAGAATAAGAGCATGATAGAAACACAAGGAATAACTAGGCCAACCCAGCATGGCCACATGAAGTCACTTATCTGTTCTCTTGAGCAGGTATCTGAGGTCTTCCACTGGCTCGCAGGAGTAGGTCCCCTCTGGTTCCCTTTGGGACTTTGAAGATACAGGTTTTATTTCAGATGGATGTACCCAACTCTCCATAGCTTGACAGCAGTTACTCAGTAACACCTGATATGGTCCCTTCCATTTTGGTTGTAGCTGGTCCTCAGGGGACCCTTCCTTCCACGTTTTTAGTAGGACACGGTCCCTTGACTGGATGGAGACCTTAACCTTTTCTTCTGTAGGGGGAAGTAGCACTTTGTTCCTATATTCTTGGAGGGCCCTTTGAACTTGGCTCAAGCTAAGAATGTGTGAGACTGATTTGTGGGTTTCCTTGTCAAATGAGATCTGAAATCAAAAGGACCTCCCATAGGTCATTTCAAATGGGCTAAGTTTTAAAAGTCCCTTTGGGGCCATGCTGGTCCATAGAAGGGCTACAGGCAGGAGGGAAACACAGGTTTCTGAAGTCTCTTGGTACAGCTTAGCAAGCATTCTTTTTAGAACAGTATTTGCTTTTTTCTACCTTGCCTGAGGATTGGGGCCTCCAGAAAGACTGGAAGTAGTAAACACCCAGAGCTGAGGAAACATGTTGGGTCAGCTTGGGCAGTGAAGGAATGTCTGTTATCACTCTGTAAGCTTTTGGGTAACCCAAATCTTGGAATTATCTCTTTAAGCAGAAATCTGAATATGTCTATTGCCTTTTCAGTTCTAGCAGGGATAGCTTCTATCCACCCTGTAAGATGCCTATGATTACCAATAGGTATTTTCATTCCCTACATAGGGGCATTTGGGTAAAGTCCATTTGCCAATCTTCTGCTGGATAGGTTCCCCAATGTTGTAGGAGCTGAGTTAGGAGTAGAGGTATGGGGTGGCTTCCTGGGTCATTGCGGGCACAAAGCTCGCATGCTCTGGTGACATTTTTAACAGTTTGGAACAGTCCCTTACCCAGGAACACTTGAGTAACCAGTGTGAATAGGGAGTACCACCCTAAGTGGGAGGATTTGTGGTAGTGCTTAATTACTTTCCATTGCTTGGCCCTGGGAATGAGAAGCTTATCTTTTTAATATCTTTATTGGAGTATAATTGCTTTACAATGGTGTGTTAGTTTCTGCTTTATAACAAAGTGAATCAGCTATACATATACATATATCCCCATATCTCTTCCCTCTTGCATCTCCCTCCCTCCTACCCTCCCTATCTCACCCCTCTAGGTGGTCACAAAGCACCGAGCTGATCTCCCTGTGCTATGCGGCTGCTTCCCACTAGCTATCGGTTTTACATTTGGCAGTGTATATATGTCCATGCCACCCTCTCGAAGTAAGTCAGAAAGAGAAAAGCTTGTTATCTTTTGTCAGCCACCCGGAGAGGTCTCTTTCCAGTCCCCCACGTTAAGCCCACTTGAGTTCTTCAGGTGTATAAGATGGCACCGTTGGGAAGGGTGGACTGTTGGGTATGAGAGCTGCAGCTTGTAGAACTGGCTCTTCTTTACAGTCCTAGCAGCCTTGTCTGCCAGGGCATTTCCCCTTATAAGGGAGGTATGGCCCCTCTGGGGACCCCTGCAGTGAACAACTGCAACCTTCTTTGGAAACTGGACTGCTTTTAGGAGTTCTAGAATTTCTGCCTGGTGTTTTATAGGGGATCCTTTGGCTGTTAGTAGTCCCCTTTCTTTCCATATGGTAGCATGGACATGTAGTACTAGGAATCTATACTTGGAATCCTTTCCTAGCTGGAGTGCTCTTGTCAAGGCAATCAACTCAGCCTTTTGGGCAGAAGTGTAAGAGGGTAGAGCTCCAGACTCAACAATTGTCTGCAGGCTGGCCTTTCTCACTGCTCCATGTATAAAACTCGTTCCATCAGTAGACCATTTTGCATCAGGTTTGGTCAGGGACTCATCTTTGAGGTCTGGCCTACTGGAATAAATTTGTTCAATAGTCTCTGCATAGGAGTGAATGAGGGACCCTTGGGGTGGGGGATCTGGCATTAGAGTAGCTGGGTTCAGGACCCGGCAAACCTTTGCTAATGCGTTTCCAAACAGTTGAGGGCTATCCCTGAAGCCTTGGGGCAGCACAGTCCAGGCTAGCTGCGAAGTGTTATGAGTGTCTGGATCTGTCCAGTCAAAGGCAAAGAGATATTGGGAGTCTGGGTGCAGGGGAGTGCAAAAGAAGGTATCCTTTAGGTCTAGCACTGTAAACCAGTTTGCATTTTCTGGGGCTTGGGTCAGTACGGTATATGGATTAGGGGCTATCAGCTAAAATGGAACTACTACCGCATTAACAGCTCTCAGGTCTTGCACAAACCTGTGTTCGCTACTTTGGTTTTTTATGGATAGAATGGGGGTATTGCACAGAGACTGGATAACAGAGCATATTTTAAGAACTTGGTTATTAAAGGCTGGATACCTCGTTGGGCCTCGGGCCACAAGGGATACTGTTTTTTCCATGGGTAATCAGCACTGGATCTTAATGAAATCTGAATTGGGGGCACATTAGTAGCTCTGCCAGGAACCTCAGTGTCCCAGACAGAGGGGTTTACTTGAGAAACAATATGGAGTGGAAGGGAGACCTCCTCTGATCTGTGACTGAGGCAGGCTCCCATGGCTAAGAGCAGTTGTTTCTCCTGGTGGGTCCTTTCTCTGAGAGGGTCTCCAAATTGAACTACTGTCTGGAATTTAGTGAGCAAATCCCTCCAACGAGGGGATGGGACACTCAGACATGAACAGAAACTAGTGTGCAAGGATAAAACTTCCTAGTAAGCTGCTGCGGGTGGTGTGTGAATCACCTGGCTTTGGGCCATCCAACAATCTCTTTTATTATACAGGATTGAGAAGACAAGGGTCCAGGGAAATCAGCCAGCACAGAGTAGACAGCCCCCGTATCTAATTAAAAAAACAAATTCCCTATGTGCCATGTCAAGGGTTACCAGAGGCTCCTCCCGGGAAATGACCAGGTGTCCTTTGGGAGCCAGGGAGGGTTTGGTTGGGCCCTGTCAGTCTTCGGTCCTCTCGGCCATTATGGATTTGGACCCCCAAGTCCCCTTTGGGACTGGGGCCAGTCCAGCTTCCAGTGACCCTCTCGTTTGCATATGGGGCAGGGTCTCAGTGGACTTTTTCCACACTGGGGGCATTCGTCCTTCCAGAGGCCTTCCTGGCTGCATTTAAAATAGGTCCCTTCTCAGTGGGGCAGTGGCTCTGATCTAGATTTTCTAGATCCCGCCCTCATCATAGGCTTTTGTAAGGGAGGGTAACCCTGAGGTGGTGAAGGGACTGCCACCAGTAATGTGCCTTTCATTGTTGTCCCTGAATCCTTTTTGTTTCCTCAACCCTAACTCTATTGTTGAATATTCCCAAAGGCCAAAGTCCTTGAGCTGATTTATGTGGGTTTGGGGTCCCATAGCTGTCTTCTGTAATTGTCTCCTTATGTCTGGGACAGATTGAGTGACAAAATGGGTATTTACTAGGACTTACCCTTCGGGGGTGTCAGGATTAACATTGGTATACTTTCTAAAGGCTTCCACCAGGCAGCCCTGGAAGAGGGGCAGATTCTCATCTTTTCCCTGTGTTACTTCTCTGACTTTGTCATAATTAACAGACTTAACAACACACCTTTTCATCCCTTTTATGAGGCAAGTTATCATGTGGCCCTTGCATTCAAGCCATCTGCCTCCCTGTTGGTAGTCCCAGTGGGAGTCTTGGTCAGGGATTGCATCCCCTCCAGTAAGGTAGAGAGCTTGATTTTGGGCTGCCAGTTCATTGGCATATGCCTGAGCTGCACCAAGGATCCGGCTTTTATCTTCAAAGGTGCAGCAGGTAGAAGGAAGGACCTGTGTGTCCCCCCCAAGTAAGTTCATAGGGCATTGTCAGCTTGGTGAATTCCTCTACAAACTGACTGGGATCCTCAGAAAAATGTCCAAATTTCTCTTTTCAAGTAGCTAGTTCAGCCATAGGAAAAGGGACATGGACTCTAATTGTTCCTCTGTCACCAGCCAGTCCTTCCCTTAAGGCAGGGGTCCCCAACCCCCGGGCTGCAGACCAGTACTGGTACCTGTTAGAAACTGGGCCACACAGCAGGAGGTGAGCAGTGGGCGAGTGAGCAAAGCTTCATCTGCCGCTCCCCATCACTGGCATTACCTCCTGAACCATCCCCCCTGACCCCCGTCCATGGAAAACCTGTGTTCCATGTTTGTCCCTGCTGCCAAAAAGGCTGGGGACTGCTGCCTTAAGGGACAGAGTTTGGTATTGGGAGGCTGGTAGGTAGCCCCTCTTCATGTAGTTCTGGCAGGACTCACCTCTGGTAATGGAGGATGTAGGACAGGGCTGGAGGGATAATAAGGTGGTGGGATTTCCAGCAGCCCAGGTGGAGTGCTAGGGGTAGACCATCTGGAAGACTGTCCCCCGTCAGAACTGGGGGGGTGTAGCAGTTCCCGGTTGTGGACCTCCAGGAGGTGGACTCATAAGGGGATCATCTAAAATATCAGCTTCTGTGGGGGAAGAAGACACTTTGAAGGAATGTGAGCCAGGCATACTCAGCAGGAGTTTTTTAGATCTGGATCTTGGAATAGGGTAAAGAACATTTGGACATATGGGCCTTCCCCCCGTTTGCCTTCCTTTTTTACTAAATAGGTCCAGCTGCAAGATGGTATTGTAATTCAATGACCCATTTTCTGGACAGATTTCTTGGTTCACTAGTTTGTGTTGGGGCAATGAAGTATTACAAAATAAAATTCTTTCTTCTTAAGCCATCTTGCCTAAATTTACCCCAATTAGCTAATATGCATCCTAAAGGGGAGTCCTTCGGGGTGCTCGTAGTCATCCCCATTTTTGGTTAGGATGTTGTGAGGAGACAGGGGTCTGACAGATCCTGGCCAAATGGTAGTTATCTGTCCTGGTGCTCTCCCAGTGTCCCTGGTATCCCAAAAACATGAAAAGGGAGTGCACAGCTAGGGACTTCAGTGAATGTACCCCCTTAAGGGGGTGTTGCAGAATCAAGTTCTGAGGGCAGTTAAAGAGATAGTATAATTGGCCCAGTCTGTGATGGCCCGATTCCAAGATAGGGAATTCAGCAGAAGAGGTGTTTAATTAAGCAGGGAAAACTGGGCTTGTGGCCCTCAGGTCTTAAGAAAGGGTTTGTTTGACAAAGGCCACAGTGAGATCAGTGTGAGTACCTGCAGTCTGCCTGTTTGGCGAGCCTGAGGAGGCCCCCTGGGTTAGTTAAGGAGAGGAGTAGAGCCAGCAGGAGGACAAGTGACTGGAGTGCCAAGGCCTAAGCCATTCAGAGAGGGAGGGAGGAAACATAGGCCCTGAATCAGCTAAGCAAATGATCTTTATCTCCCTGTGAAAGAAGAAAAGAAGTAGAGCAGAAGTGTAGGACTGGAGCGCCACAAGGGGATGTGATGACAATAATAGGAGGAAAAAGTTCCCTTCAGGATGTAACCCTTATGATGTTTAGCATAACAATGTCAGAACAAACAGAGCGAAAATCAGCTGGGGACTCACGGTGATAGTAGGTTTTTACCTAAGTGGAGACTAAAGAGGGATACCTCTGTATAGCCGTGAAACAGAGGCAATACCAGACCTGCTGGCAAGGGGGCTCAAGGACCAGTAGACAGTCTAAGAAGTTGGGGGAAGCAGAGAGGAGAAGGCAGGATATATCCAGGGTGATGGATCTTGTGAATCTGAACTAGGTTAGGAAATGTCTGCGAACCTGAGAGGGAGGTGCCTGCCCTCAACCTCTGCTCAGGCGTGCAATGATGCCGTGAGCCCGAAGTGCACTTGGAGAGGGCCTGTGGATCCTCTCAGAAAGTGAGAGCAGCCCCAGGCATGGGGCCATAGGTTTTTATAGGCTAAGTAATTTCATAGGCTAATAATGAGTGGGAGAAATATTCTTGCTATTTCGGGGTAGGGTGGGGATTTCTGAGGAATTGGGCCACTGCCTACTCTTCGGTCTTTTATGGCCCTCCTGGGAACTGTTATGGCATAAGGGGGAGTGTTTTTTAGCATTACAATGAAGGTGTAATGAGCTAAAAGTCAAAGACTGGACTATTCTCAAAGCCACCTTGGTTTCAGCTGGTTCCAGCCAGTCTTTATCACATTGCAACAGCTGAGCCCTTCTTCATTATCTAGCCTTTGTGTCCTGCCCCTTTCCCTCCTGTCTCATTGGCACATCCTCAACTACTCGAAGTTGCTAGAACAAAGAGGGCAGATTGGAAAATTACAAAGGTTTGAGACACAACCAGGAGTTAATACATGATATCACAGAAGATTATATTCATTTCCACAGGATAGAAATTGACTGTTTAAAGGTGAGAAAAACAACACTGGTCATGAAGGAAGAGATCCTCAAATTGGACTACATTAAAATCAATACATTCTAGTCAACAAAGGATGTCACAGAGATTCTTGCAACTCACAGAGTAAGAGAAAATATTTGAAACATCTGTTCATGTTCATAAGATATTTTGGCAATAGACTTGAATTGGCTTTAAACTGTATTGTATACCCAAATGACAAATACACATATAAACAGGTGCTCACCTTACTATCATGAGGGAAAGAAGATTGAAAGCACATTAGATACCATTACAGATCCACCAAAATAGCTGAAGTTAGCAAGACAAATGCCTGTGAAGATACGAAGCAATAGGAATGCAAACTGTTATAAGTTTAGAAAACTATTTGACTTTCAAGTTGAGCATATGTATTCCTTAAGATTTAGTAATTTCATTACTCATACTCCTGTTAAATAGGTACCTGATGGAAATTTGTACAGAAGTGCAGGAAGAGACATACACAAAAATGTTCCTAGCAGCATTATCTCTAGTTACCAGAAGCTGGAAACAACCCAAATATTTATCAACATTATAATCAATCAATAAATGTTAATTCAGTAGAATATGATAAAGCAGTGAAACTGAATAAAGTACAGCTACACAACATGGATAGTCACAAAAAATACTGACTCTAGAACATAGATGGATAAGAACACATACTCTATTATTCCATTTACATGAAGTTCAAGCATAGGTAAAAATTAAACAGTGAGTTTTTAAAGGCAGGCTAACTGGAGAAGACAGGTGTAATGATTGGACGAAGGGCATGAGGGGAGTTTCTGGAGTGCTGGTTATGTTCTATTTGAAGAACAGGGTAGTGGTCATACACATAAGTTTGTGTTGTATTCATTTATTGAATATATTTATGTTTTGTGCTTGATTGTATTATAGATCAATTGTGAACTGTATTGTAAATCAGTTAAAAATTTTTTTCTCACCTTTAATGTCTCATGTTAGCATGAGTGGGAGGGAGCTCCAACAACTTAAGAAGTCATTATCTTTCATAGATTGGGAGAGACAGTATGATTGAAAACAATTATGTATTTTTCCTTATCCTTATTCACATGTAATTCTGCCAGAGGGTTCAAATTATGAAGAAAGGAAAAGAAGCAATCTCAGAGAGCTCATACGAAATAGTATCCCAAGGTCAAACCTAGTCGGCCTTTTTGGAGCAGACATGACTCGTGGGCTGGAGGTACATCTAATAGGAACAGAAAGTTACATGGAGAGGGGCTAATCTTAGCATCAAAAATCTCAATGCCAAGAGGTGAATCAAAAAATATAAAGTCAGAAATATCAGGCAGATATACAAGTTCAGAGCAGATATTACATACCACGTCTGATGATGACACTTTTATGAACAAAAGTCATGAATATGAAAAATAAATTTATAAATTTTAATAAATTAGTTTTATTTAAGTTAATTAATTTTAATAAATTAAAAAGCTGTCAGGAAATCAAGTAAGTAACTTGACAGTAGGTTCAAGACAAAGTTCTGTGTAAGAGCAAGTTCATAAATATGGGCAAAGTATAGAATCGGGAGGTACTGGCTGTATATAAAACAGAAAACAAAGAAAAGCAAAAATAACCTTCAAATGAGTCAGATTCAAGCTAAAGCCAGATTCATTAAGTATCTTTCCAAATGATTAACTATAAATATCACTTTGTGGGTCGTGACTATAAGAATAAGTATTTGGGAGTAATTTGCTGAGGAAAGGGTGTGTGTGTGCTCAAGTGTGTGCATGTAAAAGAAATGGAAAAAAAACCTAATTTCTGGCCCATTAACCCCCAAACAATCTTGACTCATGTCTCATGCATGATAGTGCATAATTTTGAAGTTGGCTAAATAGGTAAAAAGTTTCTACTTCCATTCCCTCCTCATTACTAGCGCTTTAGAATATATTTGCCCTAAACATAAGTCTCTGAATAATTCTTTTCTAATATGAAGACATTGTACAAGAATTTTTGAGGATACCTGAGAATTAACATTATCTAATCTGGAAAACTAAATTGTAATGTGACCTCAGCAATAAAAGTGTGATGTAGAGAACAATGACTCTGTCTTGAGCCCAAACTCTGGGGTACATGACTGTCCTAAGCCAAAGAGCTTTTCTCACAGAGCGTCTGAAATATTCATAGTTCCCACACTAGAATAAATTTATTGCTGCTATAAGATATATAAAATGTTGATAAACTGCTTTCCTGACCTTGGAGAACTTTGTTGGCATATTAAGAGACTTTGATACATAGCAGAATGCAGCCATGCTTTGTGATTTGTTGGCTGTACAGCGCTGGGCCTGCACTGTTGGGTGCTTGGGAAACAAGTGGACCATGTAGAGAAGGCAGTCCGTGAAGGAGCCACACTCTCGCTGGCAAATACAGCAAATGAAAACTTGGGGGATTTGAATGTTAACTCCATTTAAGCCCCATGCAAACCAAAACTTTATGACATATATGTTGTTCCCTGTACTGTCTCTTTGGTTTTCTGCTGTTTCTCTGCTTTCCTTGCTGGTTACATAGTATTTGACCCTCCATACCTTGTTTACAGAGTGTCGCCCTCCTGCAGCACACTGTGGCTCTAATAAGTGACAGCAACAGCTAGGAGAGCCTGCACTGTGAAAAGTAAAAGCTAGCAGAGTTTTAATAACATGAGTGCTGATCCCCATTAGTTCTACAAAAATGCCCTTGAAATATAGACTTGAATGACAAACAGGGGGATGGAAAGTGGGAAACACTGAAATGAAGGAAGCATTGGGAACATAAACGGTTAAAATTCATTTTTAGTTTATACGCCCCGAAGGCTCCTTTTAAAACCCGAAGCATTACAAAGTTTATGGGAAACAGTTTTAAGTTGTATTGTTTTTCCTATAATGTTTACCATATAACTTCCATCTGTTTTATTCAAGGAATGAGTTCAAGGTTAAAAACTGACTGGCGGGCTTCCCTGGTGGCACAGTGGTTGAGAGTCCGCCTGCCGATGCAGGGGACACGGGTTCATGCCCTGGTCCGGGAAGATCCCACATGCCGCAGAGCGGCTGGGCCCGTGAGCCATGGCCGCTGAGCCTGCGCGTCCAGAGCTGGTGCTCCGCAACGGGAGAGGCCACAACAGTGAGAGGCCTGTGTACCGCAAAAAAAAAAAAAAAAAAAAAAAAACTGACTGGCAACAAAGATATAAATTAGATTCACAAAAGTGACAAGACACTATTTTAATTTTTCTAATTTTTTCCTGTTTTTAAGAGAGGTAATTAGGGGCATTCAAAAAGACATGTACTGAAAGAAAGGAGCATCTCTCCAGATGGGCTCAGTGGAATCAGACCACACTTAAACATTTCTTAGCCCACAAGTAGTAGAGTAACAATGGATAAAATCCCCTTTCATATTCTTTGCTTTCAATTTAACAAGGATTACCCTTCAGCTGTGTAAGCTCTGCTAACAAATGTGTTGTATATTCTCACCATTTACCAAATAGCTAGGACAGCAGATGCCCTGCTTACCTGCAGATGCCTGAGAAGATAACAGCAGTGCTGGGGTTTCTCTCCATGCTCATGCCATCAGCAGGTCGAGTCTTGGTGTATGACTGGAAGAACATCTGGGACTCCCCTTCCGGTGTCTACAGCAAGGGTTGGGCATTTAGTTCACTAGGGCCTGGCCTGCATAGTTAATTACTGACTTAAAAAATAAAGGTCATTTATAAACTTACTTAGACAAACTAGCCTGAAACATTTTCTGAAATTCTGGAAGTTGGTGAGTTTGGCTTTTGTTTACCAAGTTTAATCTTTTATGGACGTAATGCCTCTTACATTTTAAAGTTTAGAGAATTGGATGTGTAGGGAAGGAAAAATAATATGATCTCTGCTTTATTACCCCCTTTACTCACAGGCTTGGCTCTAAAAGTAATTAGATTTCTAGAAATCAGACTCTCAAATTTTTGTAATATGGAGATTTTTCATTTGCCTCCAGATCTACCTTCCACTCTTCACCCTGCTCTGCATCCCAGGAAGCTGAAAGGGATGAACTGCATCAGCTGGCTCCTGTGCTCTCTGGCTTCAGTTACACTGTCTGATGAGAGGCACCAGTCAGCGACTGGATGGTGAAAGAAAAAAAAAAGGTCTTTCCCTTAGCCCTCTCCAGGTAACTACACTTTCATTAACTAAGACCTCTCTGCCTTAGCCTTAGGGTTGCTGATTGCTCACTGCCATAGCTACCAGATGAGGGATGGTATTCTGTACAATCCCTTATCAGTTTTCCTGAAGCCGTTTTCAAAACATTGAAAGTAATCTCTTAATTGCACTCTTTAATCACCCACTTTGAGTTTACTATTGGTTTCCTACTGGGTCCCTGACTGATAGGTATAATAATTTTTAGAGTTAACCTTAAAACACAGTTTTCTTTTTGTTCGTTTGCTTGCTTGGTTTTGACGGTAAAGCTTTAATTTTTTTAGAGCAATTTGAAAGGAGTGGCTAAAAAATAAAAGATCTGACAGTGGAGGTATCTTTAGAGTCAATATTTGCAAGTCTAAAGTGACTATATGAGTAGAATGTACTCAAGATCTGGCTTTTTTCCTGATCAACCACAATACTTAATGGTCAAATCTTATATTGGCCTCAGAGTCTATCTGGTATTGTTTATGCTAAAGTCACCTCTTAACTATCCAAAGCATTATATATTTTTCAGTATTCTTTATAACCTAAGTGTAACATGTGATTTTGACTATTTTTTTCCTTCGGAAAACACTCTCTTCCCTTGTTTTATATAACTAAGATGCAAAGTCTCAAACTCTGCTCTCAAAACATTTACAATTTTATTCAGTAAATTGTATACTCATGGAAAATTTCATATACTAAGTAAAGCATTACACATATATTGTATTAAATGGTTACTGTAGGTACTGAATGACATGAAGTGTTCATAGGAGGAAGACATATTTATATATATATATATATAAATATACACGTATTTAGGTAGATTAAAACAGGGAAGAAAGTTTATTTCAAAGGTGGATATTTATCTTAATCAGTTTATGAATTTATTTATGAATCAGCATGATCTGCATAGTTAAATAGAAAGTGGAATACATACTCAGAGATGAGCTCAGAGGTACTAGGTACTATCAAGGTCAAGTTACACAGTATAGAAACAAGAAAGCATGGATATTTGGTATATTTGTGAGCAATAAGAGAGAAGTTTACAAAGGTAACAGAAACTGCTGAAATATTTTTAGGATGGGAGTTATTGTTTGAAAGCTATAATTTAGAAAGATTAATCCAGGGGATTGAACAGTTGTACTTAAGGAAGCAACTGGAATCATGACTGACCCAAAGCTTCTTTACACATAAAATGAATTCTTCCATCTATTGAAAGCTTTATACTTTAAGCTCTGTGCCCTTTATTTAATTAGTTCATCTTCACTGTAGAAAAATTTTTAAACTTGCACACAAAAAGCTAAGAAAACATAAATTATCCTGTAGTTTTACCACCCATGTTGATATGTATATCTTTCTGTTTTTCTATTAATCCATATATAGAGACAAATCTCAAACTAAATGCCTAAAATTTCCAGGCATAGAACCTTAAAGAGTATCTAAGACTAATTATGGTAAATTGTGGGGTGAAAGCACCATTTAAAAGGAAAAAAAAAAACTGCTATTAATACCTATGGCAAAGTGGCCACATTGAAGGTCAAGTGTTCATAGATCTTCCCATTTTTGAGAGGAACAGAGAATTGGACTTTCATGTCTTTAATTCCATTTTAAAAAATATGTGGACAGACCAAACCAAAATCAACCATTATACAAAAATTAGGGTATTACCAATAAAGCTTAGTTTAAGACCTCAGGCCCTGGAGTCAGATTCATCAAGTGTAAGTCCCAGCTCTGTTATTTATTATGTGAATTTGAACATGTTCTATCATCTGTGTAAGCCTCAGTTCCCTCATCTGTAGTTCAGGGATAAAATCTTTGCCTCACAGAGTCATAAAGGTTAAATGTGACCATAAATGTGGAGTTAACACACCACTAGGGATGTATTAAGAGGTCATTAATGTTAGCAACATTTTATATGAGTGGTACCATAAATGCTTAATATTTTCTATCCTACTTTTTTGTTTTGTAGAATGTTTTCTGAGCACCTATTTGTTAGCATTTCATCATATATATGTAGGCAGATATTTATATTTAGCCAATCCCTTATTGTTAGACTTTTAGAAATGCTTCTAATACTTATAAATATTATTAGTTATATATATATATATGTCTTAGTTTCTTTCAAAGGGTAAATTCCTAGAAGTGAAATTGCAGAATATTTTTAAGGTTGTTGTGTTGCTAATTTATCCTCTCCACAAATTATTGTATATTCCCATAAACTGTATGAGTGCTATTTCTGTACTTACACTGGGTGCTTCTTAATGCATTTTAAAGTGTTTTCTTATATGTTCCTTGACCCTGTGAATACTAGAGTACAAATAATAGTTTCTTCATTTGATTGATATGGAATTTGGGTCACAGATTACTTTTCTCAAGTTCACGAAATTAATGAGAGATGTAGGACAAGAACGTAGGTCTCAAAAAGTCCTTTTTGGGGGGCAATACTTTATAAGACATATTTCCTTAACGGTTACAAATAATTCTCTCAAATATTGGGTCATAGTTATTTACTATCTCAAGTAAATTACATACTAATGCCTTTTTTATTTGCTAACAACACCAGCATTTTGACATGTGACCAAAATTTGGGAAAAAAAGTTT
Organism: Hyperoodon ampullatus; assembly: GCF_949752795.1. Taxonomy (NCBI): domain Eukaryota; kingdom Metazoa; phylum Chordata; class Mammalia; order Artiodactyla; family Ziphiidae; genus Hyperoodon; species Hyperoodon ampullatus. The sequence continues at coordinate 45,559,213 of NC_136922.1, forward strand.
CAGTTTGAGGAAATTGACAGTAACCAGGATTAAGGAGACTGTTCCAAATTCTTTGTATTACGCTTAGTTTCAAGGATAAATGTGATGTCGGTTTTTAAATTTAGTTGTTAGTTAACTATTGTTAAGTATCAATAACATTTATATATTTAACAAATGTTTACTGAGATCTAACCAGGAACAAGTTACCAAGGAAAGACACAGAGAGGAGTTACACACATAGAGGAGTTATGTGATAATATTTGGTATTTCTCTATTACTCATATAAGTCAATACAGAGAGAAATAAATACTATATTTTCTATTAAATATACTTTTTGATTAAAATAATAGCTCTAATAGCAATACATAGTGCATTTAAAAAATTATTCATGCAAGTGGGAACCATATTAAAATAAATAGGACTTTTCTGAGGAGAGGCCAGAAACTGCAGAAACAAAAGGAGAATCATAGACCATGCAAAACTTTATAAAGTAGTCATCATACCATTTACAAAATAAGACCAGTGCCTGGGAACTCTGGCTGCTGGATCCTAGACAACTGAGGTAGATTGTTTGTGTTAACACATTAAAGTACTGAGGTGACTTTTCACAGTTCCAGATTGTCATTCTCCCTAGGTGTTCAGATGCATCACTCACCTAACAATGACCACACTAATTCATACTTTTAGTATTAGAATGAGCCAAGTGCTCTGGCCTCCTACTCACTAGAGTCTTCTTGTTCATTTATTTGTGTGGTTTAGTTTTACCTCTCCACTTTGTATTGAAAGCAGGCAAGTCACATCATCCCAGTTAGAGAAGCATATGCAAAATATTTGCCTGCAGTTTTTGAAGTAATTACTACTTAATAAATATGGAAACTGTTGTATGAAATGCAATAGAATTAATTTAAATCACTCCTTTATATCACTACTATCATTATTAAGAGAAGTAAGTTAACATGAATAGATGAACTACTATTCCTAAAGTCTTGGGAAAACTTCCATGGAGATACTAACAAGCTACTCCTTTAATAGTATTAGGCTTTCTTACTCCATATTCACAATAACATACATTTAAGTGTCTTTGTTTCCTGTCCTATCTTGAATTCTATTTAAACACAGGAATTTTTTGTAATAAGACCACTCTACGTGGATTTAAGTTTGAAGCCAACTAACTTGAAGCTCAGCTACACATTGTTTGTCTCAAGCCTTTTATTTTTGCTTGCACCCTAAAGACTGATTCCATGGCCAGACGTTTGAGATTATTTGCTGTTAAAGACAGCATCTGTGTTATATGTCATCAGGACAGGCAGCCAGTGTTGGAGGCACAGAAACTCTCTGGCTCTGCTGCAGGGTTACTGTTCATAGACTGGGTCTCTGTGGAAGATATAGGAATGCTCCCACCATTGTTCAGTGCTCAGTCCACGAGTTTAAAAGAAAAAATCAATGAGGCTCAACTGTGTAAAATAGGGGTCAAAGATGTACAGCTGTGGCTCCACATATATCAGAAAGAGCTGTCTGATTTTCCTCTAGATGGCATTCATTATCAAAATGGGCTTCAAAAGCTTTTTATTAAAAACAAATTGATGTTAATTAATTCAGATTGCTGTGGCCATTAGTCAGCTATCTCATTGCAGAAAATTGGATCAAATCAAGACTGTTCCCTGCAATCTCTGATGGTTTGCTATCTCTAAATCTAGTTTTAAATTAGGATTCTACTATTTTAAGTTAGAGTGAGTTTTGCTACTCTGGCCTGCTCTTGATTATTAGCTGTCTTGTTCTTTTATTGCTTAACCTTCTTTGGAAGATCTGTATTATCTTATTCCCCTACTTATATACCTATAATTTTGTATGATTTATATTTTCCTATCATATATTTTTGTATTCAAAGAAATTATATTTATTTTCACTTAAATACTTGGGATTTTTGAAATCAAAATACATTTTTAAAAAGGAATAGGCCCTGAACCAAGATGGTGGAGTAGAAGGATGTGCTCTCACTCCCTCTTGTGAGAACACCAGAATCACAACTAGCTGCTGGACAATCATCGAGAGCAAGACACTGGAACTCACCAAAAAAGATACCCCACATCCAAAGACAAAGGAGAAGCCACAATGAGACAGTAGGAGGGACACAATCACAGTAAAATCAAATCCCATAACTGCTGTGTGGGTGACTCACAGACTGGAGAACACTTATACCACAGAAGTTCACCCACTGGAGTGAAAGTTCTGAGCCCCACATCAGGCTACCCAACCTGGGGGTCCAGCAACAGGGGGAGGAATTCCTAGAGAATCAGACATTGAAGGATAGCGGGATTTGATTGCAGGACTTCGACAGGACTGGGGGAAACAGAGACTCCACTCTTGGAGGGCACAGACAAATTAGTGTGCACATCAGGACACAGGGGAAGGAGCAGTGACCCAAAGGAGACTGAATCGGACCTAACTGCTAGTGTTGGAGGGTCTCTTGCAGAGGTGGCGGGTGGCTGTGTGTCACCGTGGGGACAAGGAAACTGGCAGCAGGAGTTCTGGGAAGTACTCCCAGAGTCTGCCACTAGCCCCACCAAAGAGCCCAGTAGGCTCCAGTGTTGGGTCACCTCAGGCCAAGCAACCAACAGGGAGGCAACCCAGCCCCACCCATCAGCAGAAGTGGATTAAAGTTTTACTGAGCTCTGCCCACCAGAGCAACAGTCAGCTCTACCTACCACCAGTCCCTCCCATCAGGAAACTTGCACAAGGATCTTAGCCTCATCCACCAGAGGGCAGACAGCAGAAGCGACAGGAATTACAATCCTGCAGCCTGTGGAACAAAAACCACATTCACAGAAAGACAGACAAGATGAAAAGGCACAGGGCTATGTACCACATGAAGGAATAAGATAAAACCCCAGGAAAACAACTAAGTGAAGTGGAGATAGGCAACCTTCCACAAAAAGAATTCAGAATAATGAGAGTGAAAATGATCCAGGACCTCGGAAAAAGAATGGAGGCAAAGATCGAGAAGATGCAAGAAATGTTTAACAAAGACCTAGAAGAATTAAAGAACAAACAAACAGATGAACAATACAATAACTGAAATGAAAACTACACTAGAAGGAATCAATAGCAGAATAACTGAGGCAGAAGAACGGATATGTGACCTGGAAGACAGAATGGTGGAATTCACTCCTGTAGAAGAGAATAAAGAAAAAAGAATGAAAAGAAATGAAGACAGCCTAAGAGACCTCTGGGACAACATTAAATGCAACAATATTCACATTATAGGGGTCCCAGAAGGAGAAGAGAGAGAGAGAAAGGACCAGAGAAAATATTTGAAGAGATTACAGTCGAAAACTTCCCTAACATGGGAAAGGAAATAGCCACCCAAGTCCAGGAAGTGCAGAGAGTCCCATAGAGGATAAACCCAAGGAGAAACATGCCTAGACACACAGTAATCAAATTGGCAAAAATTAAAGACAAAGAAAAATTATTGAAAGCAGCAAGGGAAAAATGACAAATAACATACAAGGGAACTCCCATAAGGTTAACAGCTGATTTCTCAGCAGAAACTCTACAAGCCAGAAGTGAGTGGCATGATATACTTAAAGTGATGAAAGGGAAGAACCTACAAACCAGATGACTCTACCCAGCAAGGATCTCATTCAGATTCCATGGAGAAATCAAAAGCCTTACAGACAAGCAAAAGCTAAGAGAATTCAGCACCACCAAACCAGCTCTACAACAAATGGTAAAGGAACTTCTCTAAGTGGGAAGGAAACACAAGAGAAGAAAAGGACCTACAAAAACAAACCCAAAACAATTAAGAAAATGGTCATAGGAACATACATATCGATAATTACCTTAAACGTGAATGGATTAAATGCTCCAACAAAAAGACACAGGCTTGCTGAGTGGATACAAAAGCAAGACCCATATATACGCTGTCTACAAGAGACCCACTTGAGACCTAGGGACACATACAGACTGAAAGTGAGGGGATGGAAAAAGATATTCCATGCAAATGGAAATCCAAAGAAAGCTGGAGTAGCAATATTCATATAAGATAAAATAGACTTTAAAATAAAGAATTATACAAGAGACAAGGAAGGACACTACATAATGATCAAGGGATCAATCCAAGAAGAAGATATAATAATTATAAATATATATGCACCCAACATAGGAGCACCTCAATACATAAGACAACTGCTAACAGCTATAAAAGAGGAAATCAACAGTAACACAATAATAGTGGGGGACATTAACACCTCACTTACACCAATGGACAGATCATCCAAAATGAAAATAAATAAGAAAACAGAAGCTTTAAATGACACAATAGACCAGATAGATTTAACTGATATTTATAGGACATTCCATCTAAAAACAGCAGATTACACTTTCTTCTCAAGTGTGCACAGAACATTCTCCAGGATAGATCACATCTTGGGTCACAAACCAAGCTTCAGTAAGTTTAAGAAAATTGAAATCATATCAAGCATCTTTTCAGACCACAACACTATGAGATTAGAAATCAATTACAGGGAAAAAAACGTAAAAAACACAAACACATGGAGGCTAGACAATATGTTACTAAATAACTAAGAGATCACTGAAGAATTCAAAGAGGAAATCAGAAAATACCTAGAGACAAATAACAATGAAAACACAATGATCCAAAATCTATGGGATGCAGCAACAGCACTTCTAAGAGGGAAGTTTATAGCAATACAATCCTACCTCAAGAAACAAGAAAAATCTCAAATAAACAATCTAACCTTACACCTAAAGGAACTAGAGAAAGAAGAACAAACAAAACCCAAAGTTAGCAGAAGGAAAGAAATCATAAATATCAGAGCAGAAATAAATGAAATAGAAACAAAGAAAACAATAGCGAAGATCAATAAAACTAAAAGCTGGTTCTTTGAGAAGATAAACAAAATTGATAAACCATTAGCCAGACTCATCAAGAAAAGAGGGAGAGGACTCAAATCAATAAAATTAGAAATAAAAAAGAAGTTACAACAGACACTGCAGAAATACAAAGCATCCTAAGAGACTACTACAAGGAACTCTATGCCAATAAAATGGACAACCTGGAAGAAATGGACAAATTCTTAGAAAAGAATCAGAAAGAATTAGAAAATATGAACAGACCAATCAGAAGTAATGAAATTGAAACTGTGATTAAAAATCTTCCAACAAACAAAAGTCCAGGACCAGATGGCTTCACAGGTGAATTCTATCAAACATTTAGAGAAGAGCTAATACCCATCCTTCTCAAACTCTTCCAAAAATTGCAAAGGAAGGAACACTCCCAAACTCATTCTATGAAACCAACATCACCCTGATACCAAAATCAGACAAAGATACTATAAAAAAAGGAATATAGATGTAAAAATCCTCAACAAAATAGTAGCAAAGAGAATCCAACAACACATTAAAAGGATCATACACCATGATCAAGTGGGAATTACCCCAGGGATGCAAGGATTCTTTAATATATGCAAAACAATCTGTGAAACACCACATTAACAAATTGAAGAATAAAAACCATATGATCATCTCAATAGATGCAGAGAAAGCTTTTGACAAAATTCAACACCCACTTATGATAAAAACTCTCCAGAAAGTGGGCATAGAGGGAACCTACCTCAACATAATAAAGGCCATATATGACAAACCCACAGCAAACATCATTCTCAATGGTGAAAACCTGAAAGCATTTCCTTTAAGATCAGGAATGAGACAAGGATGTCCACTCTCACCACTATTATTCAGCATAGTTTTGGAAGTCCTAGCCAAGGCAATCAGAGAAGAAATAAAAGGAATACAAATTGGAAAAGAAGAATGAAACTGTCACTGTTTGCAGATGACATGATACTATACATAGAGAATCCTAAAAATGCCACCAGAAAACTACTAGAGCTAATCGATGAATCTGGTAAAGTTTCAGGATACAAAATTAATGCACAGAAATCTCTTGCATTCCTATATACTAATGATGAAAAATCTGAAAGAGAAATTAAGGAAACACTCCCATTTACCATTGCAACAAAAAGAATAAAATACCTAGGAATAAACCTACCTAGGGAGACAAAAGACCTGTATGCAGAAAACTATAAGACACTGATGAAAGAAATTAAAGATGATACCAACAGATGGAGAGATATACCATGTTCTTGGATTGGAAGAATAAATATTGTGAAAATGACTATACTACCCAAATCAATCTACAAATTCAGTGCAATCCCTATCAAATTTCCAATGGCATTTTTTTTTTTTTTACAGAACTAGAACAAAAAATCTTAAAATTTCTATGGAGACACAAAAGAATAGCCAAAGCAGTCTTGAGGAAAAAAAATGGAGCTGCAGGAATCAGACTCCCTGACGTCAGACTATACTATAAAGCTACAGTAATCAAGACAATATGGTACTGGCACAAAAACAGAAATATAGATCAAAGTAACAGGATAGAAAGCCCAGAGATAAACCCACGAACCTATGGTCAACTAATCTATGACAAAGGAGGCAAGGATATACAATGAAGAAAAGACAGTCTCTTCAATAAGTGGTGCTGGGAAAACTGGACAGCTACATGTAAAAGAATGAAAGTAGAACACTCCCTAACACCATACACAAAATAAACTCAAAATGGATCAGAGACCTAAATGTAAGACTGGACACTATAAAACTCTTAGAGGAAAACATAGGCAGAACACTCTTTGACATAAATCACAGCAAGATCTTTTTTGATCCACCTCCTAGAGTAATGGAAAGAAAAACAGAAGTAAACGGATGGGACCTAATGAAACTTAAAAGCTTTCGCACAGCTAAGGAAACCATAAACAAGATGAAAAGACAACCCTCAGAATGGGAGAAAATATTAATATTAATATTAATAATAATAATTAATATTAATCTCCAAAATATCTAAACAGCTCATGCAGCTCAATATTAAAAAAACAAACAACCCAATCCAAAAATAGGCAGAAGACCTAAATAGACATTTCTCAAAAGAAGACATACAGATGGCCAAGAAGCACATGAAAAGCTGCTCAACATCAGTAATTATTAGAGAATTTCAAATCAAAACTACAATGAGGTATCACCTCACACCAGTTAGAATGGGCATCATCAGAAAATCTACAAACAACAAATGCTGGAGAGGGTGTGGAGAAAAGGGAACCCTCTTGCACTGTTGGTGGGAATGTAAATTGATACAGCCACTATGGAGAACAGTATGGAGGGTCCTTAAAAAATGAAAAATAGAATTACCATATGACCCAGCAATCCCACTACTGGGCATACACCCAGAGAAAACCATAATTCAAAAAGACACATGCACCCCAATGTTCATTGCAGCCCTGTTTACAATAGCCAGGTCATGGAAGCAACCTAAATGCCCATCGACAGACAAATGGATAATGAAGATGTGGTACATATATACAATGGCATATTACTCAGCCATAAAAAGGAATGAAATTGGTTCATTTGTTGAGACATGGATGGATCTAGAGACTGTCATACAGAGTGAAGTAAGTCAGAAAGAGAAAAACAAATATCGTGTATTAACGCATATATGTGGAACCTAGAAGAATGGTACAGATGAACTGGTTTGCAGGACAGAAATTGAGACACAGGTGTAGAGAGCAAACGTATGGACACCGGGGGGGGGGAAGCGGTGGGGGGTTGGGGTGGTGCTGTGCTGAACTTGGCGATTGGGATTGACATGTATACACTGATGTGTATAAAACTGATGACTAATAAGAACCTGCTGCATAAAAAAATAAAATTAAAAAATTAAAAAAAAGGAATAGTGAGGAGGAGGGGGCAAGATCACAGAGGATTAGGACATGGAGCTCCCCTTCTCCCACAAAAAAATTAAAAATACATCAACAAGTCGAACGATTCACACAGAACATCTACTGAACACCGACAGGAGACCTCAGATGTCCGAAAGGTCAAGGAAACCTCCACGTACCCGGGTAGGACAAAAGGAAAATGAAAAAGAAGGAATCAGAATAGGGTCTGCATCCTGAGGAGCGAGCTGTGAAGGAGGAAAAGTTCCTGCATCCTCGAAGACTCCTCACTGGCAGGGAGATCAACCTGGATGGAGGGGGAGGTATGTAGCCTAGGAGGAGAGTGCAACAACCAGTTTGTGGAAGGAAAAATGGACAGTAACCTGCACAGAAGGTGGGCACCGCTGCCCTGCACTCCTCAACCTGAAACACTTATCTACTGGTGTGGGTGGGGGCTGGTGCTGAAACTCAGATTTCAGAGGTCAGACCCAAGGAGAAGACTGGGGTTGGCTATGCGGAAACAGCCTAAGGAGGCTGGGCTGTAGCAGCTGAGGGTGTGCTCGGAAGAAGCCTGGGCCTACCTGAGAGGCATGCACCATTATTGGGGGGTGCACGAGGAGAGGGGCAGGACCATCATAAGAGCTTCTTTCCCTGTGAATGCTCCCAGGCAACAGGACACTGCGTGCATGAGCTCTGGAGGCATGCGCAACTTGCTGCCCCCAATGGGGGCTTCAGAGTCAGGCACAGGCTGCCATTATGAGACCCGAGAGCAGGCGGCAGGCCCTGCCCCCACCATCCTGGGAGCACGCAAGGGCCACTGTACCTGCACACCTCATATCAAGGGGATAACAGCCAGCACACACTGAGGAAACAGAAAGCAAACATCCAAACTAAAAGCAACCCCTCAATTCTGGAAAAGACAGCGAAGTAGAAGGACTTGAGCTCACCTCCTCTCATGAAATGGAATACTACTCAACCACAAAAAAAGAACGAATGAAATAATGTCATTTGCAGCAACATGGATGCAACTAGAGATTATCATACTAAGTGAATGAAGTAAGTCAGTAAGAACAAGACAAATACCATATGAAATCACTTATATATGGAACCTAAAATATGACACAAATGAACCTATCTATGACACAGAAACACAATCAGTGACATAGAGAATAGACTTGTGGTTGCCAACGGGGAGGGGGGTGGGAGATGGGTGGATTGGGAGTTTGGGATTAGCAGATACAAACTGCTATACATAGAATGGATGAACAACAAGGTCCTACTGTATAGCACAGGGATTCAATATCCTATAATAAAACATAATGGAAAAGAATATGAAAAAGAATGTATGTATATGTATAACTGAGTAACTTTGCTGTACAGGAGTAATTAACACAACATTGTAATTCAACTATACTTCAATAAAAATAAATATAAAAGATGAAAATTATATAATAAACCGAAAAGAAAATCTAATTAAATTAGCCAACATACAGATTACATTTGCTGATCATCATCTAGCACAAGTTGAAACAACATAAAAAACCATACCATAGATAACCAATAAGTACCTACTGCATAGCACAGGGAACTCTGCTCAATACTCTGTAATAACCTAAATGAGAAAATAATTTGAAAAAGAATAGATACATGTATATGTATAACTCAGTCACTTTGCTGTATACCTGAAACTACCATAACATTGTTAATCAACTATACTCCAATATAAAATGAAAATTTTTAAAAACCCAAACCAAACATTTATTAATTTACTGAAATGCCTTCCTGTATCACTATTGATCAAAAATAAAATTAAGCCTATAATTACAGATAATTTAGAAAACTTTGATTTAATTAAATTTAGCAACCATTATTGATGAAAATCCAAGATGATTTGCAATAAAAGAATTTTTTCTTTTGCATAACAGAAAGAAGGCATCTCAATCCGTAAGTGTGCATAATATTAAAGTGTGAAACAACAGACAATGTGAGGTAGATAAATGCAATCTTCATTTTTACTTAACATTTCTGTTTTTCACACATATCAGTATCTATAACATATGAAAGAGAAATAAACAATCTATTAGAAATAAAGAGAAAAAATTGATCATTATGTCCACTAATATGTTCACATGTCTAGATAACATTAGAGAACCTATGAAATATGCTTAAAATTAATGAGAGAAGGATAATGTTCCTAGAACAAATAAAGGAGCAAGAATAAATAGCTTTCCCATATACTTGAAAGTCTTTAAGATTTATATTTACAGTAACAACAAAACAAATAAGCAATAAAAAGTAGGATTTACTCAAAAAAGACAAAGTTTACTGAAAATTCAAAAGAAGACTATAATGAATTCATACTGATAACTTGTTCTGGATGAACAGATTAAATGTGCTTTTCCCCACTTTACATTTATTTTTAATTTTAGAGAAATTGCTATCAAATACATTTTGAGTATTTCAGGAGGGATGCCTTGGTCTTAATTAAAATAATTTTAAAATGAGGAAAGTAAAATGCTTTTTTGAGAAAGGAATAAAGAAGGATAAATTTCAGTAGTTCTTTAAAACCATATGGGCAAGAAATAAGTTTCAACAAATAAATAGATATAAAATAAACTCTACTAGAAACAAAATATATATTATAAAGGAATTTACAAAATATATATTATAAAGGAATTTACAGACACATACAACTGAGAAATTTGGGTATTAATTTAAAAATAAAATGTATCAAATGATGTTAAACACAAGATACAGAACAATAATTCATTGATTTCAATATGATGAACAACTCAAATGTAAAGGAAATGGAATAGAGCAGAAATAACAGGAATCAATATACTACACTACATAATGCCTTTAAACTATATAAAATAATAATTTAGGTAAACACATATAACAAAAAAGAAAACATGTCAACTTATAAGTAAATAGAAAAAACACTTATATCATCATAAATGGGAAATTAATCATAAGATGATTTATCAAAGATGTAAAAGATCAATAATGATAAGGAAAATGTACTGTTTTAGTTATGATAAAAAACTATGAATTAAAGTAACAAAGTTTCTTTCTCACTAGCAAGTTGGTGAAACTATTTAAAAAATAATAAAGAAATTATACTCCAATAAAGATGTAAAAATTTAAAAAAATAACCAATTTTTATGAATGTTTGGAGAACCAAAAATTGCATATACTTCTGTTTGGAGTATGATATGCCACAAAATTTCTGGATAGCAATCCAGGAATATCTTCCAGAAGCCTTATTTTCACCTGTTAAGTCTATATCTACGAATCTTCAGAGTTTTGTTTATCATAGTGAAAATGTCAAAACAAAGGTCCAAAATGTCAAGGATAACTATGTCTTTATATGTGATTTTGACATTCTGCTTTTTAGCTTTCAAATTCTCTACAATGGGCATTGCTTTTTTTTTTAACTAGGGAAAAAAATCAATATAATTAAACGTCTTGCAAATCTTATTATGTGAAGCCACAGGATAGAGAAATTAGAGGTAATATATATTTTTGAGCACTTGCTAATAAAAGTAGTATGTTAATAACTTGTTCTTTGTGAATAATAACTTTGTGAAGGGAAAAAAAAGATACAAAGGATAAAGCAAGCCAGTCTGGGGAAAATAATTTCAATGAATTAATTGACAAAGGGATCATATAGAGAATATTTAAATAACTTGTAAAAAGTAGTGTGAAAAAATTTTTAATAAAAATAGAGAAATGATATGTGCAATTCATCCAAGAGGAGAAAAAATTTAAAAGCCATTAAAATAATAAAAGGATGCTCAATTTTATAAACAATTATAGAAATAAAATTAACATGAGAAATCTATTTTATACTTATCAAATTGGCAAATATTGTAAAAAAATCTGACAATATCAAGTATTAGAAAGTGTCTGTAGCAGTGGGAACTCTCATAACCTGCCAGTCGCTAGTAAAATATTCAATAATATCAAAAGGTTACATTTTATAGAGTCTATGAATTCTATCCAAGAAAAATGCAGACCCTTATATATCTAGTCGAGTATGTTACTTATGGTAATGGCTCCAAACTGGACACCACCCAATGTCTATCAAGAACAGAATGAATAAATTATGTTATTGTCTACAGTTGGACTCTATAGAAACTACTGAATGAAAATTGAGAACTAGAGAAGAATATATAAATTACCAAGGCTCGTAAGACATTTAAGAACACTGGAAGCATGGCTATCTACTTACAAATGTATCTATTCATCTATCATCTATCTATAAGGATTCATGAAGTGAAAGTAATAAACACTTGTAGGAATTATATAAACAAAATACAAATGCCAAAAAAAAAATGGTGATTACATTTGGCCAGGAACTATGGGACTAGAATAGGAATTGAAAAGGTAAACTGAAATCACCAACTTTAATTGTAACGTGTTATTTCTTTAAAAAATGGTTCGAAGCAAATCCAGTAAAAAGTTGCAGGTTGACAAAGCTGGGTGTAGATTTGCAAATGTTGATTTTTTTTCTATACATTTTCTATATTCCTATTTTTATGAATGAAAATAAAGGAAATATCCAGGTGAGCTAACTTGAGCAGAATAAGACAATACAATACCTAAACAAGTCACAGCACGGTTTACTGGAAACCAGCATGAAGTAAATCCCACCGTGCTCTATGGGATTATTGAAAAATTTTAACCTCATCTAATTTGACAATCTGGATTTTAATGATAAGTATTAGGGAAACATATTTTGTGAGGAGTTTGACTCTTAAGGAAAATTGTTTATGAGAAGATCTCTCAAGTTAGCCAAGCATTCATTCAACCAGCTAGCCTTTTGTTCATTTACTGAGGACTGACCATGTGCAGAAGGAACAGAAGTAGGTTGAAAGGGATAATATGTTGACTCACTTTAGTTCAAATTCTCCTTTTATTATCTAAATATAATTATGGTGTTACCTTTTGTATTCAACGTGCTGTAATAAGCAATGTGTATGCTTTATCTCTTGATATTCAAATCATTCTATGAAGGACACATAGTGTTATCTTTATTTTATAATTGAGGAAACTTTCCTTTAGAGAAATTAAGAGTATGTCTTAGGTTACACTGCTACTAAGTAGTCTAAATAATATTCAAAACCAGGAAGTCTGACTCTAAGGTCCATTGCTCCTAATAAACATAACATAGTGCCTCAGCCTGAAATATATTATACCTTACGAGGGCAATGAAATAGGTAAGAGACAAGAAGAAACTGTAGACTATTGCTGTTGTGTGTGTGAGATGATGTATGGAAAAATTACAGGCATTATGATTAAACTCATATTGGTTCAGATGACTTAATCCTTATTTTTGCTACAATTTCATCAGATTTCAAATTCTAGGATCTTTCCTTTTTATTATTATCTGCTCAAATTACTACGGTTGTTGACGGGAAGATAGAGAATGATGAAGCTCATCTTTGCTAATGCTGTTACATAGTTGACATATGAAAACCACAAACAATTCACATCAGACCTGAGGGATATAGGGTATAATAGGGAATAGTCCAAGGTACAGCTGCAAAATGAAAATAATTCAGTGCCAAAATCCCAGTAATGGATCAACTAACCCATTAACAAAAGAGAATATTTGCCATTCTGATAGAACAGTGCATTGTCTCATGAAAACTAACATGGGAAATGCTTTCTAATATAAAGACACAGAGAAAAAAATCCACATTCTATTACCAGAGATGTTTGTGGCAGCCTTGGACTTTACAGTTCCCATTTGCCCACTGACCTAACACCACAGAGCAAAGTGAAATGGCTCATTAAGCACTCACATAGTCCCTTGTCAGTGTTAAAATCTTGCCATTTACCGTGTCAGTGCCAAGTGTTTCCCTTATTGGCAAGGAGGGCCATTGAGAATGGGCCCAGTGCAAAGGAGTGTGTGGACAGTCCTGCACCATTAACTTCAGCTGGCTGATTCAGTCCATCATATAAATGTGGCCCTATCTAAACAGTAAAATTCATAACACGATATATTTCTTCTCTATCTAGAGTGGAACAAAGTTAAATAATGGCTTAAGGAGCAAATGCCATAATCCTTGGTACATTGATCTTCTTCTTTTTTTTCTTTAAATACAAATAAAGTAAAATAAATAAATAAATAACATGGGAAATACCAAAGAAGGTTCAGTTAGGCCTTTGTGGACTATCGCAGGAAGTAAAATTTTTCTAAGCACTTAATTTTACAAGAGGAAGAATCTCATTAGCTGAAAAGCATAAGAACGTATTTGTAAGAAAAGGATAAGATTAATAAAAATTGATCTAAGAAATATAACTTTCTGGAAAGTCTGATGTGCTGGATGCATAACTTAGAAGGTCTATAGTGAAATGGAGAACTGCTGTTTTCTGCAAAAACAGACATTTCCAGAAATTCTGTAAAAATAATGATTGCCAATAAAATTGCATTAAAAATGACCCTTTGCATTTTGCATTCTTAAAATAATCTGGGCATTGATACATTTTTCAAGATACGTTACATTACCCAAATTTCAAAAATCATAACAAGCTCAAAGACTTATATAGTTTACTATATACCAGGCACTACTCTATATACCTTAGAAATATTCAAGAGGTAACTAAGAGAGAGAGAAGCAATTTGTTCAAAGTTACCCAGTTACAAGCAATGCTGCCAGAATTCAAATCAAATCTTTACTCTCATCTACTAATTCAGAGATCAGTGAAAGTTTCCATACAGTAACTATTTCAGGCTTGTAGATCTTAAAGTTCACTGTTGCAACTACTTAACTCTGCTGATCTTTGCAGCATGAAAGCCGGCACAGACATTACATAAACAAATGGTCATGGCTGCATACCAATAAAAATTTATTTACAAACATAGGGATAAGCCAGATGGACTGCTGTGTGAGGAAATCTGTCCTACTTAGTGATACTTACTCAGACTGAGATTCAGACAACATCACTGTTATCATTCTCATCAGAAAGTATTTCTAAATTGTTTATTATTAGAAGCATATTCACCTCAGACTTCTTTTTTATTTCCATTACTGTTGAGAGGCTGTCTGTATGATTTTGCTAGGACACAGGCAGCTGCAAGCCCTTAAATGAAGAACAGAATCTTGGAATCCTATCTTGTTTGATATCTAGCTCCAATTCTTATGCCCATACCAAGTCAGATCAATCAATTCAACCCTGGAGTGACAATCATAGCATTCAGCTCTCCTTCATATCCTTGTTACTGTCTCTTTTCTCATTATTTTCCCATTAAAAAGCAGAACAGAACAAAATAACACCAGCAATACTGTCCTTGTGGTAATTATAATCTTTAAAATGCTTTAGTTCAAATTGGAACATTATGGCAATTTAAATAAATAAATAAGTGATAACATCTACTTTAGGAGCAATTTAATAGCCATCACTGTCAAAATAAGTATAGTCACTTCAATGCCGCTAGATTTATCTCAGTTACTTACAACATCTTGACATATCAGCAAATCCTCAAAAATTTCCCTAATATATAACCTGCCATTTTGATGGTAAGTATTTTCTGTGAGGTATAAACAGGGATTTAGTATTCCCTTGAACATGACGGAAGAACATAAGATTTAGCTGCAAATTTTAAATCGGACTTTGCCAAGCAGTAGAGGAAGAGCCATGGAATCAGTGTTCCTTGTGTTTATATTGGTATCCTGTGCGTAGAAGAAAGAAGGAAGTGCCAATTCTTCCTTAGCAGGGTCTCCAGCAGCTCAAAGGATGAGCCTTTTTTGCCTGGCATAATCAGAGCCATTCAGCAACGGCAGAATTTCTAAATTTCAGATATGCTAAGTTTCTTTTCATTTATAGGAGACAGGAGATGGTGCTTATTGCATAAAGGAGATTTTTTTAAAGACCATGATATTCATTATGGGGATTTATTTATCTCTATTGAATAAATTATCTTCAAAAAAAACTCATTTTGTGTTATACCAAGTAGTTTTTTCAGAACTCTGCTGTTTATATCCAGGGCATATACTGAGCTAGTGGAATCAAAGTGATTATGTTATCAGTGATGGCTGAAACAACTGCTCTTAGATTACTGAAAATAAAAGGCACACTGGTATTTTTTGAATTTTATAGATTATTTTAAAATCTGTGCCTCATTCAAAAATTAATGTATATGAAGCATGATTGTGACAATTCTAACAGTAACATTAAAAAAGCCTCACACATCATTGCCCACTTTTGCAATAGACTATTGCTAAGGTAGTTAAAAACCTTCTGACTGTCCCTTTCTGAATGCATCTCCCTCTCCCCCTGCCAGAGCAACCACTAAATTGAATATTTTCTTTATTACTCTCTTGCTTTTCTTGGTAGTAGTGGTTCTCAATCTTGGCTGCACATTGAAATTACCTGGGGAGCTTTGAAAAATACTGATGGTTGGGATCCACCCTCAGAGCCTCTGATTTTCTTGGTCTAGAGTACAGCCTTCATGTTCTGTGGCTAACTAATAGGATAATGTTATTTTCCACATAAAGCCTTAGTTCATGAGAGCTTTATGTAAGGGATAGACAGCATTGTAAGATTCTCTCACTCAACTTTCCTCAGATTCCGTTATGAAAAAACTAATGCTGAAGGCACGATGCCACCGAAAGTGGGGAGCTGGCTGCTTGCCACTCTAAAGCCAATAAAGAAGCAAGGTTCGTGGAAAGGAAAGTTTGCTTTATTTAGGAGGCCGGCAATCTGAGGGGGAGGGCAGACTCCTGTCCAAAGGCCGACTCCTCACCAGTGACAATCAGTGGGCAAGAGCTTTTATAGGTGAAGGGAGGGGGCTACATGCAGAAACAACACAGTCAGCTCTGACAGTCCTCTTGAAATTAGTCATGCAGTGGTCTGATTGTGTCATCTTGACTGTTTTAAGTTAGTCTTTTTGACCTCCTGAGCATTGAGGTCAAAAATATGGTTTGAAGCAAAACAATAGCTTTCCATTAGAATTCTTTAAATTTCTTACCCAGTTCAGCAGTATGATCTGAAAGTTATCAAAAGTTTTCCATATAATTTAACATATCAAATAATCCTAGTTTCTTTAATATTTCTTCTGAGGTACCCAGGGGCCCTTTGGAATATGCAAAGTTAGCTAGAGAAAGAAACTTACAATCTGTTATCAAAGGCAGCTCAATATTCCAGGAGAATTCTGTTCTTTTAACAGGGAGAAAGAAAACCAAATTCCAGTCCTGTATCAGCTTGCTATTACAGTAAGTCTCCTACATACAAACAAGTTCCGGTCCAAGAATGCGTTTGTAAGTCCAATTTGTTCGTAAGACCAACAAAGTTAGCCTCGGTACCCAACTAACACAATCGGCTATATAGTACTGTACTGCAATAGGTTTATAATACTTTTCACACAAATAATACATAAAAAAACATTTTTAATCTTACAGCACAGTACCTTGAAGATACAGTAGTACAGTACAACAGCTGGCATACAAGGGCTGGCATCGAGTGAAGAGGCAAGAAGAGTTACTGACTGGAGGAGGGAGGGGGGTGGGAGATGGTAGAGCTGAGGGATCATCAATAGGAGACGGAGGGCAAGCTGCAATTTCACTCATGCCTGTGATGGCACAGGTTCTGGTTCCTTGCTGGATTCAATTCTATCTACCCTCTTGAAAAAATGATCTGGATTGCATTCTGAAAGGCTGCTGCAACCTTTGTGTACCGTTCTACATTCAGGTCCTGTGTCTCAAAAGCTAACAGTGTATCCTCAAATAAAGAAAATCCCCTTGCCATTTCCTGCATCGTGAATCTCTTCAGTTTTTCAGTTACTTCTTCCTCTTGTCTTTCTTCATCCTTTTTCTGGGCCTCCAATTCCTTCAAGTCTTCATTAGTAAGCTCCTCATGTTGCACAGCAAGGAGTTCAGTGAAGTCATACTCTTGCAAATCTAGCTCCAGCTTCTTGCTGAGGGTCACTAAGTTGCTGAAGACCTCTTTGGACTCCTCATCCACCTTCTCAAATCCACGAAAATCATGAACAAACTGCGGGAACAGGTTCTTCCAAACCCCATTCATGGCGAGAGCAGTAACCTCACGGCAAGCAAAGTCAATGTTTTTTATGGCCTTGTAGATGTTATAGTCCTTCCAAAATTGTTGCAAGGTTGTTCCTGATTTGTCACGTGCCTTTACTGCCTGACAAAAAGTGTGACGTAAATAATATTTCTTGAAACTTGCTATAACTCCCTGGTCCGTAGGTTGGATGAGCGACGTAGTATTCAGTGGTAAATGCACTACTTTGACATTCAGATGAAAGTTGTCCATGAATGGTGGGGGGGCGGGGGTGGCCCGGAGCATTGTCGAGCAGCAAAAGAATGTTGAATGGGACATCCTTCTGCAAGCAATATTTCTCTATCTCTGGGATAAAGTGGTGGAAAAACCAGTCCTGGAAAGTGGCCTGTGTAACGCAGGCTTTGGGGTTACTCTTCCACACAACAGGAAGAGAGCCCTTGGCTATGTTTTTAAGGGCTCTTGGGTTCTCTAAATGATAAACTAAGAGAGGCTTTAGCTTCATATAGCCGGAAGCATTGCCACCAAACAGCAGAGTTAGCCTATCCTTTGCTGCTTTATAGACTGGCATCAACTTTTCCTCCTTGCTGATATAACTTTGGTCTGGCATCCTCTTCCAGTAGTCCTGTCTCATCCACATTAAAGCCCTGCTTGGGTAAATACGTGCCTTCATCAAGAATTTCTCAAAGCATTTTAGGAAATTTCCAGGCAGCTACCATATCTGCACTCACTGCCTCGCCACTTACTTTTACGTTGTGAAGGTTGGCTCTAGCCTTGAACCGAAGAAACCAGCCATGGCTGTCATTAAAGGATGCGCCCTCTGATTCTTCACTGTGTTTCTTCTTCAAGTCTTCATAAAGGCTCTTAGCTTTCTCTTGAATCAGCATTAAGCTGAGCAGGACTCAACACTGATGCTGATCCTGCATCCACACACTGAGAAGTTTCTCCATCTCCTCCATCACTTTTCCATGCTTCTTTGATATTATTGTCAACATCATCAGCACAGCAGACTTCACATGTTCCATGATCTTGTCTTTGTTCTTTAGAATCGTGCTGATGGTTGAACAATTCATGTCACAAGAACGAATGACACCTACCATCTCTTTGCCTCACTCCACTCTCTCAATTATTTTCACTTTTGTTTCCATCATTATTGCTTGGTGCTTCTTCGCAGTACCAGCTACATCTCCACTGCTTTTCCGCTTGCTTCCAGACATCCTGGCCTTGAAATAAAGATACTGTACTACTGTATTCTGTATAGTACTGTACAGTACACAAAAGCACAACCACTTGTAGAGGATGCACACACATGACAACATACGCCAGACATGTGAACTAACACGTGATTGGACATGCAAACGCATGTTCACATCCTTGAAAGTTTGCATCTTGAAGGTTCATATGTAGGAAACTTACTGTAATTACAATTCAGAAAGTTCATTTACCTAATCAAATCCAATCTAAGGTTAATCACTCCTGACAACATAAAAAATTCTTTTCTCAAAGTTCCCTTTTTTCACAAACCTTTGATCACTTTTTGTATCCATATGATTTGTCCCTTACTTTTCCCCAATCCAGAAATAACCAGCTCTAGAACAAATTATCATTTTTCCTCAACAAAAATAACTCCATTCTTTATACCTTCTCTCACCAACAACACATATCCTACTTGCTTTACATACTGAAATGCTTCCCTTATCATTTTTAGTAGCTTTAATTACATATTACAATTTTTAACCCTTAAAAGGCCTTGACAAAATTGAGAAACAAGTGGGGGTCTGGCTGCTCACCACTCTAAAGCCAATAAAGAGGCAAGGTTAGCAGAAAGGAAAGTTGCTTTATTTAGGAGGCCAACAACCTGGTGGGGACAGCGGACTCCTGTCCAAAGGCTAACTCCCGCCTCCCCGACAATCAGTGGGCAAGAGCTTTTATAGGTGAAGGGAGGGGGCTACATGCAAAAACAGTACAGTCAGCTCTGACAGTCCTCTTGAAATTGGTCATTCGGTGGGTGGTCTGATCAGCGTCACCTTGATTGTGTAATCTTCAGTTCCAGGGTCAGTTTGTTCCCTTTTCCCTAAGGCCAGCTCTTGGAATTGTGGCAGCTTATGTCATGGCTACAGTCTGATCATCATGTAGTTAACTTCCTCCACCTGATGGAGGTTTTAGTATCTTTAAGACAGCTCAAAGGATATGGCTCAGAATATTATGTATAGCCCTTGAGGAGGGGCTAAAGGTCCTTGACTTTGCTTAATGACTAAGCTATTATTATTTAGTCTTGTTGGACTGTTTTCCTTTGTTTTTGCATTTTACCACTTCTCTGATTAAACTTATTCTTTGGCTGAAGTTTTTCTACAGACAAAAGGCAGGCTGATGATGGGGGGGTGGGGTGTGGGAGGAAGGACCATGGGGTCCTGCTCCATTTCAATGATGCAGTCAATCCCAATCTCCTCCTCTTTCAAACAAGACTGCATGGCAAATCTGGACTCTTATTTTTCCTCTTTACCTCCCATTTCTCTTCCAAAGTTCTCACTGCTTCTCATTACTTAGTTGTTATCAATATTGAGCATGGAGCATTTAGAGAATGGGAAAGTTGATTGGTTGGCAAGCAGTAGGAGACTAATTTATGCAGGATCTTCAAGCCATGCTCAAAGGACTAGACTCAGGAAGAAGACAACCACAAAAGGAGTGTCAATGTCCAGGAGTACACCTGTATTTCACAACCTACGTTTATTGTTGCAACAGGGGGTGGAGGAACACTCACCGTGTGGAAGCATGGTCATTTCAGTAAGATGTGTTAGGAAAAGCCTGTAATAGGGTTGGGATTTGGTTAGGCAATTTTGGGGATTTATGGAAGTAGAAGTTCACTCTAGATTGGGTGCTGTCAGAAAGAGGAGGCAGTTCTATGATTCGGTATCTCAGTAAACCTTGTGATAAGGAAGGCAGACTAGAGCAAGGACATTGTCACTAGTAAAGCAGCAGCAGTTACTTGGTTTGGACGAAAGAGAGAAAAAGCAGAGAGACCAAGCAAGAAGTGATGTTAACAGGGATTAAAATCTCTTTGAGAGCTGGAGCTATAGAGCTGTTTAACATTACAAAGACTAATTTCAGGGTTTGTGTGAGAGACAATTGATGTTTTAATGTGATGTAGTAACAAGATCATTCATTAATTTATTCACAGTAGTCAATAAAGTTTTCATTAAATACTGGCAATGTCAAGAATTTATGGGTTCTGAGGAATTAAAATAGAAAGCTGACCTTTTTAAATTGGGTTATTAAATATTTCTCATTTAACCATGTTTCACACTCCAGCTAAGTGTCTTAAATAAAACATGGTTTATATGTATATTTATCTGTAGTATGGTAAGTGAAATGTTCACTTAATGCACTAGCAATTCAGTAGCATGGGGATATTTTTAGAAGTTCATTGTAAGGACCTAAGACATTTAAAAATAGGGAAAAGGCCATTCAGTTTAATAGAGCTGCTTTTCATCACAGATATTAAATGTATTTTTCACATCGCAAATTAAATGGACTGTTATACCGGGCCATTTTGATACTATCTCACTGTTGTAAAATAAAAAAGCCTAAATGTATTGCCTAAGTTAAAATAGTCAAACTTTACATTTTATGCTTAACAGAATTTGGAATCTTGATTGCCACAGTTCATTTACTGCAGAAGATTTTAAGAGAAAAGCATCAACTCCCCCACTCAATATTTTTATGTCATTGAATCATTTAAATAAGTCACATTCTATACACTGGATAAAACATTAACTTTAATATATACAGAAAAATTATTTAAGTGTGGGAGTATAAGGGTGAGTAAAGATCAGTGAAGCCTGAGTGCCCCTCTTGAGAAGCCCGTAAAACTCCACATATAAGCTGTAAACAGCATTTTTAGTTTTATAAAGCAATTGGGAAACAGCTAGACATCAAACTAAGGATCTGTTCTTTTTTCCTTTCCATTCCAAATTTCTGGCAATATTAGTTAATGTAAACTATTTAGTGTAGTATTCTTCCCTTTTTATACTCACCTTAGTCAGGAATTATAAAGTCTAGATCTTTGTACAATCTATCAAATAAAGATCTGTGATGTTAAGATAGCTTCTAAAAATAGAAAATTAACCTGGGACCTGTAGAAGCAACTGCTGTGGGTTTTTTAATATTTTTGCCAACTAGTCAAAGTAGTCAAGTATTCAGTTGTTAAAATAAAAAGCAAATGGAGACCAGCCTTGAACGTTCCCTGAGCAGACAAAACCAGTTTAGTCATACAAACAAAATTAAATTTTATTTTGTAAGGCTAACTTGACCTCGGTCATTTCTTGTTTATGCCTCTGGAAATCTTAAGTAAAACTTTAACTGTTTCCCAAAGTTGATATGAGGCCACCACTAACCAATTCCCTATCATTTAAGAAAATCCTAATATTATAACCAGTCACTAGGAAGAATAAACAGTCACTGCCTTCTCACTATGTAAAACTGCTTTGTTTGTAACAATATACCCTTGAACCTCATTCCACGTTTTGGTTTGCATGCTATTTGAGAACATCATTTTTGTGTGTGCACAATAAAGTTTTACGAACTTTTACTACTTTGGTGATTCATTGGTTTTACTTTGCTGACTTTTGAACTTTTGACACACTATATTTGATCTAACACAAAGTAAAGATAATATTTCTTCCATATGCTCTTTTTATTTCCCTCTGATCTGTTCTCTCTCTAATCACTCTTTCTCTCTCTGCTTCTGCTTCTTTCTTTGTTTTTCTCATTTTTTCTGTTACTTTATCTCTTAGTCTCTTGTTCTCTTTCAAATTTTCTATCTTTATTTGTTCCTAATTTATGTCTCTCTCTGTGTGTCACCCCCACCCCACCCCCTGCCATCTCTCCCCCTAGGAAAATATTCTCAAATCTGTTCACACCCTCAGGCAATATTCCATGCCCTCAGCTAAGACATCTCATTTAAGACATTTTACATTATCCTTGGTTATTTCACAGTGTAAACAAAAGGAATTTCCCAATTCTAGTAGGAAAATAGCAGTTACTTAAATTGGAATATTTCCACACATCCTCCTCCAGATGATAAAGAAAAGAAAACCATCCATGCCTCAGACCTACAATATGACTAGGAAACAAAATATTGCAAAATTGAGTTTACATGCAAGTAGTGAAATGCACAGCTTACAGCCATACAGCCAGCTATGGAGCTCTTGTCAGAACCAAATATTCCACAGAAACTCAGTGAAGAGGAGAATGTAGGCCAGCACTGAGCAGTAGGGATTCCAAAAATAGGGGAAATATTGAGACCAAATCTGATCCCTGGAGGAATCAAAAGGAAGGTGAAAGAGGTTTTGTAAGAGACCAGAGGTTTCAGTCTCCGGAAGGATTTTCTTCACAAAAAGTTCATGGAAGGGTAAAAGCACATCAAGATTAAAAGAAAACTATCTCTAAAGTAATTAGTTGACTCAGACAATGGATGTTAAAACCACTAGGTTGAAAGGATGGTTACACAGTTTCAAAGTATTTCCCCATAACTTAAGTGTTAAGTAAAAAAGGGAAAAGTGTGTTTACAGTGTGGAAATCTGGTGGGTATCATGTTAACCAAGTGATCAACGTTTTCATGACCAATAATGGGAAAAAAGGAAGGTGACCTGATGCTCTAAGGAGGACACAGTGTCACTTTTGTGGTATTCCTGCCAAAAATGCTTGACAGGAATCTAATCCTGACAAAATAATTAGACAAATACAAACTGAGAAACACTTTCCATAACATTTGGCCTGTTTTCTTAAAAATAATAATAAAGTCAAGAAAAATAAAGAAACTGTTCCAGATTAAGGAAGACCTGAGACAAAAAATAAATGCAACTCATGGCCCTCGTTTGGATCCTGGGTCAGAAAGAGAAAGAAAAACTATATCTTTTCTATGAGGACACTTCTGAAAATTTGAATATGGATTATATTTGATAATATTTTTTCTCAATGTTAAATTTGTTGAATTTGATAATTGTATTTGGGTTAGAAAATTCAGACCTAACACAAGGTAAAAAATAACAGTAATATTTTTCTCCCATATGCTCTTTTAATTGCCCTCCTTATTCTAAGTTTTAGAGATGAAGGGCTATGATTCCTGCCAGTTACTTCAGCTGACTCACTAAATAATAACAATTAACAAACTGCAGTCTAGATGAAGGGTATATGGCTCTTCAATGTATTATTCTTGAGAGTTTTATGGATTTAGCATTTTTAAAAATTAGAAGTTAAAAAAGAGCACAAGTCTGCTCTCATATGAATATGTGTGTTAATTATACCTATTTCAGTTAGAAAAAAAAAGTTAGGGCCTCCCTGGTGGTGCAGTGGTTGAGAGTCCGCCTGCCGATGCAGGGGACACGGGTTCGTGCCCTGGTCCGGGAGGATCCCACATGCCGCGGAGCGGCTAGGCCCGTGAGCCATGGCTGCTGAGCCTGCGCGTCCAGAGCCTGTGCTCCGCCATGGGAGAGGCCACAACAGTAAGAGGCCCGTGTACGGCAAAAAAAAAAAAAAAAAAAAAAAAGTTAAATCACTGTTTACAAATAACACCAATATAGTTTTGTATATATCTTGTTATGTTTATATGAGTAAGAGCTTTAGTATTGCTTACATCTAGAGGTGGAATATAGGTAGACAGAGAGAGAGACAAAGAATTGTACAGCATTGTTGCCTTTGTTGCGCTAAGCATCTATTACTGTTTAACTTGAAAAGGAGAATAAAGATATGCTCCATTTCTGTTACAAGGAAAGGACACAACTGAATAAAATACAAACTAATCAAAGATACGACATGAGAGAAATTTCTTTAGGCAAATACAATTCTAAATGTATAGATATAAAAAGTTCATTACATTCTAGAGTGAATCAATAAAAAATACATATAGAAAAACCTTGGAACTCTTTTTTTTTGTGGCTTGGAACCATCAATATATTTTCATTCAAATGCTCCATTTTCCTAAAACCAGTCTATGTACAAATCAGCTCCAGAAAATGAGATTCTTGCATTTGAAATTTTGGGTTTCAGGGAAGTGAGCACCTGGGAGTTCTTGCCTGGATGGTGCTTTGTAGTCATAAGAAGGAGCAATTCTGGTGAATTTCCCCAGTGACTCGGGGTTGTTGGTTATAAGCAACATAAAGCTATTCAAACCAGGTTAAGTAAACAGGTGGCTTAGCTAGAGGTATACAAGGCAGGACATTATGCCAGGCCTCATGAGGAGGCAAGAGCTGGAAATGCCCAGGAATCAAGGGGGCTGCTTTTTCCACCTTGGAACTCTTGTTCTTAACATCATCTATACAATCCTCTTCTTAGAGAAACACAGAAAATGTCACACAATGAGCTATGAGTATAAATGGGATTTTTTTTTTCATATTTTGACTAGCTTTCACATAACAATGGAGGAGGAATTATCCTCTCTACAAGCCTTCTGAATATACCACACTGAAAATAGCTCAAATAAAATTCTGTCCCAAATATCCTTGCCTCAGGTATACATTTTATAAGATGATAATTCTGAGAACCAGAAAATTGTCCTTTGTATGTAATATACAGTTTTCATTATGTATGTTTTAGGGCTGTGTTTTACTTAACCCTAATTTCTATTCTATCTTTAGTTAAGACAAACCAAAGATCATATATGTGAAGACTTTGATCTTATATGTGAAGACTTTTGATCATATATGTGAAGACTTCTTGAGGCTCCCTTTAGCTTTCTAGTTCCAGGTTTTTAATCTTTCCTTATGTGTCTCTTTCTCCAAAACTTTATGCACTGTTGGAGTATTTTGAGGCAAATTAAACAGTTGCCTCACCGTAACTACAAACACCAATAATAAAAGACTGACAAAAATCCTTGTTTATCTTTAAAAGGGAATTTTTTTAACATCATAATTTTACATGAGCTCAAATAAAAATTAAAAAAAAATTACTTGGTTCAAATTTGAAGACTAAAAGGATCTCTTAGCCTCAAATTATAGATTAGAGATGGAGGTTGCCGGGACAATACAGAAACAGGATATCCATCTCTTTTACTTTTTTAAAGGATTTGTTCAGAAAAAAAGAAGTTAAGAGCCATATGTATATCCTTCTCATTCTTTTATCACTTTCTGCTTTGGATTCTTATCAGAAGAATGTAACTTCATCTCCCTTCAATATGCAGCCTTTTCCAATGATTCAAGGTAACTGGACAGTAAAAATCATAAAGCTAAAAAGAATGAGACACCATTTCATTTATGACCCTCACTAGATTTATTTTACCCAGATTTCCTCTAGAATTTTCATAAGGGCCTTTGACAGAAATAGAAAACCCTTAGGAGAGCCATAGTGCTTTTCTAAATCTCCCCCATGGTATTCATAAACAATTTTCATATGTGAGTACAGACTATTTACTGTCTGTTGTTTTCCAGTTTTCAAGTTAAAATTTAATTACCACAACAACTTAAGTTTGTATTTCTGTTTTTTCCCTCTATTCTTTCACAGAAAGATTCTGTGTTTCACAGAATCCTGGTAATTTAAGAAGATGAATATGCACAACTAATTAAGAGAGACCACCAATTAACATAAATATTTTTCAGAACAGTAGTTTTTTTTAATTGTTTTACTGAGATATATAATTGATGCACAATAAACTGCACATTTATAAAGTTTGACACATCTTGACATATGTATATATAAGCAGATATATACTTATCTTGTTTGTTCCCTATTTCTCATGGATCACTGTCCTTTATTGCCTGATGCCCAATGTCTTGAAATCATTGCTTCATGTATTTTATCCAGTTTTTTAGTGGTTTCAAGTAGGAAGGTATATCTAATCCCTGTTACTCTCTTTTGGCAGGGCTTGAAACTGTTCTTTCTTCCTGTTATTTTCTGTCTTGGAAAGGACCTCAGGAAAAAAAAAAAATTTTTTTTTTCTGACCAGGTGTGTTGATAGTGAGTAGGCAGCTGGGTGAAGTGCCTGACCAGTGCTCACAATTCCCACCCTTTATCCCTCACGCAGGCTGTAAAGATACACAATGTCTTGCATGACGGAGGCTGCTGTGAGGATGCTAGGACTTGTTTATTAGTGCTTTAAGAATAACAGTTTGGAGAACACTGCCTTAAGCCACTTTGCACAGATAAAAATCAGAGACAAGTATATGGATGCTGCACTGAGGCTTAATTAATTTTAAATGCTAGTTTGTTCATTTCCTAAGTGTTTACTTTGATAAATCAATTGGGAGTTTCTCTGGAATATAAACTGAAGGAAAACCTTGAGGAACTAAATCTTTGAAAGAGATTTAAAAAAATTTTTGGGGGGGATGTGGACCATTTTTAAAGTCTTTATTGAATTTGTTACAGTATTGCTTCTGTTGTTATGTTTTGGTTTTTGGGCTGTGAGGCATGTGGGATCTTAGCTCCCTGACCAGGGATTGAACCCACACCCACTGTGTTGGAAGGAGAAGTCTTAACCACTGGACTGCCAGGGAAGTCCCAAGATTTAAAATCTTTTAAAAATATCTCTTGGTGTCAAGGGTCTCACAAGTGAGCCCGTTCCTCTACCATACATAAAAGATTACTGAATTTGGAGTTTTCATCATTTGTGTTTGTGGATGCAGTCTTTTCCTAGAACATCATTCTCTCAGAGGATTTTGTGCACAGTATTAAAGTTCTTCTCTTGGAAAGCATTAAGGAATTAATAATTAAAATGGCACTTGTCAAGAACCAATGAAAAGCAATTTTAAAAGGTTGGATTATTGTCTTGGGACCAAAGAGTCTAAGTAGTGAGGAGCTCTATGCATGTTAAGTGTAACTAACTTTAATCTGTTATTTTTAATGATGTAATAGGAATTATAAGACTTCCTCCATGTGATTTCTGTTGTATTTGTGAAGAACCAATAAGCCAATGAAGGCCAGTGTTTTTTTGTAATTATACCATTATTAATGCATACAACCTAAGTTCTTATTGTTTTCAAAATCCTGTAATCTTTTAGTTTTAGACATACATTTGGTAAATATCAAAGCCCAATTGGAGACTGTTTTTTGTTTTTTCACTTTTTTTTAAAACAAAAAAAAGTACAAGAGGGATTTATTAATAGATTCTTTCCATATGATGCTACTCAAATATTACTAAATGAGATAATTTAAACAGTAAGTTCTATCTCAGTTGATGGCATATAGTCCCAGCCTCTCAGGATAATTTAATACTATTGAAAATAATTTATTCCTAAAAAACTACCGTTCTCCCTTGGTTTCCTTGATACCATAACATTTTCCTTTTGGATTGTTTTGTCTAATTTGACAGGTACCCTACTCTGCCCACATGTTAAATATTAAATTTTTTATGAACTTCATTCTGAATGATCTTCTTTGTGTACTCCATATTCTCTTGGCTTAAAATGCAACTCTAAACTCCAAAATTTATCCTGCAGCTGAGACTCTGTTTAAAAATTTTAAATTCTTCCATCTCATCATCTATAAAATCTGATCATTCCACATTTTTTTTGCCTAAATTTTTTCAGTGGCTCCCCATTACTCTTAGAATTAAGTCCAAAAATTTTGCATCAATTATTTATTTCCACATAACAAATAATCCCAAATTTAGAGGCTCAAAAAATGACTTTATATATCATAATTCTGATAGCCAACTGCGTGGTTTTTCTAATGATCTTATCTGCTCTCATTCATGCAGCTGGGAGAGAAAGTCCAAACTAGTCTTCCTCATGTGTCTGGGCTATGGTGCTGGCTGTCAGCAGAGGTGCCTGCCTTTCTTCCCCATGTTGGCCTCTCACCTACCAACTGCAGTATGGACACAGGGAGACATGATTCATTTGGAGCCATTATTATAACTTTCTATACTATTCTTAATTGGGAGAGTATAGGTTGTTAAAACCAATAAATTCCTCAATTTCAATGGCATAATAAAATAAAAATTATGCAACTACTTAGTGCGGGACTTAGGGTTAAACTAAGGTAGTCTAACACCAAAACTAAGTTTTTCTTTCTAAGGAATTCCTTATCTAACTCCTATCTGGCTGGTACCAACCTATTCAGCAGCACAAGGCCAGTTGCCTAGATTTCACCCTTGATTTGCCAAAGTAGGTGACTAGCAAATGTTCCTGGTTTTGTTTCTTGGGGTTGAAGAAAACTATAGCTTGGTTATTATGAACTATATAAGATAAAAATTAGTTGAATTCATTTTATACTGTCAGATAAAGTAAATTAGTGCTTTGTTGATAATCCAGGTCTTCAATAAGAGAAAGATATACATTTATAGAGCTAATAATGCTAATTCAAATTAACGAAGTGAATATCAACTCATTTAAAAAATATTCTTCCCGGGACTTCCCTGGTGGTCCAGCGGTGAAGAATCCGCCTTCCAATGCTGGGGATGTGGGTTTGATCCCTGGTAAGAGAACAAAGATTCCACTTGCCACAGGGCACCTAAGTCCGTGTGCCACAACTACTGAGCCCGTGTCCCTCAACTAGAGAGCCTGTGTGCTGCAAACTACAGAGCCCACGTGCTCTGGAGCCCACGTACCACAATTAGAGAGAGAAAGACCGCATGCCACAACTAGAGAGAAACCTGCACGCCACAGCAAAAGATCCTGCATGCCACAATGAAGATCTCATGTGCTGCAACTAAGACCCAACACAGCCAAGAATAAAATAAATAAATGAATTTTAAAAAATTCATCTAAATTGTACTATGTATCAATACTATATTCCTTTAAAAAATATTCTTCCTCATTTTGTCTACTAAAATGGCCTAGAAACAATGTCACCATAATATGCAACCTTGGCAATCAAATGACTTAAAACAAACATTCTGGGTTTCCCTGGTGGTGCAGTGGTTGAGAGTCCACCTGCTGATGCAGGGGACGTGGGTTCATGCCCCGGTCCGGGAGGATCCCACATGCCGCCGAGCAGCTGGGCGCATGAGCCATGGCCGCTGAGCCTGCGCGTCCAGAGCCTGTGCTCCGCAACGGGAGAGGCCACAGCAGTGAGAGGCCTGCATACCACAAAACAAAACAAACAAACAAAAAAACATTTTCCCACTTTTTTGCTAAAAGGAATCATGTCTAGGGCATGGTTGAACTTGGAGCATTTGAACTATCTTAGTGATGGAAAATAAGAACATTTTCTAAGATCAATGAAACGAAAGCACAAAAGGGTCTCCTTAGGCAGACATCTGTGATAATCTGAATACTCAAAGCAGAATAGTAACGGTTGTTGATTAAATATATAAAGCCTATAAAGTGCCATGAGTCCATAAAAATGCACAAAAGAGTGAATAAAATAGAATGAAGTATTATTGAATCCTGTTACTCATTTATTATATTGATAGAGACTATAGAAATTAGTAAATATTAAAGAAGTTATAAAAGTCACATAATAATGCCATGAATTTAATGTAGTCATGCATACTGAGAAACCCAATATCAAAAAGAAGACAGTTATATTTGCCAATAGCATTAAAATAGGATGAAAACTTTTAGAACAGAAATGGCAAATAAAGAGTCAGTATTACCAAGGGTTCATGAACAACCAATCCATAAAGGAAGACAAGTAATTGTCTAATGAGTAATTGAAAATATATTCAATCTCATGGAAATAAAAACAGGTAAACTATTTTATTTTTCATTTATTAAATTATCAAGCCTTTTAAGGCTTTTGTTAGATTAGGTCACACTCTCGTTCATCTCCACTTCACCTAAGAGTATTAAATGTGCTTTAAGGCCCTTTCTACTTGGCAAGTCAAAGTTTCACTTTTTCTGCCTCTAGCAACATAGGACTATTAAAAATTCAGCATAAGGGCCACTTCCATGTTCTGCCTTTCTGACTCATGGACCCTGGCCCCTTAATACCTGGCTGCCTCTCAGCTCTCTGCTTTCTTCAGCCAGACGTTTTTTAGTAATTCATACAGCTTTATTGTGTTTTTGGTAGCTGTATCAGTATGCTATAATTAGCCCATCATAGCCAGAAGAACAATGAATGATTTTTACAGTTTCTTCTTGTAGTTGACTTCTAATACGTTACTAAAAAACCAATGGATCACTGAAGAAATCAAAAAAGGAAATCAATAAATACCCAGAGACAAATGAAAATGAAAGCATGATGATCCAAAA
The DNA here is from genome assembly GCF_949752795.1 of Hyperoodon ampullatus. Lineage (NCBI taxonomy): Eukaryota > Metazoa > Chordata > Mammalia > Artiodactyla > Ziphiidae > Hyperoodon > Hyperoodon ampullatus. Next base: position 45,590,123 of record NC_136922.1, read on the forward strand.
CCTATGGGATGCAGCAAAAGCAGTTCTAAGAGGGAAGTTTATAGCAATACAATCTTACCTCAGAAAACAATAAAAATCTCAAATAAACAACCCAACCTTAAACCTAAAGCAACTAGAGAAAGAAGAACAAACAAAATCCAGTTAGTAGAAGGAAAGAAATCATAAAGAAAAGAGCAGAAATAAATGAAATAAAGATGAAGAAAACAATAGAAAGATCAATGAAACTAAAAGCTGGTTCTTTGAAAAGATAAACAAAATTGATAAACCTTTAGCCAGACTCATCAAATAAAATGAAGAAAAAAAAACAAAAAACGAGGGCTCAAATCAATAAAATAAGAAATGTAAAAGGAGAAGTTACAATGGATACCACAGAAACACAAAGGATCGTAAGAGACTACAACAAGCAACTATATGCCAATAAAATGGACAACCTAGAAGAAATGGACAAATTCTTAGAAAGGTGCAATCTTCCATGACTGAACCAGGAAGAAATAGAAAATATGAACAGACCAATTACAAGTACTGAAATTGAAAGTGTGATTAAACAACTCCCAGCAAACAAAAGTCTAGGACCAGATGGCTTCACAGGCAAATTATATCAAACATTTAGACAAGAGTTAACACCTAGTCTTCTCAAACTCTTCCAAAAAACTGCAGAAGAAATAATACTCCAAAACTCATTCTATGAGGCCACCATCACCCTGATACCAAAACCAGACAAAGATACCACAAAAAAAGAAAATTACAGGCCAATGTCACTGATGAATATAGATGCAAAAAACCTCAACAAAATAATAGCCAACCGAATCCAACAAAACATTAAAAGGATCATATACCATGTCAAGTGGGATTTATCCCAGGGATGCAAGGATTCTTCAATATACGTAAATCAATCAATGTGATAAACCATATTAACAAATTGAAAAATAAAAACCATATGATCATCTTGATAGATGTAGAAAAAGCTTTTGACAAAATTCAACACCGATTTATGATAAAAACTCTCCAGTAAGTGGGCATGGGGGAACCTACCTCAACACGATAAAGGCCATATATGACAAACCCACAGCTAACATCATACTCAACTGTGAAAAGCTAAAAGCATTTCCTCTAACATCAGGAACAAAACAAGGATGTCCACTCTTGCCACTTTTATTCAACATGGTTTTGGCAGTCCTAGCCACAGCAATCAGGGAAGAAAAAGAAACAAAAGGAATACAAATTGGAAAAGAAGTAAAACTGTCACTGTTTCCAAATGACATGATACTATACATAGAAAATCCTAAAGATGCCACCAGAAAACTACTAGAGCTCATCAGTGAATTCAGTGAAGTTGTAGGATACAAAGTTGATACACAAAAATCTCTTGCATTCCTATACACTAACAATGAAGGATCAGAAAGAGAATTTAAAGAAACAACCCCATTTGCCATCACATCAAAAATAAAATACCTGGGAAAAAACCTACCTAAGGAAGCTAAACACCTGTACTCTGGAAACTGTAAGATGCTGATGAAAGAAATTGAAGATGACACAAACAGATAGAAAGAAATACCACATTCTTGGATTGAAAGAATCAATACTGTCAAAATGGCTATACTTCCCAAGGCAATCTAGAGATTCAGTGCAATCCCTATCAAATTACCAATGGCATTTTCCACAGAAATAGAACCAAAAAAATCTTAAAATTTGTATGGAGACACAAAAGACCCCAAATAGCCAAAGCAATGTTGAGAAAGAAAAACGGGGCTGGAAGAACCAGGTTCCCTGACTTCAGACTATACTACAAAGCTACAGTTATCAAAACAGCATGGTAGTGGCACAAAAACAGAAATATAGATCAATGGAACAGAATAGAAAGCCTAGAGATAAGACCACGCACCTATGGTCAATTAATCTATGTGAAAGGATGCAAGAATGTACAACAGAGAAAAGACAGTCTCTTCAATAATTGATGCTGGGAAAACTGGACAGCTACATATAAAAGAATGAAATTAGAACAGTCCCTAACACCATACACAAAAATAAACTCCAAATGGATTAAAGACCTAAATGTAAGACTAGATACTATAAAACTCTCAGAGGAAAACATAGGCAGAACACTCTTTGACATAAATCACAGCAATATCTTTTCCGAGCAGTCTCCTAGAGTAATGGAAATAAAAACAAAAATAAACAAATGGGACCTAATGAAACTCAAAAGTGTTTGCACAGCAAAAGAAACCATAAACAAAATGAAAATATAACCCACAGAATGGGAGAAAATATTTGCAAATGACGCAACCAGCAAGGAGTCTCCAAAATTTACCAACAGCCCATGTGGCTCACTATCAAAAAAACAAACAGCCCAGTCAAAAAACGGGCAGAAGACCTAAATAGACATTTCTCCAAAGAAGACATACAGATGGCCAAGAGACACATGAAAATATGCTCAACATCACTGATTATTAGAGAAATGAAAATCAAAACTGCAATGAGATATCACCTCACACCAGTCAGAAAGGCCATCATCAAAATGTCTACAAACAGTAAATGCTGGAGAGGGTGTGGGGAAAAGGGAACCCTCCTACGCTGTTGGTGGGAATGTAAATTGGTACAGCCACTACGGAGAACAGTATGGAGATTCCTTAAGAAACTATAAACAGACCTACCATATGATCCAGCAATCCCACTCCTGGGCATGTATCTGGAGGAAAACATAGTTTGAAAGAATATGTGTACCCCAGTGCTCATCACAGTGCTGTTTACAATAGTCAAGACATGGAAGCAACCTAAATGTCCATTGACTGAGGAATGGATAAAGAAGATGTGGTATGTATATACAATGGAATATCACTCAGCCATAAAAAAGAATGAAATAATGCCATTTGCAGAAACACGGATGGACCTAGAGATTATCATACCATGTGAAGTCAGACAGAGAAAGACAAATATCATGTGCTATAGCTTATATGCCGAATCTAAAAAAAAAAAAAAAAAAAGATACAAATGAACTTAGTTACAAAACAGAAACAGACTCAATGACTTAGAGAACTAATTTATGGTTACCAGGGGGAAGGGTGGTGGGCACAGATAGATTGGGAGTATGGGACTGACATGTACAGACTGCTATATTTACAATAGATAACCAACAAGGACCTACTGTATAGCACAGGGAACTCTGCTCAATACTCTATAGTAACGTAAATGTGAAAAGAAGTTGAAAAAGAATAGATACAAGTATGTGTATAACTGAATCACTCTGCTGTACACCTGAAACTAACACAACATTGTTAACTGACTATACGCCAATATAAAACAAAAAATAAAAATACCAGCAGAAAAAAATGAATGACATATTTTTGTAAATGTCACAGATTATTCAGCTATTATTTTTCAGTATTTTTCTCCTATGTTAATGAATAAAATGACACTATAAACTGTATTTTTTTCATACTGTATTTATCCAATTTCAAAATCCTGGTGTAAATTCTTCTGAGGTGAGAGAAACTTTCTGTTTGTCATGTTTCCAGGCCTCACAACCCAAGGAGCATCCTATTCTGCACTCAGTTCTGACTGTGGTGGTGGGACATCAACAGTTGTGCTGCTATAACCACCCTGGCTGACACCACACTCGGTGCCTCAGTGTACAGGGTCCATGGAACTCTTTCTTCAGCACCTGTGGACTGTCCCTCTGCTGTCATTTCTGAATTAGCTATGACCAGGATTGGAGGAACAACTTCCACTACTTGTGTATTGTCTGTCTTGTTGGTTATCTTCTTCTGAAAACAAAGAAGTTGTATTTGTACAGGATATAAACTTTTTTTTAAAGCTGGAACGTAGTTCTTCTGATAGTACTATCAATATAGTTTATTTCCTGATAGGATGGGCTATGCTTACTTAGATTCAGCTTGTATGCTATTATTTTTCAATGTCTGGGAGAAAGAAAAGCCCTTTCTTTGCTCATTATCTGAAGGTCTCATGTGCCTATCACTTACTTGATTGGTGGTTTGGGCATTGGTTATATGAAGAGATATTGACCAAGATTCTTAATTGTGTTCGCAGTAGCACAGACATTTACAATATCTTTGATTCTTTTTGTGTTTACACATTTTCCACTGAACTCAATAGAAGTTTCTATGCTAATAAAATGTCTTATGAACTACTCTCTTCTAGGCTTCCATAGCCATAGGAAGCACTCATGTGAACCAACTCTAAGAGAAGTTTGGAAATTTTTCCTGGTAATTCTGTTACCTTTGTTATTATTTTTAATATTTTTGTTATGATAACAGAATATCCTCCTTCAATGGACTTTATAGACTTTGTGTGAACCCATAACGAAAGAAATCTTCTGGCTCCATGAGTTTGCGAAGTTGGATCAAATGGAATTTAGTATGATACAATCTCCATTTGAATTCAAAATCTATGGATGAGTGTTCAAAAGGAGGCTGCCCTAAAAACATCAAGACTTCTTGGTTGTATTGCAACAATCAGGGAACTATCTTCTGGGTGCACATACATGAATGATATTTTGTCCAGATCCTGAGGGAGGTTATCCAGCAAAGATATCACTCTTTTATTTACTCAAGAAAAACACCTCCTAGGGTGTGTGTTGTGTTAAACATTGTTTTATCCACTACTATTTGAGGAGCTTCATAGCCAGAGTGAATCTTCTTAACCAGTGTGAAACAGCAACATTCAGACTCTACTTGGGCAGAGCTGTGTAAATAGATCAAGAAGGAAAAAGTCTAGAGTACGTAATGATATATCTCTTGCTCTGTTTTCACCTCCATGGATCATGTAGAAAAAGAATTTCACAGGAGCAGATTCATATTGTGAAGATGCTTTCTGGGTACAACTGTTCCAGGAAGGAAGCTGGGTCTGGGCATTGTGTGAATCGAATACTCTTACATGTTGAGGGCAAACATTTCAACAAAATGAGGGGATACAAGAAAGCTTTTTTGCCCCTTTCTGAATTGAAATGTGTGCTCAGAAATGTAAACTAAATTTCCAGACAGAAATGAAAAACTGGTATAAAAGTATCTATGTTCTTGAAAGTATATTCTGAATCAATAGGGTCTAGGAACTCAGACTGCACACATATGCTGGAGATGCTACATTTTTCAAATATGGCCAATCTCACTGCTTGTACATTGTGCACACAGTGAAGGACTTTGTTGAAGGTCACATAAAGTGTGTGGTTTACTGTGTTTCTATGATGAGTCTGTTTTCATTTCCTGGACCACCACTGTAAGAAACATTTTCAGTTATGCTCTTTATTCTGGTACCCTATGGTTATTTTCTTTATTTTCCCAGATCTTCTCATTCTAAGTTGTCTGATTCTCCCTCTAAAATTCTTTCTTTCTTTTCTTTTCTTTTCTTTTCTTTCTTTCTTTCCTTTTCTTTTTCTTTCTTTCCTTTTTCTTTCTCTCTCTCTCTCCCCCTTCCTTCCTTCCTTCCTCCCTCCCTCTCTCTCTCTCTCTTTCTTTCATATGTGGAACTCACATGGACCAATCATCTGCATCCAGAATCCCATCTACACCTGCTGTGGTTAAGGCATGCCCTGTCTCTTCTTCTAGGTGAAGTTCTAACCCATCCCAGAAGACCTCTTGTGGGCTAATGGGATGGGTGTCCACAGTAGGAGTGGGGGGCCATAACTGGATGGTGGTGTCCACGGCAGGATTAGAGGGTCCATGGTGGGCTGCAGTCCATGCTGCAGGCAGGAGGGCTCCCACCCATCTTATCTGTCCACATGTCATGGTCGTAGGCCTGCACACAGTGCACCTCGTGGCTCTAGATGGCCCAGGCCGGGGTTCAAGGGCCCACAGCATCTCCTGCTTCTCAGTTCATCCCAGCGCTGCCCACAGGTGAGTCTCTGACTCCATATTTCATCAGATTCTTTTTCAAGGGACAAAATATCACTGGACTGTGTTCCATTAAGTTTATGAGGTTCATTTCTACTGGAGTCATTGTCATGAGATTTACTGATGGGTGTTTACAGATCTTCACAATTGCCTATCTTTTGCTCTGCAGCCCTCTCTTCTGTTGTTTGCTTCTTTTTAAATTTTAGAATCTGTGACATTAATTTATTTCTTACTTTGGCCCATGCTATCATATTAGAGAAAATTATCACACACTGAAAATTAATTATCTACATTCCTCTTGAGTTATATTTATCTTCTGTATTTCCATGAAAACTTCTTAGATATTTCTACTCATAGTAGGTACAGTTGGTCACTGCTATCTGACTTCCCCCAGCTATGGGGCTGGGCACTGCACCTAACTCTGTGGGCAAAGCAAAGGGACCTTGGTATTAAAATATGCTACAGCAGTAAAATATACTATTTCAGTAGTTCATATGAATGATGCAAGTTATGTTGATTAGGATTATAACTACGCTGTGAGTGAGAAGTGATTGGGTTATAAGGGTATCCAGAAAACACAACTGACAGAATTTAATGATAGACTGGATTTGGAGTATAAGGGAAAGTAAAGAGACAGAGATGCCTAAAGGTTTTTGGCCTGAACAATTGACAGAATAAAGTTACTATTTCAGAGACAGGCAGATGCAGGAAGAGGAGGCTTGGAGGTGGAGACCAGGAGTTTCACATTGGAGATTTAACTTTGAGATGCTTACAGTCCTTTCAATAAGAGGACATTACAGCTACTCTCTTTTCTGAATATTGGTAAAATACAATTCAGTAAATCTGTCTATGAGTAGATTACTCAGTAGGTATAGGGAAGATATTGATAGTCATGACCTTGAAGTGTAATTACATTGGGAAAGACCCCTTTAAAGATGGTTTTGCTTGACTATTAGTTGCCCTTCATTTTGTTTTTCTTCTTTGAAATTTAAACTCAATTAAATCAAGTAATTACATGTGACAGTCTTAAAGCATGTAAAGAAAATATTTATAAAATTGCATCCATTTATTCCTTTCAATATGAGCATGGAGAGACTGCTGAAATAGTCAAAAAATGTCAGTAACAACCATATCCTAGTGGTAGAAATATATGTTATTTATTTATGTATTTACTTTTATGTATTTTATTTTTAAATACTTTTCTGTATTTTTTGCAATCGTTTTCTTTTTACAATGAAAATATATTGCTTCTTACAATAGCACTACATATACTAAAATATGAAGGAAAAAGTAAAATTGTTAAAACACACTTTAAGTAGAAGTTGTAATGTCTCCAGGGAGATATGACTGAGCAAAAGAGAGAGGTTGGATGATCACCAAACATGCAGCATCCAGGCTCCATGCCTTCTCTCTTGGAGACACAACCTAGGTAGCAAGTAAGCTCTGAGAACAGTCATAGCCTTCAAGAGAAGAGAACTTTCTAAATAATTATAATAACCTTTCCAGTTGTCCACATAGAAAAAAATATAGCCATAATAACAGAATAACCCAGACCAAAGAATTAGGACCAATTTAGAATAATGTCAACATTTAATAATTAATTAGAAAAGAGACTGAGAAGAAGCAGCTAGTAAGGTATAGGAAAAACTATGAAATTTTGCTCTTTGTGAAGGCAAAGGGAGAGAATTTTAAAAATTAGAGTGAAAAACTTCTATGCAATGTGGTGGGCTGGTGCTTTTCCAAATGAATAGAGATCCTGGATAAACATAAAAAACAGACAAAAAAGAGTAAGAAACTGAAATTCCCAAGTGCCAGAGGCAACACAAAGACCAAGCAGTGAGTAGTATTTATTTAAAAATAGCTCACAGTATACCCAGTCTGAGGTCTTAAAACTGGATGCTAATGCAACTAGGGATTATCATACTAAGTGAAGTCAGTCAGAAAAAGAAAGACAAATACCATATGATATCACTTGGATGTGTAATCTAAAATATGGCACAAATGAACCTATCAACAAAACAGAAACAGACTCACAGGCATGGAGATCAGACTTGTGGTTGCCAAGGGGGAGAGAGGAGGGAGAGGGGTGGACTGGGAGTTTGGGGTTGGTAGATGCAAACTATTATTTAGAATGGATAAACACCAAGGTCCTACTGTACAGCACAGGGAACTATATCCAATCTCCTGGGATAAACCATAATAGAAGAGAATATTTAAAAAAAAGAATGTATGTGTGTAACTGAGTCACTCTGCTGTACAGCAGAGATTGGCACAGCATTGTAAATCAACTATCCTTCAATAAACAAACAAAACACTGGATGCTAGCACTGAAATGTCCATGTGAGGTAGGTGATATGTCTGGCCTTTGCAAGTCACAAGCTGGAACTTAGCTTTCTGCCTAAAATTGGCATCCACGAAGGGCTACCTAGCTTGTTCAATGAGCTAGAAAACACAACATCCACTAGTCCAGGGAAGCAATTAGTAAACTAAAAATATACTTCAAATATTTTCAGTGTATAATTTTATATACAGCTAAACTATCATTTAAGGATGAGGGTGAAATTATATGCTGACATACAAAATGTCCTTGTCATTGGAAACATGTACTGTTTATTTACTTGTTAGTGTTAAGATTTTCTCTCTGTGCTTTGCCACTTTACATCAATGTTCATTTGCTTTTTGCTTACTGTGTTTTTCCCCTTACCGATACATATGTATGCCCAAGTCCCAAGCCTCTTCCTTTCTAGTTATAACCTATAGTTGAGAGTGAGCCAGCTATTTGTTGCAGTGTTGTTGCCACATTGTGCTGAGAAGTCAGGGTGAATGGTTCTACTGTCCCATTCAGCTGTTAGTCTCATAAACTCCCTCAGCAAGAAGCCATCATAGATTGACAGTAAAACCTCTTTAATCTTAGGATCTCAGTGCTGTGCTCCCTCCTTCCTGTCCCTGTTTCATTCTTCCACATCTCCTTCAGTTTGCAGCCTTTATGGTGGGAACTAAAGGCATCGCTGGTGAGTACTCTTCCTCATCTCTTAGCTCCACCTCCCCTGCTGTTCTGCGAGGTTGAATGAGGAGGACCCAGGGCACTTCCCAATCAGGGAATGACTTGCCCAACCTACATCTTATCCCTCTAATCAAATGTCTTTATTAGAGCATTTCAAGGCTGAACATTTCTTTTAGCTGAGTCTATATATCCTTCCTGCTTTTGAGGAACTCTGTATAAGCTTCATGTTTTATCCCTATTTCCCTGTTGGGTAGATATTCTTCATGATCAGGAGATTAGATTTTGATCATTTCTTTCTCTTTGAATGTAGAGTTTGATTCTTTTTGTTTTATTCTGATTTTGTTGTATTAAATGAGGCTCAGGGGGATGGCAGTGGATTAAAAATATCATCTTCACTCAAAGCAGGATTTTTTCATTTGATACAGTTTTTGTACCCTAATTAATTTTCAAAAAGCAATATTATCTCAGCCAGTGATTCTCAAAAATTAAGTAACAGTGGAAAAAATTATTAATAGCTAGATTTGTTCAGCGCTTATTGTATGCCAGTCATTGTATTAACTGCTTTACCTGAATTATCTCATTTAATTCTTAAAAATTCTAATACCATCATTATACCAATTTCACATCCACAGAAATGTAAGGTGGTGTGATGATTGAGTGGAAATCTCCCTGCCAGCTGATTGCCAAACTGTGATTTGGACCTTTACAGTGTTATAGTATAGACTGTCTTTTTTATGATTCAAGGAACTATAACAAAAATTGCCTTCGGTTAGGCAGACATTCTCAAATCTCAAAATAAAATTAATTAAAGTGACTTTAATTAATGCAAAAAAGACTTTTGGAGGACTAAGAGACAGATACAGCAAAATCAAACTATCCATCCCCACATCAACCCTGTGCAACCCAGTGCAGCTCACTGTTAATGAGAATAGCTAATGGAGTCAGATATGAGTGAGTCTTCACTTATATTTCAACCCTCTAGAGTTTAGAGAGGAAATCTCTAACACAAATCTGATGTTTACAAGGTTGGAAAAATTATAGTATAAATTTGCTTCTTAGGTGAGTGAGTGGAAAATTAGAAAGGATTAAGCTAAGTAAATTAACAGTAAAATACAAGGACTTTTGGGCTTCCCTGGTGGCACAGTGGTTGAGAGTCCGCCTGCCAATGCAGGGGACACGGGTTCGTGCCCCAGTCCAGGAGGATCCCACATGCCGCAGAGCGGCTAGGCCCGTGAGCCATGGCCGCTGAGCCTGCGCATCCGGAGCCTGTGCTCCGCAAAGGGAGAGGCCACAACAGTGAGAGGCCCGCGTAATGCAAAAAAAAAAAAAAAAAAAGACAAGGACTTTAAATTTCATTAATTCAAAATAATCCAGATTTTATAATGATTTGCATACAGGCTCTATTAAAGCTTACTGTTATTTTTAAATTATAAGAATTGCTAAGCAAATTAACTTTTTAAATAAGCTTGTAGCATCTCATGATGCTCAACTTAATAGACTATTTTCAAGTAGTCCAATATCATGTTAAATTGAAATAATACTGTGCTAATTTTCTGGTCATGTTAGCTGCTATGTCAGAACCTCTCCTTCGCTGTACTTTACTCTGCATTTGTTTAAATCCCTCCACATATGTAACAGTGAAACAAACAACACTGTCTCCTTGGAAATATGTAATCCAAGGTTTATATTGACTCAGAAAATTTTAATTACAAGTGTCTTATATTCTACAATGGGATTAACATGCAATAATTCTTATCTTTCTGCAAGAGAACAGTCCTCCTGTTATGAAGATTTTATTTGATTGTCAATTCTGTTTCAGTGCAGGGTAGCATAGTCTGTTATTGATGCCTAGATGGCGTCAACTGATGTATATATCAGGAACGCAAGTCTGGGTACAGGTTTTCTGCAGGAAGGGACGATGCAGGCAAGAGGGAGGAGGATAATTTTGTAAACTTCCACTTGGTTATCTGAAACATACATTTCTGGAACCAATAATCCAGATAGGGACTTCTATTTAGATATAAATCACTATAAATCAGAACATTTGGCTACTAGGTGCATTTGTGTCATTTATGAGCTATGGCACCTTTGGTAAATCATTTTATCAATTAAGTTTTCAGCTTTTTCATCTCCTCTAATAACCAATAGCATCAAACTAGAAATATTTTAAATTTCTATAATGTTGTTAATTTGTCACTTCTTAAAAGTGAAAGCATTGATGTTTTAACTCATAAACTAGGTAGGAAAGAAGAATAATTTCATCACATAATTTCAAACTTTTATATTCAGGAAAGTTTGGGGCAACTACTAACTTTTGTAATCTGTAGCTTGCTTCATGGTGCAACTGGTTTCCAGTCTCTAACTGATAAGCAAAATGCATGTTAGCTCATTCTGCTTAGTTTTTTTTTTTTTAACCTGTCAAAGGACCACTTCATTACTAATGATTTGTATCCCTACTAAAGTGCATTCATGCTTAGAATATTACTATAATGTATTGACAAAGGATTTTATTGCTGCCAGTGTGCTAATTGAAACTCTTTACACTACAGTTAAATAAAACAAAACTGAATAAATCCAGCATAGCAATCTGACCAGTAACACTTCCCATATATTTCTGGCCTTCAAATTCATGCAATTGAAACATAGCAGAAAGTTAGGAAATTATCTGCATAACACAGAAGAAGAAAATGTTCAAATAAGTAATTTCACAACTATCCATGCTATTTTGGATGCTATTTGTGATCACTATTTGAGATTCAGATTCAAATAAAAATATAAAAGTATATGTTTTAAGATTCTGAATTAAAATATTTCTAATATTTTGGGTCAGAAGAAGTACACATATATTGGTTTAAGAGATCTTAATTGAGCATATATAGTTCAGGAGGATGTAGCAATGAGCAAAATGTATAAAGTCTTTATTCTTATGGAGCTGATAGTATAATGAGGAGTAGAGTTATATAAACAAACAATTAAAGTACAGCTTCACCAGGACGGTGATAGGGGAGGACTTTGGGAGCATAGAAAGGATCACTTAATCAGACCTAGTAGGAGAATAAAAGTACGGAGAAGCAACTGGCCACCAGGTCAAGAAAGAAGTGACCTCTAAAGAGACACCTGAAGGAGGAGTAGTAATTAAAGAGTAGAGGAGGAGGAGGAGGAAGTGGGGATAATGTTGGAAACAAAGGAATGAACATGTGTAAAGGCCCAAAAAGGCCTGGTGAATTCAAGGACCTAATAAAGCGGAAGTGAATTTAGATTTTAATGAGTGAGAGCTCAAGTTGGGAGAGTTGAGTTTGGGGAAGTGAGCCTGAGCCAGACTTATATAAGTGGATATTTTTAAGGTTGGTATTTTCTAGACAAAGCAAAAGATGAAGTAGGGCCATTATAGTAGAAAAGGTGAGCTCTAAACAGTGTGAAAATAAAAATAAATACCTAATATTTTCTCATGACTAAATCCAAAAGGACCAGAGGAAGCTTATAACAAATAGCATTAGTACAAGCGACCCACTGAAATAAGGCTAAAAGAACAAGAGCAAGGACTTGACATATATACACTACTATGTATATAAAATAGATAACTAATGAGAACCTAGTTTATAGCATAGAGAACTCTACTCAGTGATCTGTGGTGACGTAACTGGGAAGGAAATCTAAAAAAGAGGGGATACATGTATACGTATAACTGATTCACTCTGCTGTACAGCAGAAACTAACACAACAATGTAAAACAACTATCCGCCTATTAAAAAAAAAAGAATAAGAGCAAGGACTGAGGCTGGTTAAACCATGGTTACACTCATAAACAAAGACTAGGGTACCTCGTGAGAGACTTGCATTGGGACATTCAAATTAGCTTGAGTTTCCTAGTACTCAAGCTAACCACGGAAAGATGACTTCACTGGTCAGTAAAGAGAGAATAGAGATGAGTACTGAATGCCAAGATGCACCTAGAAATATAAAGTAGAATTGAAATATTGTATTTCTATATCTTGTAAGAATATAAGGAGGCACTGAAAAGTAGAGTGGTCTGTTTCTAGACTGAAGCTGTGATAAACAAGCAGAAATTATTTTGCTGTCCATTTCTTATGTGTCCTTGATTATAGTAAAGTGCAGTATGTGATCATATTTCTGGAAACATTTCTACTAGGAGCTAGAATAATACACTTGTATAAATTTCTAGTTGGAGAGATTTGATACTATTAACTATTATTAACTATTGTTAACTATTTAACTATTGTTAGGTATTAGAAAACAAGTTGTATTGTATTTTTTTCTATCTTAATTTCCATTTTAAATCATACACAAGTGAATTGCCTTAAAGGATGGTAAGTCTCCAATGAAAATGCCTGTTTGCAGTGGACCATTAAGAAAAAAATGGGCTAAGGACGAAGGAGCCCACCAGGTGTGAAAATCACCCTCCCCTATGCTAGAGCAAATTAATGCATACTAAATTGTATTTGTCAAAGTTACTATTTTTTTAAATGTTTATTTCTAAGTTAAATAAACACTGCGTTCTGAACTATGATTTAGACTATACTCACTGAGAGATCAAGAACTGTATCGATATCAGTTTGAATATAGAACCCTAATCCCACAACAGGATTTAAGAGAGGCCCTAAAATTCCATATCGACTGGGTAAAGCTGCTATTCCTCTCCCACATGCCCACCACTGTATGGAACTTCCTGCCAAAGAGCCCACTCACAATAAGCAATTCATAATTCAAACTAACACCCACCTTCCACTAAGTGACCCTTAGTACTTATTTACATGCTATTTACATGTTCACGATTTATATGCTCATTTCCTCAGCGTTGAGCAGAATTCCAAGCCTTTCAAGTCACCCACTTCACTCAGAATTTTAATCCCATGTATGTACCTCTGAATATCTAGACTATTTCACTCTAGCACCTCCATCTGCCCTCTCCCTCCACTCTCTGTTCTCAAACTCTTCTCTGAACTGTTTCCTTTGCTTTCCTGGAATCCATTTACCCCACCATTATTTACTGAGTGAGTATGACCCAGATGTAAATTTCCCTCCCGAATTCACTATTTCCCTCTCTGAGATGACTATCTCAGTCCTTCTCTTCTCAGACCTTTATTATTACCCCCTTCTCCTTTCCCACTCTCAGGTGGTAATCTTTCTTCCTATTTCATCAAGAACATAAAATCAATCAGGTGAGAATGGAATCATTTTTCCATGTTCAAATCTAATTACTATTCGCATATGTACCTACATGTTCTTCCTTCCTCCCGTTACACTGGATGACACTATGACATGGATGGCTCCTCCACTGTGTTCTTGATCCATTTACATTTCCTTTGTACAAGGCTTTTGCTCTGACATATATGCTATTCTTTATCTCCATCATCAATATATTATTCTATACTAATTCCCATTACAATATAAATATGCTGTAAGAATTCCCAACTTAAAAATAATTCTCATCTGTTTTGACTAATTTTTTATCACTTTAATTCAATCCACAGGTCTCATATTAATCAACTATCTACAGCATTTGTATCATCTGTTTCACTTCATGAAATTTAATTTTTAGACTTCACACTCTCCTAACATTTTTCTTGATGCAATGGTCATGCTTTCTTATATACTAAGCTGCCTCCTATTCTTTTCAGACCTCTTTCAGGTACTGTAATTATGAAGAGCCCCAGGAAACAGTTCTTAAGTCTCCCCTTTCCTCCATTTTCATTCTCTCCTTAAGTGATATATTTGAGTCTCATAACTTTAAATATCATTATATGCTAACTTCCCAATTTATATTTCCAGACCTGACCATTCTCTTAACCTCTAACTTATATACCCAGTTACCTTCTGGAAATATTTTCTTGGAGACTTAACAGATACTTAAATTTAAATACCAAAATGTTAACTCTCAGTTTAACTGCTACCCAAAATATGATTCTTCCTCAACATTTCCCCATCAACTGTGTTGCCCAAGCCAGAAACATAGGTCATATTTTTTATTCCTCAGCATTTCTTATCAGAAAGTTTTGTCAACCATAAAGTTAAAGAATGTCCTCAATCAAATCATTTGTCACTTGGTGACTACTATTAGAGTCCAAGTCATTATCATCTCACACCTGGACCACTCATTATGTTAGCCTCTTGTTTCCTGCTTTAGAATCTATTCCCAACACAACAGAGACATTTTTCTTCAAAATATCATATTATAAAAAATGTAAAAAACAAGAACATAGAATGATGAAAGTAAACCTTGTAAAATATACTCATCAATCACTTTAACTAAAAGGAAAATATATATTTCATCAGATTTTTTTATGTTAAGGAAATAGAACAGTATAATTATGAACATCCAACAATATAGTCTTTCCTTATTCCATTTCCCTGCATTCTCAACTGAATAAAAACTAGTTTAATACACGCTTTTACATTATTATTTATTTATGCATCCATAACACACGATAGTATTATGTATGTTTTAAAGTTTTATATAAACTATATTATACTCTATGTACCCTTTGGCAACTTGCAGTTTTTTTTTTTTACTTAAAAATATATCCTGAATATTTATATATGGTGTTCTTTATAGTTCTCTCTCATTTATTTTATCTGCTATATAATATTCTATGAAAATATTATAATTTATTTTTTCATTCTCTTATAGACATCATTTCATTCGTTTCTGATATTTCAGAGTATTGCAACATACATTCCTGTAAATGCCATCTTGCCACATATGTAAAAGTTTTCAGATATTACATTGTTCTAAAAAACAGTTGTGTCTATCTCCACACCACCAGCAGAGCATGAGACTTTGTCTTGCTTCGAATATTTATGTATATGCCAATATGATGTGTATGTGATAGCACCTTAGTGTATTATTATTATCAAGCTTAAAAACAAGTTAAAAGATAATGTTTTGATTGAACAGTTAAAATAAAAACTATGAGCAATAAAACAGGTGAATACTAGGAGTACAAATGCAAAGGCACACACAAAGAGTATGACCCACCATAAACTCAAGATAAAAGAAAACAAACTTATAAAAGTTTCCATAACCCTGATGAAATTCTGTGTACAGTAAGTCCCTTACATACGAACCTCCAAGTTGCAAACCTTCAAAGATGCGAATGTGCTTTTGCATGTCCAATCACGTTAGTTCACATGTCTGGCGTACACTGTCATGTGTGTGCATCCTCTACAAGTGGTCGTGCTTTTGTGTACTTTTCTGTACAGTACTGTATATAGTACAGTAGTACAGTGTCTTTATTTTAAGCTAGATCTGTGAGAGAACGAATTCATTGACCTCCTTGCTGTGCAACATGAGGAGCTTACTTATGAAGACCTGATGGAACTGGAGGCCCAGAAAAAGGATGAAGAGAGACAAGAAGAAGTAACTGAAGAAGCGAAGAGATTCACAATGCAGGAAATGGCAAGTGGATTTTCTTTATTTGAGGAGGCAATGTTACTTTTTGAGGCACAGGACCCGAACGTAGAATGGTACACGAAGGTTGCAGCAGCTGTTCAGAATGCTCTCCAGTGCTACCATGTCATCTATGACGAGAAAAAAAATAGCTACTACCCATACATCACTGGATTGTTTTTTCAAGAGGGTAGATATTGGGGATGGCCAAAAAGTTCGTTCGGGTTTTTCGTAACATCTTATGGAAAAACCCGAATGAACTTTTTTTTTTTTTTTTTTTTTTGTGTGTGTGTGTGTGGTACGCGGGCCTCTCACTGTTGTGGCCTCCCCCGTTGCGGAGCACAGGCTCCGGATGCGCAGGCTCAGCAGCCATGGCTCACGGGCCCAGCCGCTCGGCGGCATATGGGATCCTCCCAGACCGGGGCACGAACCCGTATCCCCTGCATCGGCAGGCGGACTCTCAACCACTGCGCCACCAGGGAGGCCCCCGAATGAACTTTTTGACCAACCCAATAGAATTGAACCCAGCAGGGAACCAGAACCTGTGCCATCATCGTCAGGCATGAGTGAAATTGCAGCTTGCTCTCCATCTCCTATTGCTCACAAGCCCTCAGCTCTACCATCTCCCACCTCCTCTTCCTCCTCCAGTCAGTAATTCTCCTTGCCTGTTCACTCGATGCCAGCCCCTGTACGCCAGCTGTTGTACTGTACTACTGTACTTTTCAAGGTACTGTACTGTAAGATTAAAAATGTTTTATTTTTTTGTTTTTTTATGTATTATTTATATGAAAAGTATCACAAATCTATTGGGTACCCAGGCTAACTTTGTTAGATTTATGAACAAATTGGACTTATGAACATGCTCTCAGAACGGAACTCATTTGTATGTAGGGGACTTACTGTAAATGAAGGGGAATTTCAGTGCCAGCACAAGAAAAGTCTTTCAGCAACAAGAAAAGAGGTGATAGATAGGTGTTTTACTGTTGTCTCTGCTGATTTTTAAAATGTACAGATACTTAATTACTAGTGAGGTTTAATCCATACTTTAATTGGCTTTTCCTTTTTCTTCTTTTGTAAAGTACTTTTTCATGTCTCTGGCCCATTTTTTAATTGTGGGATTTCATTATCTATTATTAATTGAAAAGCTCCTTATAAAATAAGAATACCGACCCTCTTCCTTTTATACATATCATAAATTATTCCCAAATTGTTGCTATATATTTGCATTTTTTTTTTTACAAACTTCATTTTGGAAGTGTTTTTGTAGTCAAATTTTCAGTCTCTATATTTTCTTTTTTTAACATTATATTTAGAAAATCCTCCCATAGGGAAAGTTAAGACAAATGTACACCTATATTTTCATCTGCAACATGCTTGCATATTTTCATGAGTATCATTTACACCAAAACTTAGCAACTTAAAGCAGCAAACATTTATTATCTCACATTTTCTGTGGGTGAGGAATTGAGGCACAGCTTAGCTTGATTCTCTGGCTCTGAGTCTCTCATATAGCTGCAATCAAGGTGCCAGCCAGAGTATACAGTCATCTCAAATCCCAACTTCGCTCATTCATTCATTCAGCACCTTTTTATTTAGCACTGACACTCATAAATATACAGATTTGAACAAAATGGATATAAGCTCTCCCTCATGTAGCTCATCAAACTTTTCTGCTCATAAATCTATTAAATGATATTTTCACTCTGCTTTATTCATTGAATGTTTATAGCCAGTAAAACCTTTTTTCTCCCCCAAATTCTTATCACTATGTTAGAACATTTACTTTCTTATAGGAATTTGTAATGTTAATATACATCCCCTCAACTTATCAAAATCGGATTATAATTGAAATTGAAATCTATTTATTGCCTAACTGGCAGATAATTTACATAGTTTGCATCATCAGATAACACAGTATGCCTCCTCAATTAATCAAGTGTATTCTATGTATCTCAAATTTTGAAATATCTCTTTAAAAAATTTTATTTTATTTTAATAAAAATTATATATATATATATTTAAGGTATACAACATGATGGTTTAATATACATACATAGTGAAATGATTATTGCATGTTTATTTTTAAGTGAGATTGGCCATGATTTTTACTTTCTACTGTTCTGTGCTAATTTTGTTACATTTTGCTGGCTTAAAACAAATTTTTAAAAATACATATTTTTCTATGCTTTTGAACATTTAAAATATAAGTGAGTCAGTTCTTTAACTTTTGAAAGAAAACTGGCATTCTTCAAGGAAGTAGTTCTTTGATGTAATTTTCAAGATCTGTATTCAAGTCTTCATGTGTTCTAATTCACAAGCTAGTTTGGTTCATTTATATTTCATACAGACATCATTTATTTTTTTCTAGATTTTTAAATATATTAGCATATAGATCTAAAGACTATTATAGTTTAACAATCTTTCAAATAGCTGTTTATCTCCTCCTTTTCAATTGTTTTTCTCTTTAAAAACCTTCCTTATTTCAATATTATCTCTTTAAAATTTTCTTTTTTGTCTTGATTACACTTACTGGCTATATATGGATGATATTAGTTTCTTCAAAGAAAATCTTAAAAATCTTAACCAGTAAGCATTTCAGCTTCCCTGTTCCCTAATTGATTAGTTTCTGCTATTTAGAGTGTTAATTTCTACCTTTTGCTTTTTTTGTTTTCTTTGGCACTACGTGTCTAATTTCTTGAGCTAACTACTCAGGTTATTATTTTTCTTTTACTTCCAAAACCATGGGAACACTTAAGGCACACCACATTTTCTGCCAAGTACAGTATCAGCTAAACACCATAAAATATAATATTTGTGCAGTAATATTTTCTAAATAGACTATAATCACACTTTTAATTTCCTTTTTAACCCAAGATTTAAGGAAATGTTCTTTATTTTCTAAGTTTTTAAATTTTAAAATGTTATTAAATTCTAGTTTTATATTTTGATGGTCATAGAGTATGACCTCTGCAATTTCTACTTGGAAAATCTGTTGAGCATTTCTTTGTAGCCTGCAAAATAATACAATTTGTAAATGTTCCACAGGCACTGAGGAATAAAGAATATCCTCAGCTTACAGACTACAAATTTGAGTGTATGATTATTAAATCAATAATATTTATTATGTTATTCTGAGCTTCTAAATTAGGCTTAAATATTTTTGTGTTTGTGGCAGTTTTTACATGCCAGAAAATTTGGCAGTGCATTTAAAGAGATTAAAAGATTGAAAGCAACATAAAACAAATCAGCTTTAATAACTGTACTCTCACCATTAAATGTGAACAATACTACTCCATATTGACAAAATGGGATTATAGTAATCACTGAGATTTGAGTGCTTAGTATGTGGCAGGCACAGCTCAATGTGATTCACACGCATTTAATCTGTGCACAACACACCTGTGAGCTACGTACTATTATTAGCTCTGTTTTAAAGATGAAAAAAATGAGGCACAGAGGTTGGGCATAATTGTCTACAAATATTAAAATAATGCAACAATCATATTATTGTTTTTGTTAAAACAGAGAATTACTTAGATGAGAGGTAATTGGAGAAATAAGATATGCTATTGTAATTTTTGGAAAACTGGAAAATATGATTTATTCATTCATTTTTTAATGTACCAGACATTTATTGAGTGCTTATTATGTGCCAGGCATTGTTTTAGGCCCTAGAGATACAAAGTGAATATGAAAGTATCCCCATCACACAGAAAGAGTATAAAGGAGAAACCTCTGCTTTGACTTACTAGGGTTGTTGAGAATGGGAATTGCAATTGAGAAGGCAGGATTGAAATAATATATAATTCCCTCCTTTGCCTCCACCCCTTTGTAAATTTCAAACAAATTAAGTTTACCTCTCTGTCTTGTCTGTCTGTCTGTCTGTCTCTCTCTCACACACACACACACACACACACACACACACACATCCCTTGACTGTCTCTCAAGCAGTTGTTGAGTGGGTCATGTGTAAACTGAACCAAGGAATTTTTTTTTTTTTTTAAGTAACCATCAGTAGCCTCAGAGAGCTAAAGGTGAATGGAGGATTTGTATCTCCTTGCAACAACTTCACTACTGGGTGGTACTTTACAAAGTAACAAACATATACACATTTATTAGCCACATGTACCTATTCACAAACTAATTTTTGTAATCTCAGGGATTTACCCAGTCTCTTTCCACAGACACTCAGGGAGGTGTACCTCGAGATTGGTGCTGTGACCTTCTGAGGGCAGGATCAGCCAATATGGGTCACAAAACAGTTCTCCACAAAATGAAACTGGAGGGGACCAAGTAGGAATACACAGAATCAAACAGAATTTAAGCCCTGCTCTGCTGCTCCTGGCCATCAGATGATGCAAAGGTGGTGGCACTTGTACAGTAATTCTCTGAGTATACATAGTTCTTAAGTGCCACTTATTTTGCTAAAGATAAGCATTTCTAACATCTGTATACTACCTAAAAACAAAAACAAACACTCTGCCCTGCAAAATCTCTGGTACACATTTCAAGAACAATATTTCAAATATTTCTATAACAAGTGTTTACATTGTGGATTCCAAAGTTTTTTTTCAAATGCTGAGTACCCCTAAGGTATGGACTAAAGTTTCCTTCCACTCACAGATATCATGCTTATAATGGCATATGTTAAAATAATTATCATATGGATGGTCTAACTGGAAGGGAAACAGGTTAATCAATTTCGTGCCATACCCAGCTTTCAGTTGGCTACTATAATTGTCCCAGCAATGTGACAGGAAAATGGACAAACTTTCTCCAGCAGATCAAAGGATTATATCATTTCAGTAACAGGAAGAGAGGAAATAACAGGCTTCTCTGCCCTCTTGATTAGCAACAATAGTTTGTCAGAGAAACTATGTTTTTTGTAAGCAAATTAGGAAAGAATGTTGGAAACTCAACTCTTGATATTGAAACTTATACAATAAATTGTTTAGAATACAAAATTATGAATGGAAGCGAATGGCAAGAAAATAGCAATAACTTAGCTGTATGTGGAAGTGTACACACAAAAATGTTTACTAAACACAAAAGAAACATGTCCCAAATGAATGTTCTTTTAGCAATATTCTAAAGATGTGCATGATCACTCCAGTGCTATGCTTTTAAGAGGCATACAGTGATAGCAAGAAATTCAAAGTGCAAAGGGAGAATAGTTTTTCATGATTTTGGCTAATTTTTTTATTGTCTTTTTTTTAACCTTTGAAATCTCCTGGAGCCTTCAGAAGCGTTCATGTAAATGAGGGGTCCTGACATTTAAGATTTATATTTTCATAGTAAATCTACCTATGCCTGAATAAAGAAAATGTTTATAATATTCTCTAACTATTAGGTTTGCTCTTTGTAGTTTGTGATAAAAACTTTACTGCTGATTTGTTTAAATACTTTTATTATACATGGAAAATACAAGAAAAATAATTATTTAGTTATAGGAATTTATTATATGTATCCTCAAGAGTATAACTTCCCATGTGCATAGAGTATGAAATGTGCATTTTCTTTAAGTATCCACACTAGGTATTATGCAGTTTATATCCAATGAGTATGCAATAAATACTGACAGAGTAACTAAATGGAAAAAGTAACTGGAAGGAAATTTTCTAAAGAAGTTTCTGTAACACCTATAATAAGCTGTGGTTTGTATCAGGTTTTTAATAGATTTTCTGCTTTTATTGAACTCACTGGTTCCATTTGCCCAGTGTACATGCTATTTATTTAGAGAACTATATTCAGAATTGTTTTTGCAACTTTCTGAATAACACTAGCTCCATTTTAAAAAATAAATTGGAAAAGCTCTTGTTTGATTGGGGGATTCAGTCTCTCTCTTTTTTTTTTTTTCCACCTCATCTAAAGCTAAGTATAGTTGAAGAAAATGGTCTCTATTCTTTAGAAAAATGGTTTACCATATTTTAAACACTGTCATTTATGAAACTGAATAAAAACATATAAGAAGTCAGAGGTTATAATGCTGGTCTTTCTTAGGAGTAAAGAATTTTATTGGAGGTTTCTCATTCAGAATACAAAGCTATGAATGAAAGTGAAAGGCAGGAAAATTGCAATAACTTGCTTGTACGTGAAAGTGTACACAAAAATGTTGTACTATATCCAAAAGAAACATGATTGTCTCATGATTCTCAAGTCTAGGATTCTGAAATAAAGGAGTGGGGAGGGTTGATTCCTTCTGAGGTCTGTGAGGGAGAATTAGTTCCATGCCTCTCTCCTAGCTTCTGGTAGCTTCAGGTTTTCTCAATGTATATAAGAATTAAGTGCTTTGTGTTGGATTAGGGCTCATCTTAATGACCTTATCTTAGCTTGATCATATGCAACACACTCTATTTCCAATTAAGATCATATCTGTAGATACTTATAATAATATTAATATATTGATATTATAAAATATCAATATTGATATTATAATATATCATGTTTTGTGGGGGACACAATTCAACCTATGATACCATGTGGCTTCTTTGGCCAATGGCATGTGGATGGAAGTGCCAGTATGCCAACTGCAAGCCTAATCATATAAAAATGCCTCATGTGCTTATAATTTCTTATATCTGTCATTGACATGAAAAGAACATAGGTTGCTGCTCACAGAAAGAGAATGAAAGGAGAATAGTAGTTAGTATCTAAATTATCCTCCTCTAAGTTTACTTACTGACTTGATTTCAGAAGATTTCATGCATTTTATTTCAATATGATAAATGCTTATTTTCTCTACCTTCCTATAATTTTGGGGATTTTTCTTAACAGATAAAATTTGTAAAAAGTAAAACCAGTAACAAGGAAAGTATGGGGAAGATCTTTTTCAGTTTTATAAGTCTAAAACATTTATAATGAGAAAGGAGAGATGCATATGATTTATTGAGTTCATAAATGTTTTGTTCTGCTGTAATCTTAACTCTCATCCTAACTCGAAACCTATACATATTAATCAAGAGTAAACAGGCAGAGCAAATATTTAAAATAGTAGATAGATAGTTAGCTAAGCTTTCCAACCTCTTTCTACTAGGCAGAATTCAACCTCTTTCTACTAGGCAGAA
This sequence comes from Hyperoodon ampullatus, assembly GCF_949752795.1. Taxonomy (NCBI): domain Eukaryota; kingdom Metazoa; phylum Chordata; class Mammalia; order Artiodactyla; family Ziphiidae; genus Hyperoodon; species Hyperoodon ampullatus. Next base: position 45,613,442 of record NC_136922.1, read on the forward strand.
TACATAATTCTGAAAAATAGAGGAATGTGGAGTATTTAAGAAGTTAAAATTTGCTGTGGTAGTTTGTCTAAGAGAGCTTATACGTAGAGCCGTCATTCAGATGGAATGGTTTTTCATCCCTAGAGTAGCCCTGCCCTCTTGAGTCATTCTAGACAGAATATTCTCACATGAATTTCTGCAAAAGAAGAAATAAGAGTATTACCTACAAGCTAAGGAGTCAGCAACTGCACTGTGTGCTCCATCTAATAAATGTAACGAAAGGAAACAACCATAAAGTGATACATTAATACCTAAGATTTGCTTGTCTCAGTAGAGATGACTGGAGATACCATCAGCTCCAATACATGAAATAATAGGTTTCTTTAATCTGGTATACAACTGAGTCTAAATGTGAATTTATCTTTACATTATCACCTATGAAAACTTCAATCTAATTACTATTTTCAGTCTGTTACTAAAATCGAGAACATAGAAAAATCAAAACATTATTTTTTGTTTCACTAGGACTTCACATTGTCATTATCTGGTTATTTTGACCAGCTCTGTTTGTTAAGTCATTTGAATCAATGTATTTTCTTTTAATTTTCTGGAGTTATTTTAATGATTGTCTCCTATTTTCCTCTTCAACTTGCAGTGAAGAGACCCCACCCCCCACCCTGGTGTAAGTCTTCTTTGTAGTTATTTGTATTTCTTCGTCTCCATTTGTTTCTCATTAGTTTGAGGAGCTTTGAAAGGCCTAAAGGAAGCACTATGTATTTCCTAAATGTTAATAAAGAGATTTTATATCTTACCCTAATGAATTAGGGAACAGTGAAAAATTTCACTCTTGTCTAATTTCATTCCATCTACCTGGCAAAAGGGCAGTCAAGTTATCATTGAAACCTAAGACCTTGAAACATGTATTTCTATAAATACATTAAAGGAACAAGTTGAATCAAGAAAAAGAGGATGGTGGGAAAAAGCTATGACAAAAAGTTTACTTTATGAGAAACAACCGTATTCTATTTGCTTTATTTAAAAAGACTAATCATTGTGTAAGATAACAGAAAACAATATCACTTAAGTTTTCTCAAAAATTTGTCAAATATCTTGATTTTTTTCCTATATTAAACTTATCATTATTAACATTCAAAACTATCAGCAAATTAAAGAACAAGCACTGTTCCAAGACATTTTGCAGAGCAAAATGGCAGATGCAAATGGCAGTATGTTAAGTTTCAATTCCATAAAAATTGATTAAAAAGAAAAAATCCCTCAGGTATATAGGCACTCAGCCTGGTAAGGTCTCTCCAAATTTTATACAAATCAGCAAATAAAAAAAATTAGGAAGCAAATAACTTAGTTTTATACAGTTCAAGGCATTTTGTTTTGTATCTCAGGCAAAAAAATAAAACAGCTGAGCGTAAAATCAGGCAGGCACACAGTCCTTAATCTAAAACGTATACTATATTTAAAACATAAATTAAATTTCTTGCATCTGGATACATTATGAGAAACTGGATGGAATCCTAATGTAACTTCTCTGGGAACAAATTAATTCCCCAGCCAACCAAATCAGCCAAATGATTTTTTTCATAGATTTATCTTTGTTTATAGGGCAAAACAAGCATTTTCCAAGTGTAGTATATTATACTTTTGCTACACATTTTTTTTCCTCCTACTTCTTACTCTTGCCTACACAGCACATGCATAAGCATTGAAGTTCTTATAGGAAAAGATTTATCTTTATTTTACAAATGATCTACTGGAATATTCACAAAGGCAAACTTCAGCATCCACCCTAGAACGTAGGACACTCACATATCTCTCTGACAGATAACCTTAACTAGTTGACTAGGATGCACTAGAAGAAGGAGTAGGTAAACCACAGCAAGCAAGTTTAAGTCCAGGGTTCCAGTAACTAGCTAACATGCAAGAGTATCTTCTACATATCTCTGGAATTGGAATGGAAAAATATTTTTCAAAACATTCAACAGTTCTTTTTGTTGTTGTTTTTGTTTTTGGGGGGTTTTTTTGGCATCCAATTACACAATGGGGCTATCAACACTCTTGAAAAAATAGCCAAGAAATTTAAAAAGTACAGAAAATATCAGTAAGATACCATTTCCTGCCAAATAAAAATAAAATACTGTATAAAGAAGCATTCAGGTAAATGGCTATACTTAAGCAATGATCGTGGAGATATAAATAGTAGTAATGCTGTAGGGTAATTTAATAAATAAATCATGTTAGATTTTTATGTGCTATTTACATACATGGTTCCAGTTATAGTAATACATTGTAGTAAAATAATGTGAATATATATGACAATTGAACTGCAGAGATGTCCATTGAGGACATCATATATATAGTGAAGGAAAATTGCAAACAATCCAAAACCACAACCATACTGGACTGATTCAGAAATTCATAAAATTACACAACAAACTAGCTTTAAAATATGGAGAACAGAAGTTTTTCTGAACTTCTTTGGCACTTGTACTTTTTCCCCCAAATGATATTGTATGTAGTGCTCAATTCTCTAATTGTGGAGCAAGGCACCCAAGAATGCTACTTAGTTTTTCTCTACCATAAATAGTATCCCATGAAGTACTTCTGTGGAACCTAGGGGAACCCTGGAACTCTTTTGGAGAATCCCTGTTACAGAAAATTATTTAACAGGTTCAAATCTGTTTAAAACATGTGGCTGAGTAACAAAAAACAAGTTACAAAAGACATAAACATACAAATATCTGTACAAAAAGGACTAAAAGTACATACTAAAAAAATTTAATAGGAATTACCTTTTAGAGATGACTTTTTTCCCCCTGCAAATATTTATATTCAATTCTTTCTGAAATGTTACCTTCTCAGGTAGGCCTTCCCAAACAAGTCTATTTTAAGTTGCATACACAGTCAATATTTCTGATGTCCTTTAATCTGCTCTACTTTCTTATTTTCCCTTATTTACACTTAGTACATTTTATTTTACCATATGATTTACTTTTTAATTTTTTATTTATCATTTTTTTTCCCACTCTGGTAGCATGTAAGCCCAGGAAAAAGACATATTTTGTTCAGTGATATTATTTACCTTGCCTAGCATTACCTGGTACATACTATTTCCTCAATAAATTCATGACTGAATGAAAGTTTATTTGTATTTTGTAAATATTCTCCTATGGTATACTAATTTTATAAAAGAAAAGTAAAGCTTTTGTCCTTTAAAATATTTTTGTTTGAAATTCATAGGAATGCTGTGACTCTGGGAAATTTAAGAAAACTTGGTTACCTAGGAAGCCGAAATATAGCAAGTAATATCTAAAGAGCATCACAGAAGAGCTTCAGAGTTTTTTGTGTAGTTTATATAAAAGATACCTAGGACTTATAATTTGACTATAATTTTACTCTTAGATGAAAATTATTATAAATCTTTCCTTAGTCATTTAGTAACTATAAATTAGAAGTGCATAGCTATGTAAGGAATAAAATGCTGGACCATCGATCTCAAAATCATTGTGAAGCAGTAGTAAAAATTTTCTACTATGATAAAAAAGAGCACATTTTAAAAGTCAGCCAAATAGAAAGTTATTATTTTTAATAATTAGACTGGCCATATATCTGAACTTCTACATTAAAGTCCCAAAGACACAAATCAGTTGGAAAAGCATTAGCATCTATTCTAAATGAATACTTATTTTAAGATGATGGTGTATAGAAACCTAATCATTTCAAGTTAAGGCAAAGGACATTGCATGAGACCATCACTTCTACTCAAACAATGAGAAAATACCCAGGAAACGCTTTTAAGCTATTCAGAGCTGTAGATGAAAAAAAGTCTAAATGAACTAAATTCCAAAGACATATGAGCCTTCTTATGTGAGAAGAGAACGATGACCTCTTTTTTTTCCCTTGGGAGGCATTATGGAAAGAGAACTAAACCTGTCAGGAAATATTACAGGAGTAAGGAAAAAATGGCCACAACTTTCATCCTGGCAATTTTAAATTTTTATATATTTTCAAATTTATAGAAAGTTTGCAAGAATAGTACAAAGAGCTTCCATATCCTCTTTTCTCAGATTAAGCATGTTTTGTGTTTTGCCTCATTTGCTTCATCATCTGCTCTCTAACATATCAATCCATTGATCTATCAACACATATATTTTCTTGAACAATTTTAGAGTAAGTGAAGACTTTTACAAGTTTCATGGGCATTTCTTAAGAATATGAACATTGTCTTAAATAATCACAGGAGAATTATCAAAGTCAGAAAATTAAAAATTTTCTGGAAAAAAATCCACAGTACATATTCAAATTTTGTCAATTGCCCCAATAATGTCCTTTATAGTGTTTTTCATTTCTAGTCCACAATATGCATTGCCTTTAGTTGTCATTTCTCTTTATTCTTTATCCTAGAATAGTTTCTCTGCCTTTCTTTGTGTTTCTTGGCCTTGATATTTTTTGAAGAGTACAGGCCAGGTTTTGTTTTGTTTGTTTGTTTTACATAATATCTCTCTATTTGGCTTTTCTCTAATATTTCCTCATGATTAGAACGATGTTTAACAATTTATCAGAAGGCATATGATGTCAATTTGGCTCAATATTAGTGATGCTAGTATTGATCATTAGTTACCAGCCAAGTTTCAGTGAACCTGTAGACAAGAATGACAGACTGGAATAGAGACAACTTACACAATTAATTTTGTCTCATAAAATGTTAGTAACAATAGAGTATTTATGGACTATTTGTGGTAAATATTTATACATTTCAACATTTTAAAAACTACTACTGTGAATAGCATCTGTTCAGTGGATTTGTCCTGAGTTTGCCAGGTCCCTTAGCACCTGTAGAGTGATTATTTCCTGAAGTAAAACTATTAGGATATACAGAAAAGAGAGGTGAAAGAGTGAACATTTTAAAATGTATTAACAAAAAAGACTACCTTAAGAAATATTTGTAAGCAATTCTTTAAAAGGCTTAGGTTGAAAAAAATATTACATTGAAAAATATATGGTTAGCCGTGGGGCAACTAAGCCCACACGCCACAACTACTGAGCTCATGCACCTCAACTAGTGAGCCTGTGTGCTGCAAACTACAGAGCCCACATGCTCTGGAACCCGCACACCACAACTACAAAGCCCACATGCCCTGGAGCCCGCACGCCACAATTAGAGAAGAGAAAACCTGCCACCACAATTAGAGAGCCCACGTGCTGCAACAAAAGATCCCACATGCTTGAACAAAGATCCCAAAGGCCACAACTAACACCTGACACAGCCAAAAAATAAAAAATAAAAATTTAATTAAAAAAAAAAGAAAAACATATGGCTATACCAAACTGATTAAAATTCGTAAATAAGTATTTTCTGTTTAAGCTCTTGAAAATGATCAGATATTCAATGTAATATTTTTGAACACTGCTTTAATTTACACAGATAAATGGTAGTTTAAGAAATTATTTTATTTTATTAAAAAAATATTTTTGAATAAGCATTTTTATGTGAACACCAATATGATGAAACCAACATTTAGGTCACTAAATAAATATTTTTAAATTATCATAATATTCTTAGAATTTTATCACCATCTATTGTTTTCATATGTCTCAGACTAGATGATAAATATAAGGTCAATCTTAAGATATATGCATTTTTTACAGAAGATAGACTTTTGCATAAAGGTACAAAAATTGGGACTTGCCTGGTGGCGCAGTGGTTAAGAGTCCACCTGCCAATGCAGGGGACACAGGTTCAAGCGCTGTTCCAGGAAGATCCCATATGCTGCGGAGCAACTAAGCCCGTGTACCACAACTACTGAGGCTGCGCTTTAGAGCCAGTGAGCCACAACTACTGAGCCCACGTGTCACAGCTACTGAAGCCTGCGTTCCTAGAGCCTGTGCTCTGCAACAAGAGGAGCCACCACTGTGAGAAGCCTGCGCACTGCAACAAAGAGTAGCCCCCACTCACCGCAACTAGAGAAAGCCCACGCGCAAAGACAGAGACCCAACGCAACCAAAAATAAATAAATAAAGGGTACAAAAATTGTTATAAAAAACTTATAATGAGCTCTGATCAGAGATATGGAGACAACTAATGCTCTGAAGGGCATTTAACCTCTTTGAGGTCAATGTCTTCACCTTTGAAATTACAGGGGTACATTGATTATTAAGGAGCCATCCAGTTTAACAATATGTAATCCAATGGTCTACAGAGCAGTTAATAGCCAAAAGCCAAAAATATTTGAACAAGCTTTACACAAAATACGTAGTTTCTTTTTCATGGTAACATCAACTAGAAACCATTCTTCGGAACTAAAGGGTCATAATATTTTTTTTCCTAAAATGTAGCACTAAATGAAAATAAAATACGTTAAGGACCTCTGGACCAGTGTTTTCTAAATCTTATCAGAATTTTTGACTCAAACTTCAGGGATGAGATTGAAAAATAATTGGCCATAACATATGATATAGATGATTTGACAGAAAAAAAGAACCTTTAGAAAAGAAAAAAACTTTTTTTTTTTTTTTTTTTTTTTTTTGCGGTACGCAGGCCTCTCACTGTTGTGGCCTCTCCCTTTGTGGAGCACAGCCTCCGGACGCACAGGGCCAGCGGCCATGGCCCACGGGCCCAGCTGCTCAGCAGCACGTGGGATCCTCCCGGACCGGGGCACGAACCCGCATCCCCTGCATCGGCAGGCAGACTCTCAACCACTGCGCCACCAGAGAAGCCCAGAAAAAAACATTCTTAACAGTAGTCAAGGGTGATGGGAAACATGGCTGTAGAAATTATTCATGGATGAAAAATGGATGATGGACTACAAGGTCATATTGAAACCATAAAAGAGGACAAGCTCAACCTGCAGTGGTTAGCTGCAATTTAAAGCCTTACATACATATAAACACTTACAGATATACCTGCAATGTAAACAGCAGAGCCAAAGGGAAGTAGCATCCAAAAACCAAGAGGAAGTCTCTACTAAGAGTCAAGGTTAGATGCGGGAGTTGCATCTAATATTTGAGACTTCCTGATCTTTGACTACAAACAACTAATGTGATAAAGCTGCCTGTCTAATTATCTGATGCAACCTATCACTGTGGTAGCTAAACACATTACTTTTCAAACCTTGCTGTCAGAATTTTAGTGCAAAAATCATATTCTGTATTTGATACTTTTTTTTTTTTTTTTTGCATTACGTGGGCTTCTCACTGCTGTGGCCTCTCCCGTTGCGGAGCACAGGCTCCGGACGCGCAGGCCCAGTAGCCATGGCTCACGGGCCTAGCCGCTCCGCGGCATGTGGGATCCTCCCAGACCGGGGCACGAACCCGCGTCCCCTGCATCGGCAGGCGGACTCTCAACCACTGCGCCACCAGGGAAGCCCTGTATTTGATACTTGAATTCCCAGCCAAGATTCTTTCAAAAAAGAAGTGGGAGACTTTTCCCTTAATAATTGAATTAAGCTCAGAATCTAATTGAAGTCATGGATGGCTTTGTGATAGCTATCTTAAAGCTTCTGAAATAAATAAAATAATTATTAGGTATTTTCTTAAGGATAAAAATACAATAGTGGAAAGGTTCGGCATCAAAGTAAAAGAGAACTTCCAATTAGCTACTGTGTTATTCTGAAATCTTTGCCATAACTGAATCAGAAAATGTTCCCGAAACTATGATTCCTTGTGACTCTAAATTAAGAGGATCAGTAAATAATTAGGAACAATGTAGTCAATAATAAGGCTAATAGATGACAAATGTAGTACCTGGAAGCTTAATGCTAAGACTAATGAGCTATGGAAAAAATTTAAAAGAACTCCTCTTTTAATGGTTCAGAATTATGCTAAACTAACCCAAACTTGTACTTTGGGAAGAAGACAAGATACAGAAATGTACAGAGCACAAAATGAAAGTGTGAAAGCATACCAAGACACCTACAGAAAAGTCAGCTACACAGTCACAAAAAACTTTCAGGTAACTTTTTTTTAAAGCAGCTCTTCATGTCATGGACTTAGGGGTCTTTTCATTCAGGAGTCCCCAGATTAAAATATAGTCTCCATGACTGATACAAATCTCAGTGTCCAGATTGAGTTTACAGCCATTCATATTTTACCACTAAGACAAATAAAATGAAGCATTTGACTATGCTGTCAGCCAATTATTTTTGTGGTTTACAATTAACCACCAATTTCCTGAATTTGTTGTTACAGAAGATTGGTGGTTTCTAGTTTGAAAAGCTATGGATCATAACCACAGTTTCCCCATGCTTTCTTTCAATTTATAGGTAAAAATAATCTGAGTAAGACTTTGCCATTTCTAATTGGTGATAGGAATTGGAAGGAGTCCAGAGCTTCACCTCACAGTGTTATGTAATCATACCTTAACCTCCACATCAAACAAACACACATACAACAAGACTGTGGCATTATCAAGTGAACAAATTATCTCAGGGAGCTAGCTGTCTCAGCAGTCTGAATACTAAATTATTTTATCATTTTCAGTGATAAAGTTAATTGGTATAGGCATTCAAGTATATTATTTTGAAACAATAAAAATATCAATTATTCCCCAATTAATCTATAAAATCTATGCAATCCAATGCAATTACAATCAAAATCCCAAGTATTTTTTCTGTAGATATTGATAACCTGATACTAAATTGTATATACAAAGTTAGAGTATTTAGACTTGCTGAACAAATTTTTAAAGAGAACAAAATTAGAGAACTTATGTTATTGATTTTAATTATTAGTATAATAATTTAATTAGCATAGGAATTTAACTTCTGTTAAATTGTGGGCCAATCCCTACTGTGACCTGCTTTTGTATGGCCTAAGAGCTAAGAATAGTTTTTATATTTCAAAGAGTTGTAAAAATAAACAAAGAAGAATATACAATGTGGCCCCTAAAACATAAAATATTTAATATCTGGTCCTTTATGAAAAAAATTGCCAACTCTTGATATAAAGAAAAAGGAATCAAGATAGTGTGGTACTGGCAAAGGATCGGCAAACACATCAAGGAACAGAGTAAATGTCTTAAAATCCAGCCATACATGCATAGTCAAGTTACCTTTGACAGAGGCTTTGATGTAATTTAGTGAGGACAGTAATTTCTTTTCAAAAATAATTGTTGAATATTTTCCATATTTTAAGCTAGCTCCCTACCTCACATCACTCACTAAAATTGAGGATGACCTCTTGTCACCTGTAATTGGAAGCAAGTATAAAGATAACTGAAGATACCTAAAAGAACATCAATGTGGCTAGAGGGGACAGGAGGGAAGACCAAGGGGAGAGAAATGAGAGAAGCCTATAGAGAGAAGAGGAACTAAAATATGCACAGGGGTTGAGCAATTTTGGACAAGATACTTAGGCTAGGCTTCCATGATAAGGTGACATTTGAGCAGAGAACTGGAAGTAGAGAGGGTCAGGTGAATGGCCAATGGAAGAACAAAGGTCGTAACACAGACAGAAGCTTGTTGTATTTTAGGAAAACGACAACACCACCATGGCTTTAATAGAATGAGCAAGGGTTTCAGTGGTGGGAAATTTGAAAAAGGGACTTGTAACAGTGAGAACTTTTGACTTTTATTCGAAATGTGATCTCAAGCCATTGGAAGATGTAGAGCAAAGGAATGCTATAATTTAGTCCACGTGTAAAAAATCAGTTTCTTTACTGCTCAGAGAGTAAACTGAATGGGAAGCAAAAGTGGAATCAAGATCAGTTAGACGACAAGCCCTATTGCCAGACAAAAGATGGTAGAGACAGAATACAAAGTTCTTTAGTAATTATATATTTAATTCAATAGTCAGCACCATTTTCTCTCTAAAGTAGGGAGCCAATTATTCCCACTGTTCATATGAGGAATTAAGGGTTAATCAAGGCACAGAACTAAACAATTATGGAGTTGGTATCAATGGTGTTTTCAGTCACCTTGTTATACTGCTTCCTGTAAACACACGAAGTACAAATATAAGGGTGAGGGGGGAGTTTCAGAGAGGTTAATTGCTAAATACAGTGAAATAATCAAATCAGAATAAAGAAGAGGATCACTTATTGGGACCATTTCATTTTATACTATCAAATGCACTTTTAATATAAATTGCAAATATTGCTGGGGAAAACAAAATAAAATAAGTTGACTAAAGTGTGTCCTTATGGTTGTCTCCACACCTTCAAAAAAAGAGATGTAAGGAATGACACAGTCTCTAATTGCATTGTTGCTTTCTTTAGGAAACAGTGTTTGTCAGAAAGTCACGACAGATAGAGAGCACATAACCTGCAATTCTCAATATTCATTTCAGGGTTTAGGCTAAGTTTTTTGTTTGGGTCCTTGCTGCCTATTCAGACTACTAGTTCATGTAATAAGACATGCAACCACAAAGAAGTCATTATGGTTAGAGTTTTCCTATTTAAAGCACATGCTATCAATTAAATCTGATCATATCCTTAGGGTAAGAGACATTATGGTTTGTCTTCTAATTGCCCTTATATTGAACACTGATGTGAGGTTTCTTTTGTGGTTAACCTTTATCAACAGTATTGCTGGATTGACTTTCCCTTCACACAGCGCCTGCTTTCACGTCATCTTTTATTTCCATAAATCTCTTTGGCCTTTTCCCTTTCCGTGTCAACAATGAATGTAGAATTACCTCTTTTCCATAAAGAAAAAACTTTTTAAAACGTTTAGCATTCTTTAGTTCTAACTGCTGCGCAGAATGTTTATCTGTTTTCTTTTCCCTCAGATTCCCAGACCAATGATACCAGTCTGTTCTGTTGAAGTGAGGAACAGATGGAGTGAGTTTAATTTCATGAATTAAAAATTGCATGTGTATGTGGGGAATTTATAGAGGTAATGTGCTTTCATTTAATAGCTAAGAAAATCGTGTATCAAACTTAAGTGGATTCTGTGTATCTATAGTTATGGAAACTTTGGAATTAATCAGATCTAGCTCTATGATCCATATTGGAGTTTGGCCCTTTTACCCTGGGGCCACATTACCCTGCTGCCTGACTTTGTAAATAAAGTTTTATTTGAACTCAGCAACACCCATTAGTTTATATAATAATGGAGTTGAGTAATAGTCACTCAGGTTGTATGACAGGAAAAGCAGAAAATACTATGAATTTTACAGAAAAAAACTATGTTGATTCCTGATCTACATAATCTCTTTCAAGAATGCTTACATTATAGAGCTGTTCTAATGATGAACAATATTGAGATATGTGAAGAAGTATTCCCTTGGAACACAGCTGGCACTCAATAATTAGTAACATTGATATCAATAGGCATGGGATAGAGGATGTTGCTAAAAAAGCCCAAATAATGAGAGTTCAGTGATCTTGGGTCTCTTCTGTGGACCAGCAACCCTCATCATCTGTGTTATAGACGCATTTCCTATACCATCCTTCCAAGATTTGGTGGATTATAAACTAACCTAACAACGTGATATATGCTCTATTATCTATGAGTCAGAAATATTATTTTATCTTTAAATGGGTAACATGTTTTTAATTTAGGGTAACTGCTGGGCTATTGCATTAAAGTGATACTTTCTAATTAATATTTGAATTTTATTTAAGCATCACTTTGTCAATCACACTGAGTTTCTGGTATCTCCAATTTGTACCTCTTTCACAGGGCCATTACCAAAATTACTCTTTATGAAATGTAAAAATCCAGACATGACAGTGAAAATAATCTAATCTGCATAAGCTTAATAAATGCCTTCCAATGAGGCAAAAAGCAGAGAAAAGGGTCTTGGGCAATGGGGTAAAAAGTGGGTATGTTTTATAAAAGAATATTTGGAGCACTGGAGAGATCCTTGTAATCTTAGAAATGCTGACCTAATTGACATATTACATGTTTGGGGGTTTCTAAGAGCCCTGGAGAGTTGAAGGCCATGTTACTTCAGCAGGGACACAGTCACAGGAGGGGAAGGAACTGAGCAGAGAGAGAACAGAAGTCAAATGTCACAAGAAAATCAACTTTGGTGAAGATGGACGTGCAAACAATTTGTTGAACTTCGTTCATACTTCTCTAGAAAATAATATTTTAAATTAATTTTGTTCCCCAAATTTTCCTCGATTAGAAAATTTTGGTTAAAAGCAAAATATTCCAAAATCACCAAAATTCCCTTTCAGACATGCCACAAGCAAAAAAACATATTTTTAAAAACTTTTATCTTCTTTTGATGCATAAAAATACTGGATCTATGCCAAAAATGGTGACAGCCTTGGAACTTGTGGAATTTTGTCATAGAAAAATTCTTTTTCTAAGTGCTACATTCTACTTTTCATTACTTAATGTGATTCCAGGCCTGAATCAATCCTAATTTGAGTTCTGCAGGATGTATGAGGATCCAATGAGGTCTTACTTTGTAATGCCTTACAACCCTAAAAATGGTGGTAACAATGACATTAATAAGAATCATTTAAATATATTTTATTTCCTCACTCTCTTTATGGTGAATATTTTTCAAATTGACAAGAGTTTTGTTATAAAGAGAAGTGAGAGTCAGGTGTTCAAGGCCAAAAGGAATGCTGCTTTGGTCAGGCAAGAAGGGAATTGGTTTGACTTTGCTCCAAGCAGGCAATTAAGGATGATGAATTAGAATCCCCTCAAAGCAGGAACCCTATTACTCTCAGATATGTCATGCACTCTGAAGTGTAAAATGCCTGATCATAAATAATAATGTCACTAATTGTGTGAAAAAAAAAACCTGAAAACAAATACTGTTGCTATGTGTAAGTGGCATCACTTATTGAAAAAAATGAACTCATCTCAAATTTTCTCACTGCGGTTGAAAGCACCTAATTTTACTCCTAAAATACTAAAGTACAAGTGGAGGGAAATGACATGATACTAAGACAGTATCTGTTGCTTTATCCAAAACTTGTAATAGACTCCAAACATCCTTGTTGTCTGAGATATGGATCACAGTAACTTACTGAAAAATCAAACTGACTGCACTAATATTAAACTCAAAAAAAGCCTAGTTGAAATTTGTACAAGTATGATATGAATATATATTATGATATTTGATATTCAGTATGGTCATAAGTATCTGAGAACATATATAAGCACAGTATGAATGCCATACATATTGACTAAATCAATAAATACATGATTAATGTTTACAACAGATACAACTATTTAAAAAATTAGTAATTTTGTTCAAATTGCTAGAATAAAAATAATTTAATGTGACATCTCAACCACATTTTTGTCAAACGATAACATGAACTTAATAAAAAAACACATTCATTAAATTTTTATTCTTATCCACATAATATAACCTTGGAAATTAGTTCTTTACCAAATTTATGATGCCATTATATTCACAAAAGATATACTGATAGTAATCAATATATATTCTGGGAAGTTTGCATCTACCACATTAAAACTTTAGAAAAAAAATTTTTTTCCCAGATTTATTGAGATCTAATTGACATGTAACATTGTGTAAGTTTAAGATGCATATGTGCTAAATTTGATACACCTATATATTGCAAAATGAGTACCACCATAGCTCTAGCTAACATTTCCAACATTTCATACCCATATAGAGGCTCACTGAAATTAAAAAAAAAATAATCTCCATCACAGCTCATTTGAGAAAGTTATTTTGTTTTCTACCTTGATGAAATTTTTGCTATTTTAATGCTATTACACAATAATTTCACAATAATAATGTCAACAACTTTTGAGAGTCAAAAGCTTTTGTTCTTGTGGATTTGGTAATTGTCTTTCCAGTGGGAAGTTGAGGAGAAGCATGTTTCAATTATTCCACTATCCCAGAACAGTGTAAGCTTATGTGTTTTGAACAATCACATTTAATCTTCAGGACAACCATTCTAGGCACGTATTACTTCCTGCATGTTAGTGATAAGAAGTTCGAGACTTACACATTTTTCCAATGTTGCCAGAGTGGCTCAGTTGCCTGCTCTGGGTCTGTTCATGTCCCTCGATGCTAGGCCTACTCTTTTGTTTATATATTGGCCTAGTCACCCACACTGGGGGAAAACTAATCAGATATAACAAAGAAGTACAGAGGTATGCTGTTGGGGAAACATTTTATAGGCTATACGTTTGTCAATTATACCCAACTGTCACACACTGTATGTGTGCTTCAAGCAGTAGACTTAAAACCAGCAATGATATACATCATAAGTAGTTATATACTCTGTGACAACTTCACTAGAAAATGTATAACTAGAAGTATGACTGACAACATAATACCAGAACATATTCAAATTTTAGAAACTTCATATAATTTCTAGAACACTAGATGAGGTTACCCATACAGTATGACCTAAGAATGTTTATCATTATTATTTGACGGTGTTTTCCGTGTAATTTAATGTACCAAATAATCCTAGTTATTTTACTGTTTCTTCTGAGATGCCTCAGGGGCCTTCTGGAATACTCAAAGTTAACTAGAGGGGCTTCCCTGGTGGCGCAGTGGTTGAGAGTCCGCCTGCCGATGCAGGGGACACGGGTTCGTGCCCCGGTCTGGGAAGATCCCACATGCCGCAGAGCGGCTGGGCCCATGAGCCATGGCCGCTGAGCCTGCGCGTCCGGAGCCTGTGCTCCGCAACGGGAGAGACCACAACAGTGAGAGGCCCGCGTACCGCAAAAAAAAAAAAGTTAGCTAGAGAAGAAACTTACAGTCTGTTATCAAAAGCAATTCAATATTCCAGGAAAACCTTGTTCTCATAACAGAAAGAGAAAACCAAATTCCAGTCCTGTACCAGCTTACTATTAATAACAACATTCATTTATCTAATTAAATTCAATCTAATCTTAATCCCGACAACTTACAAAATTCTTTTCTCAAAATTCCTTTTTCACAAACCTTTTATCATTTTCTGGATCCATATTAATATCCCTTATTTTCCCCATACATAAGCAGCCAGCTCAATTATTCTCCTTTTTTGGCTTAACAAAATATCTCCAGTCTTTACACATTCTCTTGCCGACAACACATATGCTACTTGCTTTACACACTGAAATGTTCCCCTTATCATTTTAGTAGCTTTAATTACATATTGAACTTTTAACCCATGAAAGGCCTTAACAAAACCAAGAAACAAGTAATTGGACTGTTATACCAGCATTTTCTGATTGGCAAACTTCAGAACATATTCCTTAACCTCTGAAAATATACATTTTTCTCATAGCACAGTTTCTCTTTAATGTCGTACAAGATACACGTTTAATGAACCCAAACATCTTTTGAATTTCTACTAATTAACCCAAGGCTGAAGTTTCAGGCAAAGTGGGCTGTTTTTGTATTTCAAGGACACGATAAGAGTTAACTTCAAGCTTTCTCTTAGGCATATTTTTGGTCTCTCGGGGTCACAGTTCTGAAAACAGTATTTTATAAGCTTTTTCTCTACTGAATTGAACCTGAATTTCCCATTTTACAAAAGACAACAAAGATTCAAATCACACAAATGGAATATACACGCACGCACCAGAAGACAAAACTGTCACAAATCCTTCAAGAGGACAACCCATATGTAGTCCCAAACAAACACTTCTCCAAAACAAAAGGTCCTCGACATCAGACACACACCAGAACCAACTGGAAAAATGCCCAAATGACCCTCAGTGCTCACAAACGGTCATCAACGTCAGACACACGTCAGAACCAATTGGCAAAATGCCCAAATAGCACTCTGTGCTCACAAACGGTCCTCAATGGCAGACAGACATCTGAACCAATCGGCAAAATGCCCAAACAGCACTTCATGCTCAAAAGAGAGGTTTGCCGGGGTGCACACCGGTGGACTTACTTGGTTTCAGAGCTGGTCAGCTCATCCAGCGGCATGTTTCCGTTCCACCAAGGAAAAGTGTAAGCTGACAGCCAGTACCGAGCAGGGGAGAAACAGGGAGGATCCCTGAAACCAATGGTTTTGGCAGCTGCTAGGAACGTGCCTCAAAAAAATCCCTCCCTCAGCGTCAGCTCACTACAAGCAGCTTGCTCCTTGCAGCCATCTTGGCGTGTAGTAATGGCCCGAGGTTCTACTCAGCGAAAACGCTGGGGAACCAGATATCGCGAGAGGACAGCCTCACCTTGGA
Source organism: Hyperoodon ampullatus (assembly GCF_949752795.1). Classification (NCBI taxonomy): domain Eukaryota; kingdom Metazoa; phylum Chordata; class Mammalia; order Artiodactyla; family Ziphiidae; genus Hyperoodon; species Hyperoodon ampullatus. Next base: position 45,629,500 of record NC_136922.1, read on the forward strand.
CGCCAAATAACTGCGATTCAGCTGCTCGCTGCTCAAAAGCCAATTAAGAGGCAAGGTGGAGGGAAAGGAAAGTTTGCTTTATTTCGGAGGCCAGCAACCGAGGGTGGGGGGAGGGCGGAATCCTGTCCAAAGGCTGACCCCTCCCACTGACAATCAGTGCGCAAGAGCTTTTATAGACGGAGGAAGGGGGCTACATGCAGAAACAGCACAGTCAGCTCTGACAGTCCTCTTGAAATTAGTCATGCAGTGGTCTGATCAGCGTCATATTGATCGCTTTAAGTACAGTTAGTCTTTAGTTCCAGGGTCAGTTTGTTCCCATTTCTTTGAGGCCTGTTCTCAGAATTGTGGAAGCTTATGTCATGGCTATAGTCTGGTCATTATGTAGTTAACTTTTTCCACCTGGTGGGTCTTTCAATATCTTTAAGACAGATCAACGGATATGTCTCAGAATATTATGTATAGCCCTTGCGGAGGAACTAAAGGTCCTTGACTTTGCTTAATGACTAAACTATTATTGTTTGGTCTTGTTTGACTGTTTTCCTTTGTTTCTGCGTTTCTCACTTCTCTGATTAAACTTATTCTCTGGCTAAAGTTTTTCTACAGACAAAAGGCAGGCTGAGTACATGGGGGCAGCGACCATAATAGGGTCCTGCTCCGTTTCAGTGCTATACACTTTGTTAGGTTTCCATTTTAGTTACCTGTACACTAAGGCTATGAGCTAGACGTTTTGAGTAGACTTGGATATTGCCATAATCCTTAGTTGCTCATTAATTGATAATCTCTTACTTCACTTTAAGAGGTGGTCTCATTTATTGTGTATGTATATACATATATACATATGTAAATATATACATACATATATATGTATATATATATGTGTGTATATATATATATGTATATGCATACAGGGCACCTTACTCTGCCTTGTGTACTAATGATATAATCACAAGAGATATAGCAACATATAATAGAATGAACATAGATTTTTTTTTTTTTTTTTTTTTTTTTTTTGCGGTATGTGGGCCTCTCACTGCTGTGGCCTCTCCCGTTGCGGAGCACAGGCTCCGGACGCACAGGCCCAGCGGCCATGGCTCACGGGCCCAGCCGCTCCGCAGCATGTGGGATCCTCCCAGACCGGGGCACGAACCCGCTTCCCCTGCATCGGCAGGTGGACTCTCAACCACTGCGCCACCAGGGAAGCCCTGAACATAGATTTTAATCACAATTTCAAACTGAACTGGCATTTTGTTAGAGCTCAAAACACCTATCTGATTCTGAGAGAGCTACGAAAACCCTGCGTGTTGTTTTGTCATCCCTAAAAGCGTGCATGACACTTAAACTCATAGAGTCATTATGAGGATTAAATTAGAGATATAAAATTCTAGCACAATCTTCAATATATACTTGTAGCTCTTGTTATATAAACAGGGCATAATAATACTCTGCTGACAGGTTGTTTGAGAATGGAAAAGCCTATATGTACCATCCCTAGTATAGTGCCTGACTAGGCACTGTTTTCTAAATGGTAGCTCTTTATGATTTAAGAGCCATGTCTTTTCTTACAGCCTGGGATTAATTCATTTGAAAAATTTCAGTAATGCAATAAGCAGATTTTGAGTGTCTTTACTATTTCAAGCAGTATGCTTACCCTTACAGGGGAAATAAAATGAAATAAGATATAAGTATTGCCTGCAAAGAACACAATACATTATATCCATTATATACATAATGGATATAATTATATGTAATAATTATATATATATTTATATACAAGTTATATATAAGTAACTATAATACTGTACTATCACTGAAGTATTATAATACTGTTTTGAGATAGGAAAAAATTACTACTTTTGGAAGCTTGAGTATTATCCCTTTATTTCATAAAAAATTGTGGAATTCTGTAAATAGCTTTAGTTAATAGTCCTTGATGGTTAGGATTTTATCTTTTATTTTTGCAGTGTTCCTTTTAGCATAATTAGAACGATTCATGTATTCTGGCAGCGTTTCTGTTTAGCAGTACACACATCTGTATACAAAGAATAATCTATTGGCAAAACACATCTTCAGCTCTCTTTTGTTTGATTTGTATTTGCTTTTAGGCTTAAAACATAATTCAGTTTTATGGCTTATTAAGAAAGACAAAAAATAAGTACTCCATAACTTTATTTTTACCATAAAGTGTATGTTACCTCTTGATATCTTAAACATTTTAACATATTAACTGTTAGTTTTCTTCTGCCTCTTCTTATGGAAGTGCAAATACATTTAGGGAATATTGTACATTGGAAGTAAAAATAATAAAATCCAGATAGGTTAGTAAAGGAGTCCTGTGTAGAAGATTCAAGTCAATTAGTAGAATAATATTGGATCTTTCTTTCATGAGAAACCAAGTATATATTTATCAGGTGTTCACTTCAGTAGAATTAGGTGTGTCTTTTATCTCATTTTATATTCTAAACCATTTTTGTTATAGAATATAAGTGGTAGAAATCTGACAGCTATGCTAACTGAGGATGACAATAGGGTAAAGGACAAGGAAAAAGCCTTTTGTAATTTAATTTTAAGTAGTACCATCATTTATTTTCAGTTGGCATTCAATTTTCGATACATTCACTTAAAAATGTGTTACTGTTTAGTTTTCAATGTTATGGTAATTTTGGAGTTGACTTAGCTTTTCTCAGTCACAGATATGAGGCATATTAATGCACATGAGTTCCAGATGACAAACGGTGCTTGAAGTTTCCATGTCTGCTAATTCATTTTTGATTATAACATGATGTCTCCTGAAATATAAATGGCATTTGCCTAGCCAAACGGTCATCGGATTTGAACATATGATGTGATGCTTCGCTGATGTTTGAACTTTGGAGTCATTTCAAATTCATTGATAATAGTCCTTATAAAGGCCATGTTCCCTCACTCAGAATGAAATAAACTAGGAGACTTTATCATCTGCTTCTCAGGTACGTTTCTCTAATGTATTTCATTTATGGAAAGTATTTGGAATTAATTTAGCACTAACCTTTGAAATCAGTGGATGTTTCACATCACTCACATTTTCAAAACCAAGTTTAAATAGTCCAGATTATATTGTGTCAAAGGATTCCAACGACATTAGTTGTCTTGGATCTTAGTTTTTTACAAAAAATGGCAGCTATTAATGTCCATTATCACTCAAAGTAAACTTAAATCTTAAAAATAGAGTCAATTTTATCATTAACCATCTAAATCACCTTGAGATTGAGAAAAGAAATGATAAAAAAAAAGTTGTACCACTATGTTTATTTTTATGCCACAAAGTATTTTCATGTATTTAAAAATTTCTTATACATTTTGAAAATCATTACTATCTCTAATAAAGTAGAAAAGGTAAAAAAAACATTTGTTTGAAAAATGTTTTATCATGCTCCTTGAAATTCTTATAGCATTCTAATTTTTAATTGTTTTAAGTTCCTTCCTGAGTGTCAGAGTGATATCAAACACCATCACACTATGAATTCACTAAGATCCAGTGATGCACCTGAAACAAGGCTGGGCTATGGTAAGTGGTCTCTTGAGATCTTAAAAACAATAAAACTGACTAAAAGTCAATTTGCTTTTATGCTTTATCACCATGATTCTAAACAATCAAAGATACACTATTCCTCCTTGAAATAATCTCGTTTGTATAACCTCTAAATATGTGCTGAGTTACAGGTGAGTTTTAATAATACCTTTTTAAGCTTCATATTTTAAGCTTTAGCATATTTTATTACTTGTATTTCATAAACATTATATTCTATGAGGAAGTTAATTTGAAGAAATCCTAGTGATTTAGTTGACTATCACACATAGAGACTCGGCTACATACATTTGTTTTCAAAGTTTGTAATGTTTCAAAAACTTGTGAACGTTTTGGGGGCAGATTTTGTGTTTTCAAGCCTGATCATACCATGTATTCTTACATATAAACATTAGATTTCTAATAAACAATGATAGCCTGACAGTTGTGTAGAAATAGAACTTGAATTGATTTAATTCTATTATTATATGGACCATTTGAAATGTTTGTGTTAAGTTTCTTGGAATTTGTTGAGAAATTCTTTTTTTAAAAGTATACTTATATTTATGACATTTCTAACTATTTGTATATCTGTTGCATCATGTGAAAGAAACTTCTGAAATTAATTCTTCAATAAAGTATGAACTAAGACTAACCAATCTGATTAAAATATTTACTGAAAGGAATATGCAAAAGTTATCCATTGTGACAAAGTCCTTGATGAACTGACAGAAATTAGGCTCTTAAACAGGAACTTGAATGTAGCTACTCATTACTGTGGGAGACCAATATTTAGGTATAATTTTCTTTTTTTTTGAAAAAAAGATTTATGGTATTAAAATATTAATCTATTCATTTCTCCTTTTTCTACAGTAATATTTATTTTATTTTTATTGACATAATTATATCTAAAGTAAAATATAAGAAGTTTCACTGGTTCTTTTCTGCCCATTATTGTTCATTTCATTGTATGATTATAACTAAAAATAATTTTGTTCTGTAGAGGAGGAAGTATCAAAAAATTATTCTCTACAGGAAAACATGCCTGGTATACTATTGATAGAAATGTAAAAGAAAAGTCTGGGAAAATACATGTAAAGAAAAAAATAATTCAGCAACTTGTTTAAGAAGTAGATACCTGCCTGACTTTTTTTTTTTTTTTCAAATGCATTATAAATCCTACGTGGGGTATGCTTAATTAAAATATCTCTGTAGGTGAAAGAAGAAGTAAGTGAGAGAAAGAGGTAAATCCCCTCTAATTTGTTCAGCAATAATTATTATGCTAACTTTTATGACCTATTATTAGCTTTACATTTCTAATAAATCAACATTTACATTATTTTAACACTATGAATTTTAACATTCCTCACCCCTACCCCTGTTCAGGTGATAGTAAAATGGAAACAGTATTATGTGGTGAAGAAAAAGTATATTTTACAACTGGAAAGATGACAATTCAAATCCAGATTTCAAACAAGTGGAAGCAAGGTAAGTATACTGTCTAAACTGTAAAATTGAATTAATATTTTTAAGTACAAGTCTGCTATGAGATAATATATAAGAATGTACTAGAACATAGAAATAAATTTGAATTCCTTTTTTTCAAGGATTAACACATATATCTGATATTTTAAAATTTAAATATATACTTATTAAATCATTGTGTGTTTCATTGTAATGTATCTTATGAGGAGGTCATATATGGAATACTAGGTTTAATTACAGTTAAATTTTTCTTAAGAAGTTAGAAACAAATATCTTATCCATTCTCAACAACAGCAATAAATCAGAAAACAAATTTCGATTTTCCAGTAGATAAAGGAAACTCCTATTTCTGGAAATATGTAGTTTTCATAAATTTACACTTTAGGATATCATTTAGGAAATAAAAAATAATAATTGAAATTAGCTTCCAATGAAGTATGTGAAATTAAGATACTACAAAATCTGATGATATAAATATACGGCATCTACATGCAGCTACCTATATGAAATATTTTTCAAAGGCACTGATAAAAATCTTTTGAGCAAGTACTGAACTCCCTTTAAATAGCAGGCATTGTAATAGATGCTGAGTATGCATATGTAAGAAAGAAACCATTGCAATATTCAAATACCCACAATTTGCTGAAAGGTTCATTTTAAAAACCATCATCATCAACAACAACAAAAACAAGAAAGGCAATAACAACTTAAGTCGAGACCATAGATTATTCAATGAAAGTAACTTGATGGTAGTCACTATAAGAGATTATTACATTATTAAATCTGCATTCAAAATAAATATTTATATCCTTTAATTGGATAAATACCCATTAATCTTCACTTTTTGAAACTGGTTAATGAAGCTATAGTTGTGCATTAAATCAAAAGGAAGAGGGAAGATACTAGTTATTCTTTCAGAAGAGAATTTGAAAGTTGAAGAAGATGATGGCAATGGCTTATTGAGATTGTATTTCAAATATAATTCCAATTTGGAAAGGTAAGGTTAACTGATCTGGTAACTATATAGCATAGACAGAGGAGTTGCTCACAGTCTACTTTTCTATGCGTAGAACAAGATTTGATGTGACAGCTCATGTGTTATGATTTTGTTATATATAATAAGTAGGAAACATTTGAAAACTGACAACATTTGTTAATAAAAGTAGGGTAGAGGGGCTTCCCTGGTGGCGCAGTGGTTGACAGTCTGCCTGCCGATGCAGGGGACACGGGTTCATGCCCCGGTCCGGGAAGATCCCACATGCCGCGGAGCGGCTGGGCCCGTGAGCCATGGCCGCTGAGCCTGCGCGTCTGGAGCCTGTGCTCCGCAACGGGAGAGGCCACAACAGTGAGAGGCCCGCGTACCGAAAATAATAATAATAATAATAATAATAAAAGTAGAGTAGATAAGCTGACTGTAAAACAAATTCAATCAAAATATATTGGTTTTTTACACTAGGTAAGCTCTGCAAAAGTTGGACATGGTCTAAGATCTAATATTAAAAATTTTGTCTTTCAATGTCATTTCAGGTTAGAAGCTATATTATTACGAAATACATTCCTAAGCACACATTTTCTTGAAAACTAGACTATAAGATAAATTTAATGTAGCTAACACTACAGTTCTTGATTTGAGTGGATGCTAAAAAGTTGTTTCCCTTTAGGGAAATTATTCCAAGCTTTACACATTTCATGTCTATTTTGCAATTAGTTTAATTTCCATTAAAAACTCTCCAACTCTGTCCTTTGTCACATGAAAATATAAAATGTGAGCAATAACTAAGTAGCCTTGTTTCTGACAAGAAAAGTTAAACTTTTAATTTTCCAATTCTCCTGTAAGTGCTTCTAAATGTGCTGTGTTGTATATAATGTGAAGATAAGTAATAAATATAAGTATTCAGTATGAAACTTTCAGGCACATTCCATTATTTTATGTAAATTGACTGATAGTTAAACTTTTTTTTATTAGTTTCTGCTTTATAACAAAGTGAATCAGTCATACATATACATCTGTTCCCACATCCCTTCCCTCTTGCGTCTCCCTCTAGTTAAACTTTTAATACAGACATTTTTGAATTCTTATGCTAAAAGGAATATATAGCAACCATTTTCAGGGGGCCAAGATGAGAGAACATAATATTGTTTAAAACTATATTTTAAAAAACATAAATATACAAGTTTGAATAGCAGACTTGATCCATTTACCACTTCATTTGGACCAGTCTTCTGATAGTCTATGAGAATTTTTGTGGTCCAATTGATACTACAACTGCTTAATCTTTTCTGACTCTCTTTTCAGAATCTCAGAGACTTATTTGTTCCTGCCTCTGTGGCATTTAGGTTACTAGTGCTTATTTTTGAACCATTTGTAGAATGAATAGTCTATAAAAAAAAAAAGTAAATACAAATGCATGTAATTTCCCTTTATGTCTTTACCTTTTGACTTATATATGCATGTATGTATGTATGCATGTGTGTATGTATATATGTATGTAATGTATTTATTTGTATGTATTATATTTTTTTTTGGTAATTTTTTTCAGACCTTAAAGAAGTGCATGGAGGGAAACTGTTTTGTAGAGGCTAATTTTTTCTGTGTTTTTGCTATTGCTGCTGCTGTTTGTTTTCTTTTAGTGTTTCCCCAACTTTCTTTTCCATTTTTTCTGATAAGAAGACCTCCCTTTATAAGAGAAAAACCACTCTCTAATTACATGTGTTTATGGGGATGCTGATTCTCTAGCCACAGGTGTGGACACAAAAGCCCTGTAAGGCCCTTGGATTAATATGTACGTTGGGTGAGAGAGAGTCATGTTTCCTTCTGGGGTCATTGAGTCTGAGGTGCAGGTAAGCTTAGATTTCTCGGTGCCCTCATCACCCCCAAATAAGGGACACGTAAAGCCAACAAAGAGAATGATGGAACCTAGTGATGATGGAGATTGAAAGAGAGCGAGAGAGAAAAAGAAAATAACATCATTTGAAGTGTCTGTGTAGCTTAACCTAATTTGCATTGTTCGAGTTTTTGGTTTCTGTTACTTCAAACAACAACAATAAAAAATAGTTCAACACAGCTATTTCTTAATAATATTACACCTATATACATATTTTGCAATTGAATGTACCATATATGTGCAATGTCATCAATTTACTTCCTCATTTCCTTGCCTCCATAAAGAATAGTTTTTTTCATCCAATCCAGTTCATGGTTTACTTAAACCATGGCATTCAGGAACCAGTATACGCTTTTATCTAATCCCTCCCAATCCTCACCTTATAAAAACAACAAAGCATGTGATTTCAAGTGTGGTGGGATAGGACATAAATCAAGCACTTTTTTATCATAGAGTAAGATAATTTTTTTTTTCAAATTGTATTCTGTCTTAGCCTTAACAAATATCATTCAGTCTCTGCCTTGTTACTTCACTAACTACATGTCTTTTTTAGAGCAAATTATATTTTATCATAAATCTAATTTAACAGGGAATATTAAATATCTTCTTGAAATAAACTATATATACATGCATGGCACAAATATGAACACACATACATAGATATACGTATACGTATATATATGTTGGTATATCACAGAAAATGACTAGACAGAAATGCACTCTCTTCCAATGAATACCTAAAAACTACAGAGGGAAAGTATATATAAGTAAGATAGATAAGTAGTCTACTTAATTTAATTTTCAATTTTTTTTTTAGTTGATTATTAGTGTGCCCCTGACCTCAAAGGCAGAGTCAATTTCTTCTTCTTTTATATCCATGTGATAGTTATTTGGGCTATTAACCCTTATTATGGTTCTTTATCCATTGCTTATGTCCCTTTATAATCCTTACTTTGGCCAATGAAATGCAAATGTAAGTGGTGTGTTATTTTTGTACACAAATTATAAGAGCTTTCTCTTGCCACAATAATTATGTAAATATTTTGGGACCTTTGGTAACAAACTGCGTAGATGTCTTATTGCCAACTGGGATTGGACATTGATGTTAGTGAAAACAACACTTTGTTGTGCTAAAGCCACAGAGACTGAGTTTATTTATTATTGAAGTATAATTTAGCCCATCCTGACTAATGAACGCAATTTTTTTTTGCCACTACATGTTATTCAGTTCCTATTATAGCATTCACCTCATTCCACTGCATTATGATATTTGCATAGATAACTCCCTGTTAGGTTATAAATGTCTCACGTTTAAGCATAGAGACTGGCATACAACAGCCATTTAAAAATGTTTGTTGACAGAGTATAATGAATATACAGTAAAGAGCAAAATATCATTCTTCTGGTATCTCTTCTAGAAAAGGAAACATAACATATAGCATATAATGTAGAATATGCATGGCACACATAAAACAAGACGCATAGTGGTTAGGAAGCAATTCAACATAAGCTTAGTTACCTGGAGTTGTCTCCTTCTCTGCTACTTCCTAGTTACGTGATCATGTAAATCTATATAATCTTTTGTATCTGAGTTTCCTCTTCCATAAAATGGGAGTAAATATAGTATGACTCTCATACAGTATTTGCAATAATAAAAAATGAATATAAATAATTTATAAAATACACAGACAGTACTAAGCACTCAAACTTGTATATAGGGGTGTACATACATAAACACACAAAAGTGAATTCCTCAGTTTTATATAAATATCATTGGGTATATTTGTGTTTAAATTATATCAGATGTTATATCAATTAAATATAATTTCAGATGCATTATCAATATACCTGATTGATTTCCATTCAGTAGTGGCAATAAGACTTTTAACTTTCTTCTGATTTTTGTGACCTCCTGAGAGTACTCTATTCTAGCTCAATATCAGGAATGTAATAATCATGAAAGGAACAGTATATCACCAAAGGAGCTAAAAGTTTCTTTATCTTATACCCTTTAGAAATATTGTGATCCCTTTTATAAACTTTTAATGAAAGATTTGTATGTGTTGTTGAAACAGAACAGGACCCTGTGGTCCTTCCCACACTATGTCCTCTGCTTGCCTTTTGTCTGTAGAAAAACTTAAGTAAAAGAATAAATTTAACCAGAGAGGTAAGAAAATAAAGAAGCAAAGGAAAACAGTCAAACAGGACAAAATAATAATAGTTTAGTCATTAAACAAAGTCAAGGACTTTTAGTTCCTCCTCAAGGGCTATAGATAATATTCTGAGCCACATTCTTTGAGCTGTTTTGTGGACGCTGAAACCCCTACCAGGTGGAAGAAGTTAACTTCGTGATGACCAGACTGTAGCCATGACATAAGCTGCCACAATTCTGAGAAGTGGCTTCAAAGAAATGGAAAAGAACTGACCCTGGAACTAAAGACTAACTGTACTTAAAACAATCAAGATGACACTGATCAAACTACCTCATGACCAATTTCAAGATGACTGTCAGAGCTGACTGTGCTGTTTCTGCATGTAGCCCCCTCCTTCCATCTATACACCTCTGAAACTCCCCTTTAAAAGCTCTTGCCCCCTTATTGTCGGAGGGTGGGGGAGGAGTCGACCTTTGGCACAAGTTCCTCCCCTGCCCCCAGGTTAGCAGCCTCCAGAATAAAGCAAATTTTCCTTTACACCAACCTTGCCTCTTAGAGTATTTGCTTTAGAGTGGTGAGCAGTCAGACCCCACTTTCAATAACATTATGTCTAATTTAATATATATTGTAGATTGATCTATAGTATATATAAATGTATTCTATGTATATATGTAGAGAGAGATGTAAGTATATGACCTATAAAGAGTATATATATATATGTGTATATGTAATATAACTGAACTATCCTCTTGCTTTCAAAGCATTTCAGTTGATTGATTGATTCATTGATCTACTATGGGAATTATTTCCTTCTTCCTTGTATTGTTGTTGGCTGTTTATAGATGTGTTCACCTATAGATTTGAAATTCCTTAGGCAGAACCTCCTCTAAGATTTGAGGCACCCAGGGCAAGAGTACAAATAAAGGCACCAATACCATATGACTAAATATTTAAAAGTTATGAATCAAGCTAACCTTCTATTAAATAAAGCATGATGTAGCCTCCTAAGTAGATGACTATATCTTTGTAATGAACTGGAAGGCCAAATATTAAGTAACAATTATAGGATTCCCAGTGGGAATTGAAGCACAGAAAGCTGGAGTTGTTAAAAAAAAAATGCTTCTACTCTGGATCATGCTACTTCTGGGAGTAATAAACTATCCTTTGTTTTCAGTCCATGAATCCTGTGTCTTCTGACAGCATCTATGAAACTGAGGCAGGCTAACTTGTTAGCGTGCAAGTAGGATAAACATCTCAGACTCTTGACATGGAGCTGATTAATTTCTATAGCCATTTATATATATATATATATATATATATATATATATATATATATATAAATAATTTATATATTTACATAATTTATCCTCACAAAGATCTACATTTAAGGCAGTAGGTACTAACTGATTTCTTTGTATTGTTTAGTTTTGTTTTTGCTTGATTGTTTGTTTTTCAGAGAGCATAATGCAGATATAGATACTTTCGTTAAATAAAAAGTAAAACTGTTACGGGTAAGATAAGAGACTTGCCTAATGTTATATGAGGAATAAAGAATCTGGATAGAGTTTTGGTCTCCAGATTCCTCCAATATCATGAAGTATCTACAAATTTACCAATAATGCAAGATACTCTCCTTTCTCACTATGATCACTGTAATTCGATAATAACTTACATGCTAGGTACAAAGAGAAAGCTAGAAGAAAAATGTCACTCAGAATGTTTACATCAAAAGCATTAGAGCATATCTATTCTCCATTAACAGTTATAATGAAAGCACTTTGATGAAAGAAGATTTAAGACCTCTTTGAACTGATCTCTCTCAACACTATAGATAATAAGGCACTTTATTTGCAAATACCCCATACTCTGAAAATCATGTTACTGGCTACATTACAGAATTCAATTAGTTACTTTATTCTCTGCTGGACACCATTAGTTTCTACTGAATGAGCTTTCATATGTACTGGCATCTTCAAACATATGCTTTTGTGAATGCATATTGAAATATTTAATTAAAGTATGACACAATGCACATTTAGTTGGAACTCTGCATGTTAAAACTCTGTAAAATTATTAGGAAAACAGGAAAATATACCTTACCTTTGATTTTCAAGATGATTTCCTCATTTAGGCATATTAAATTCAGTGATGCTAATAAAGATTTCAAATATTTTTCTTTTTGTGATTTCAGCACACAATGTATGTTTCAGTGAAGTTTCCCCTCTCTGTTATGTGACCTTGGCCAAACTAGCACAGTTTTCCTCTAGTGCCTAGTTTTGCATGATGCCTAGAGTTGGCATTCAATAAGTGGCTCTTGATTGGCTGGAAAATGATACATCATGCCTTTAGAATGCTAAAATACCAAGAGCAGTAAAACAATTTTTGTGATTTTAATATTTAGTCTCCAAAATGTATTTAATTTTAAGTTTGTTGCTTGAGATGATCCTAACATGAAAGTCCTTACTCCAACTAGGATTTCATTTTTGGTTATGAACAATACCCTTTGGTATATACAGTAAACAGAGCATTATAAGACTTAGAGAGAGCATTCTATCCTCAACTTAGTGGACGTAAATCTGATGCCCTAACACTATTTACTGGTACAAATCATTCTATCTACCTTCCAGACCATAATCCTTCTCACTTGCTTTTACTTGCGTTGGCTGACCTCTGTACATATGGCCTACTGGCTGATTAACGTTTATTGGGTTATCTTTTTCCTGGCCAACCTGTCCCATTTCTGTCCTCTCTCAAATACTTTTAGTAAGGCAGCAATCTCTGTATATCACAAACACCTTAAGAATAGGACGGGGTTCAATGAGGAATCAAGTTTAGGTAATTTCTCGTTTTATAGCAGCCTCAGCCAAAGCCATGAAGAGTGGGAGCCAGTTTTAAGCAGGACTTGTCATGATGCTTTGAAACTAGCAACCCTACTTCACCAACCTCAGCTCTTCTGATCTCAACATAAGAGGAGGTTGAAGCGGCTAGGAGTAAGAATTTCTTAAAAGAGAGTATTCAGGGCTTCCCTGGTGGCGCAGTGGTTGAGAGTCCGCCTGCCGATGCAGGGGACAGGGGTTCGTGCCCCAGACCGGGATGATCCCACATGCCGCGGAGCGGCTGGGCCAGTGAGCCATGGCTGCTGAGCCTGTGCGTCCGGAGCCTGTGCTCCACAATGGGAGAGGCCACAACAGTGAGAGGCCCGCGTACCAAAAAAAAAAAAAAAAGAGAGAGTATTCAGCATTCTACTGCTTTTCTCCTCCCTGATTGATCCTTAGACATTAGGTGGGTAGTGTGTTTCTCTCTCACTTTAAGCCATGTCATAAGTGAGACAGACACCCAAAAGCCCCCTTGGAGAGATTGGCATTCATCTTCTTGAGTTGGGAGAATAAAAGGAATGTTATCTGACTTGTTTTAAAAATCTTGAGGCCTGGGAGAGGCTGGCTTGAGTGATCTGCCTGAGAACAGAAAGATAAAGCACAGTGAGGAAGTTTCTCTTTCAGAGCACGTTTGGACAAAGGTACAAGTTGCCTGTGATTCAGATTTGGACTCAAAAGGGGGTCCAAAACACCCTTGTATATAGGCAGAATAAGGGTCATGGTTTTTGGTGCTACAGTTGGTGCCCTGCATAGAGGTTCAAGCTAGGGTTAAAATCCAGCCTGTGCCCATTATGGCAGCAGGGTCCTGTCAGCCTAGAAAACTTGTACTTTTATTTTTTAAGCCTCAGGAAAATCAAGATAGTGGCTATTTAATTATTTATTTTGTATAATTGCCCCCAAGCATTTCAACCAATCAATCAATCAGTCAATCAATCAATACTTATTGGGCACCAACTATATGCCAGGCACTGTTCACACAGCAGCGCATGAAAAAAAGTCTTTGTCCTCACGCCTCTGCATTCTAATAGAGAAGGAGAGAACACCAAACAAATAAGACAATTTCTGGCGTTATAACTGCTATAGAGGAAACAAACAGGATGATGTGACAGAAGTGGAGGGGGGGGCTACTTTAGATAAGTTGTCTTACAGGAGGTGACATCTGACGTGCAATTTAAAGGATGAACACAAGCCAGCCACAGGAACCATCTAGGGAAGAGAGAACATTCCATGGCAGAGAGAACAGCAAAGACAATGGTCTTTGGTGGTACTGAGCTTGACATGTTAAAGAAACTGAAAGCAGGGTCTGCAGCTGTGCGGGATACCTCAGCTCTGCTGGCCTTCACCTTACACCACTTGCTCTGTGTCTTCTACCTGTCTCGTGTCTATTTCACTTGCCATGAGTCTGGCCCAGGTTCTTCCCTGAACTTGGATGTCTGGAGCTTGTGCTGACGAAGCTCCCACTCTCCCCTCCATGCCCTGGGCTTGGATCAGCTGAAGACACATATTTAACCCCACAGAAGTGTTCTGCTTTGATCATCCTGAGAGCTGGACACAGGCCATGCTGAAATTCAAAGCAGAAAGCATGGAGCAGCTCATTCCCCCAATCATAGACCTGCCAATTGGCCAGGACTTCATTTACACCCCACAACTAACTGTGGTGAAGGTTGTGTTTCCCAGGACTCACCCACAGTCTTGCCCAATGACATTTCTGGAAGTTCTTATAATCACTCAAGAGACCCTTCTTTCTAATTTACAAAATAATGTATTGAACGGGCTTCCCTGGTGGCGCAGTGGTTGAGAGTCTGCCTGCTGATGCAGGGGACACGGGTTCGTGCCCTGGACCGGGAAGATCCCACATGCCGCGGAGTGGCTGGGCCCGTAAGCCATGGCTGCTGAGCCTGCACGTCCGGAGCCTGTGCTCCACAACGGGAGAGGCCACAACAGTGAGAGGCCCGCGTACCGCAAAAAAAAAAAAAAAAAAAAAAAAAAAAAAATTGTATTGAGGGATAGTGGAGCATCATCTGAATAAAATAGCCTTAAATAAAAGTATATTCCTAGGTATAAGGAGCTGACAGGGTAGTGCTAAACCATCACCTGGATGAGGCGTCACCTGAAACTAGGGACCTGAGATGAAATATTCCATTATATAAGGGTCTCTAAAAAAAGAAAAAATGAAAGAGGGAGGAAAAAAAAAGGGGGAGAGGTGGAAGAACACTTTGTGAATGAAAAAAAAGTGTTTGGAAATCTACCAAAGAGGATACCAACACTGGTTTACAGCTGCATGAACCTTGTAAGGCTTGATTTTTCTCATCTGACTCTCCCCTGCCCTTCTCCTCAGACACAATCCCAGAGTGGAGAATTTCAGTAGCATCAGGTGAAGGATGCATGTGGCTGGGAAAAAGGAGTGAAGTGACCTCCTCCTCCCCTTCCCCACTCTGAGCTTCAGGCCCCAGGTGGATTCTGACTGTGGGTGCTGTAGGGTTGGAGGAAAGAAGGGTGAAGAGAGTGGAGAAGTTTTGAATGACATGGATAAGTATATCTTAGATTAGACTGGACTTTTTGATACCTTAGAAAATTAGAGTACTGTTCAATACCTGTAAATCATAGAGAATGCTATGGGATCTGACCAAGATTTTATTCAGGAGTAGGAAAGGACAAGACCTCAGAATGTGTTCAAAGAGAACAAATGTGAAAACAAACAAAATTACTTTTTGTTCTCACTCCACTAAGTTCAATAAATACATTGAATCCATTGGCATAATTTCCATAAATTGCTTCTTCTCTCTCCTAAAACTGCTAATCCTCTTTTATTGGTTTGTGCTGAAAAAACAAATTTTGATTTCCTAAATAAACATGAATTAGTTTTTGAGGTGTTCTGTTTAATTCTCTAACCATTAAGTCTATCAGATAATAGCTAAAAACACTAAAAAAAGTTTCATCTTGTTCACTTCATATTCTGTCAATTATAATTCTTCATCGACTGGCCAGTCCTATTGCACATGTACACTGTAATAGCTGTTTTCCTCAGAATGACATTGTGACCTCAAAAGATTTTTTGTATTATTAAAATGGTGTCAAAATTATTTGGTGTTAACTGCTTCTTATTATATTATTTAAAAATAGAAAAGGCAAATAATTTATGTGGTTATGATGACTGTATTTCCCAAATCCCAAATCAAGAAATGTGATCTGACAAATGGTTTCTGGGCTACATCCAGGCACAAGAGAGTACCGAGACTACCCAAACACTGCTACAGGTTTAGTGTTTCTGATTTAATTCCTTTGGTCTAAAGAGCTGACAAAGCGAATATTAAAAATATGAAGTATACAGGAATATATCTGAATTATGTAGGGTAAATTACTTTAAGAAGATGACACCATGCTATCCATTAATACCAGAACCTTAACTTGCCTTTCTTACTTCTGCCTTTCAGGGGCTTTTTAAAAATCTGAGACATTTTTAAAGAAAACCTCTTCCTTTAGATATTACATTAACCAGTTTTTTTGTTTGCCTGATGATGACATTAAATCCCCTGTCATATTTTTAAATACAGAGTCTGTCTATCACGTTGCTCATTCAAAATTCTGTAACATTAAGGGCACAGGCCAGTCTGCATAATCATATTTCCAAGTCTTGTTATTGCACAATTATTTGGCATTTTAATTCAAGTTATTTTCACTGGATAGAGGTCAGTTATTTTTCTTTGTCTGTTCTGTGCTTATTCTCAACTGCTGTCATTCAGTATATATACATTCTATTCTTCCATTACTATGTTCTAACTCAGAAAAGGAGACAGTCAGGAATAGTTTAGAACACCAGATCAAGCATTATCACAGTTCTTAATTATGTTTTGAAGTTATTCCAAATGGTAGTATTCATCTAAAAATAAACCAAGCACTGCAGTAAAAGAGATGTGAAATATCCATATAAACACTCATAATACTAGTTCATTTTTCAGTTTACTAAGAACATCATTAACAAGAAAGCAGAAGGTTTTTTTTTTCCAGTTTAAAATAATTACTGGAACAATCCAGCATCTAAATAAAATTGCAAAAGTCAGAGACTAAGAACCAAATGCATCTGTATACATCTATGCATTAAAAGTAGTCAAACCTTTGGTAGTGTATATATGTCAATGCTACTCTCTCCTTCGTCACAGTTTACACTTCCCCCTCCCTGTGTCCTCAAGTCCATTCTCTATGTCTGCGTCTTTATTCCTGTCCTGCCCCTAGGTTCATCAGAACCATTTTTTTTGTTTTTTTAGATTCCATATAGATGTGTTAGCATATGGTATTTGTTTTTCTTTTTCTGACTTACTTCACTCTGTATGACAGACTCTAGGTCCATCCACCTCACTACAAATAACTCAATTTCGTTTATTTTTATGGCCAAGTAATACTCCATTGTATATATGTGCCACATCTTCTTTATCCATCCATCTGTCAATGGACACTTAGGTTGCTTCCATGTCCTGGCTATTGTAAACAGTGCTGCAATGAACACTGTGGTACACGTCTCTTTTTTTTTTTTTTTATTTTTTTGCCGTACGCAGGCCTCTCACTGTTGTGGTCTCTCCTGTTGCGGAGCACAGGCTCCGGACGCGCAGGCTCGGCGGCCATGGCTCACGGGCCCCGCCGCTCCGTGACATGTGGGATCCTCCCGGACTGGGGCATGAACCCGTGTCCCCTGAATTGGCAGGTGGACTCTCAACCACTGCTCCACCAGGAAAGCCCACACGTCTCTTTTTGAATTATGGTTTTCTCAGCGTATATGCCCAGTAGTGGGATTGCTGGGTCATATGGTAGCATAAAAAGAAACAAAATTGAGTTATTTGTAGTGAGGTGGATGGACCTAGAGTCTGTCATACAGAGTGAACTTAAGTCAGAAAGAGAAAAATAAATACCATATGCTAACACATATATATGGAATCTAAAAAAAAACACACAAAAGAACTGGTTCTGATGAACCTAGGGGCAGGACAGGAATAAAGATGTAGACGTAAAGAATGGACTTGAGGACACAGGAAGGGGGAAGGCTAAGCTGGGACAAAGTGAGAGAGTAGCATTGACATATATACACTACGAAATGTAAAACAGATAGCTAGTGGGAAGCAGCCGCATAGCACAGGGAGATCAGCTCAGTGCTTTGTGACCACCTAGAGGGGTGGGATAGGGAAGGTGGGAGGGAGACGCAAGAGGGAGGGGATATGGGGATATATGTATACATATAGCTGATTCACTTTGTTGTACAGCAGAGGCTAACACAACATTGTAAGGCGATTATACTCCAATAAAGATGTTAAAATAAATAAATAAATAAATAAAATAAAAGTGCCATTATCAACCCCCTCCCCCCAGAAAAAGCAGTCACGCCTAATTTCAGCCAATGAATGCATGACTAAGGGAAATACAGAGTTCTTCATTAATTATAAATTGAGAGTTTGGGAAAAGAAAAAGAAAAGCTCCGAGGAATAATGGACAGTCTTACTTGACAGATATCCACCACCATACTAACAAATGAATCATCCAAAGGTAATGTCATCCAAAGGTAACATTCTGTCATTTAATGGTTTACCCCTTGGCTATATTCACTAATCTCACCAGACTTTCTTAAATGTCTTGTTTTTAGGTCTGGGTATCTAAGTTGTCAATCGTTTTTGCTATAGAACAACTTAAGTTTGTAGAATATTTTTATATCTTGCTCAAGGAGACTCACTCACTGAACACAGCATTCCTATGATTGTTTTTTAATGTCCTCAAGCTTGATATTTGTAAATATAAGCTAAAGTACAAGATGACAGTCTGGTTCAGGTTTGGATGGGGTTTTTTTCTCACATCAAGAAAAAAATTCAAATCACAGTTCATATATTAATCCTGGCTGAATTTTAGGTTGTGGTTTGTTAATAAGAAAAATAATTAGTTCATATTTCCTTAAACAATAACTTATTAATAAAAAATTACCTGTTAGAAGTAATGCAAATTATATTAGAAGGAATGCAACTGAAACACAAAACACAAACATTTAAACAGTCCCATAGACTAAGTTCCAAATAGCTTAAGTTTACAATTAAAAAAAAAAGTGCTAAA
Organism: Hyperoodon ampullatus; assembly: GCF_949752795.1. Lineage (NCBI taxonomy): Eukaryota > Metazoa > Chordata > Mammalia > Artiodactyla > Ziphiidae > Hyperoodon > Hyperoodon ampullatus. The sequence goes on from NC_136922.1 coordinate 45,648,530, forward strand.
GAAATGAAACCACCATGAATAAAAATTATCCTGGGGCGGGGGGTGTGATGGTGGTGGTGGGAACTATCTGTAGTAAAAGACCCACAAAGATGGCATATACTAGAATTAAAAATGTTTGTTTCATATGTTTAGAGAAATAAAGGATATATGACTAATATGATGGGGTTCCACTCTCACCTACGACATATAAAGCTGGAAGAGTGCATCACTCCTACTCTAATAACAGAAAAATAAACTATATAAAATACAAAATTATTATGTTTTTATTCCATTGAAGAGCTGAGTTTAAACTCCCAGGCCAGAGAACTCTGAGCAGGAGAGACAGAATACATGGGAAGAAAGTGTAGCTGCAGCAGGTAAGAGAAAATTAGAATTTTATCACATTGTTACAAGATGCTTGCAGGCTAGCTCAACGGCCTAGATTCCTTGGGTACCTCAGGCACAAGGAAATTTTCACTCACTTGGTGGCTGTTTTCTATGGACCTCCACTGAATGCTCACAAGAAAGCTTGTGCAAGTCCAGGAGACTGGGGAAAGCCACCCATGTGTGGTACAGGCACACAGGAAGGAATCATCTATCACAATAGGAAAGCCATGAAGGGCCCTCCCTGGACTCTGCTCTCATACAAAATTAAAACCTTAAAATGTTTGCGGAAGGCCAGCAAGTTCTGTCACTCTCAAGGCACAGGTAGATACCCATTATTGCTGTGGGAAGGGGAGTAGAAACAAACCTGTTCCCCTGGGGAAATGGCAGGAAGAGTTCTACACAGCATCCTATGTCAATAGCATTAGAGTCTCAGCACTGTAGAAGGAAAATCTCTCCCGCAAGAGACCCAATACAGGTAAAATACAGAGATTTACTATCATGGGGAGGAGGTGTAGGAATGGTGAGAAAGCCATAAAGCCCAGGTGTACAGGGTCAAACTAAGACTGATACTGGACCAGGGCAAAAGAGAACAGCTTCTGTTGTCTGTCTAGCAGCCCAGTAAGCAGTAACAAGCAATAATATTCTTCCCTGGAGAAGAAGCAAGAGTCCCCCTCTAAAGAGAGACCGTCTGTGTTACAGTTGGGCAAAGATGGCTGAAAACTGAGGTTGGAGAGGAACACTGAAAAAAACCCTCTGGTCCCTTAGCTCCCACTCCAAACACAAGGAATCATTTGAGCAAGTTGAGTTCTGTTGTGCACTAAGGGTAACAATAGCAACCATGAAACCCATGCTCAGCTCAACTCCTGACCAGATGAGTCAACGCTTTAAACCAGGGGTCTTCAGCCCCTGGGCCATGAACCGGTAGCGGTCCACGGCCTATTAGGAACCAGGCCTCACAGCAGGAGGTGAGCGGCTGGCTAGTGAGTGAAGCTTCATCTGCTGCTCCCCATCGCTCGCATTACCACCTGAACCATCGTTCACATTACCATTCCCCCCATCACTCGCATTCGCATTAACACCTGAACCATTCCCCGCACCCCGACCCTGTCCATGGAAAAATTGTCTTGCATGAAACCAGTCCCTGGTGCCAAAAAGGTTGGGGACCACTGCTTTAAACCAACATTCTGACAAAAGAAGAACCAGGCTCATTTCCAGGAATAAACACAAATTATCTCAGTATCTACTGTTCACATGATATCTAACATTCAATTAAAAAATACGCTATACACAGTAAAGGATTGATCTTTACTTTTCTTTAGATGTGATGGCTTTGATCATAGGTTTTTACTGACCTCATACAATGAGTTTGGAATTGTTTTTTCCCTTCCATTTTTTGGAAGAACTTATGGATTGTGGTATTTTTTCTTCTTAAAATGTTTGGAAGAAGTTACCTATGAAGCCATTTGAGCCTGAGGTGCTTTTTTGTTTGTTTTTGTTTGGTGAAAGGTTTTAAATACAAATTCAACTTTCTCAATAAATATTGACTATCTTAGCATTTTAATTCTTCTTGAGTAAAATTGATCAGTTTGTATCATTTAAGGATTTTGCTATTTCATTAAAATTGCCATGTTTATGCCATGAAGTAAATCAAAATATTATTATAACTTTAACATCTGTAAATCAATTACCCTTCTCATAATTGTTATGGATATTTTGGTTCATCTCTATTATTTTTCCTTATCAGTCTTGCTAGAGTTTAACAATTTTACAGATCTTGTCAAAAACCAGCTCTTAAATTTATTTTCTCTTTTCTTTCATTTAAAAACTGCTTTTGTGTCCTCACTGATGCAATAACTTTAATACTAACACCTGCTTTTTTTTTTTTTTTTTTGACCTATCTCACAGTGATTCAGTTAGACTCAGACCAATGCACATAAAATTTACTTGGCACACTGTTATATGTAAATTTTGCTTTTGTTGGTTTAAAAAAGTTTTTTAAATGCATTCTTTGCACAGAAATTAATATGCGACTTGTAGTTGGTCCTTTTTTTGATGAATTAATGAATGCATGTACCAGAAAACGAACTTGAATGTTTTTGGTTTTATAGGTAAAAATATGTCAAAGTAGACTCACTGTATATAATATTTATCCTTTTAATTTCTCTTTCCATATTCTCGGGAAGTAAATAGGAACAACACCTTTTAGGATTTCCTGAAGGATAAACCGTGCATGTATTCCATGCATTACCTCACAAAACAGGCAGAAGGGGGTCTGCTGGGTGGATGCAGAGGTTTCTGTCTTGCACACAGGCACCCTGTTTAGACTCTCTGTTGCTGTGGCAATCCCAGTGCCTTTGCTAAAGTGAGCTGGAGAGACCACCACAGGTGGTGGTCATGACAAATATGCACCTGCACTACTGGCCTAGCATTCCCATCTCTTAATTAGTTTTGTCTGTTTTATGGTTCAGTAATCAAACAAATTGTTATAAGTAACTAAAAAAATGGAAGCCAAGAAGCCCATTTCTACAGCTGGCAGCCTGACACATTAGAAGTTTAATTGCTAAAATGTTCTGTCAGGGCCAAATTCTTTATTATCGTCTGCCTAACAATTACAAATGAGTGGGTGGGTAGAAGTGGCACTTTGGGTACCATAAGAATCCTTTTATGACTGATCCCCCCCCAAGTATATTATTCTTTATAATGGCTGAGTTGCTTGGGAATGGATTAGGATAACCCATCTTTTTAAGCAGGGATGAATCTTTAAACCAGTGATACTTGCTGCTACTAAAGAGGTTTAAATCATCAGAGTTAGTCTGGATACTTTCTCCAGAGAATCATAAGACAAAGAAATAAAGATTTCCTCTCTGCTATGAATGAAAATCTTCCCATGCTGTTCTCTGTCTCTTACCTTAAATAAGGACCTTAAAACTAACAAACAGCCACATCCTTGGGACATACATCTGCCCATCTCTGTATAAATTATTACAGCTTCCTTCCAAATTCAGATGATGTTTCTAGGACCATTTAATTTTTATTCTCAGTTTTCCACACTTTAAGTTATGTAGAGTCATCTCTTTTATTTGCATAAAAGTATAATAGAAAAACATTTTTCTGTACAGACAAGAATAGGTACTATTTGTCTACTATGCTGAGTAGGAAATTTTTAATGAGACTTCAGGTTTTTTTGTTAGTTTTAAATTATGTATTTTTCTGAGTATTAAAGTGATACATCTTTAGTTTAGAAAATTGGAAAAATATATAATTGAAAAAATAAACATTATTCAAAATCCCACACTGGCATATTAGACTACTTCTCAGAAAATTTTTACTCCATTTCTCCTTAGAGTAGAGTATACCTCCTGTCCCACTGAGTTTGGGCTTGGTCATGGATTTCCCTTCGCCTCTGGAACGTGGGCAGAATTGTCAGTCCAGAGCAAACACTTTCAGAAGTTTACTCTCTTGTATTCCTGATGTCCACCATGGCATGGTCATACCTCATGCAGGCCCTGCTCCTTTAGCCCGGTTTCTAGACTGAGAGACATGCAAAACAGACCTGCACAAATGCTCATACAATCCAAGCCAGATCTAGCCAAGTTCCAGCTGGACTCTTTTTGAGCCTGAAATAAATGTCTTCTCTTATTATAAACCTTTGAGATTCTGAGATTGCTGTTACACAGCAATGTTGACATATATACCTAGCTTTCATTGGAGATTTTACATTTGGGTATATGTATGTATGCATGTATGTATGTACAGACATATACACACACATACATATATACATACATTCTGGCATATTTTCTTTCAGACATCCATTTTTTAAATCTTTCTCAGTAAGTGTGTGTATATAATACATGTATATTAAGGGTATGTATGAGTTATATAAAAATACTGTGTGTGTTTGTATGTGTACATATGTGAGAGTAAATCACATTCACAAACATAGATTTAAAGTAGATCTCTTATAAGGTGATTCACCCATTCTAGTTTGCCTGGAACTTTCCTGGTTTTAGCACTAGTAGGTCCTGGGACACTCCTTTGTTTTAGGCAAAAGAGAACTGTTATCCCCCTACTTCTTCCTTTCTTTACTTTAAAATATCTACTTTTTAAATTTAATAGCTCTCAGATAAAAATCTTCCAAATTCATTGCATGTTCTTCTTAGTTTGTAGTAATTTCATGGTACTCCCATCACAAGCACACGCTACACACCCAATTTAACCAATCACCTACTGTTAGATATGTTATTTTTGTCTTTTTTCCTTGTAAATTTAAAATGATTTATTTTAAAGTCTTTGATTCAGTTGTGGGTTATTTTTTCTTATTTTATCATAATTATTCATGACAATTTTATAATTTGAGAGACTAATTTATTGTATGAATTCAACAGCTTAATATAAAAATATTTTAGTAGAAGATAAAATGTTTTGAAGCAGTAGCATAGTTATAATTTATATCACAATACGATTTTTAATCAAAGTATACACATAGCAAATATAACCTATTCAGTAGAGTCATCTCAATAGCCTTTGAGCCACATGTTCTTTCTATTCAGCATGTAAGCCTTAGTACCTACTACCCTCAGCTGACTTTCAAAAGAAGTGTATGGGGCTTCCCTGGTGGTGCAGTGGTTGAGAGTCCGCCTGCTAATGCAGGGAACGCGGGTTCGTGCCCCGGTCCGGGAAGATCCCACATGCCGCGGAGCGGCTGGGCCCGTGAGCCATGGCTGCTGAGCCTGCACGTCCGGAGCCTGTGCTCCGCAACGGGAGAGGCCACAATGGTGAGAGGCCCGCGTACCGCAAAAAAAAAAAAAAAAAGAAGTGTATGACTAAAATATGCACATCTGAAAAATAAATTTACAATATTAATAATACGGGACATGTAAAGGATCATACTAATATCAAACACTACATGATTTTGAGGAAGTAAACAAATAATATAAATTAATGTGGTCAAGAAAAACTTCCCCAAGAAGATAGAACATGATGTTAAAGAAACATTAGACGTGATATATGGAACTTACTGTCTACTCTTAAAATGATTTATATGATGCAAAATGAAATTAGGACTGAATAAAATAAAAGTGTAATTCTGCAGTTAAAGGCTGAAATCTCTAAAAGAGAGATTCACGTGGGATGAAGCAATAGGGCGGCATTTGTGAGAAGGAAGGCATCTGAGCTGGATATCAAGGTCTTTTTCAGACCTGGTGAATAAGCCATTTACATCTCCAATATCTACAAATATAACAATATATTAATAAATAAAAGTGATAAAATTTCTGAGATGAGTTTAGAATGTTTTTGAGAAGAAATAGTTCATGCAAATATCCTGACAAATAATAATATTTAAAAATAGACCTCTAAAAAGCCTTGTCAAATACTGGGTTAAGAGATTTATATTCAAACCATAATTCCATCTTTGACTCTCTTCATTGAATTTCTAAAAATGTATATTTTGTTTTAGATACATCGTCTCATTCTTTCTCGTATCAGTAAAAGTGTTTATGTATTTTGATGTACACTAGTAAAATGACAAATTTTAAGTCATATTACTGGAATGGTCTTATGGAAAACCCCTTTCATGGCATGACCGACTACAGAAAATACAGTACTAAACAGTACCTTGCCAAGTCTTGCTAGGAGACGCAAGAATTAAAATAAATGACATTAGACATAAAATGCTACACTGCATATAAAAAACAAAAACAAAATAATACTCCTTTGTATCTTTATCCAAAGCAATTTTCATAGACAGGTGGGTGTTGATCATTACAAAAATGAAATCACTCCCAAACACACAATTTAACTAAACCAAACAGCTAGTGGTATTAACACTTAAAGGTGACATGTATGTTTCAAGAAGAAAAAATATCTTGTATAGAATATTTTCTGGATCAGGTTGCAGATTTATTAGTCATCCTTCAATACCTTGAGACCAGTTCAATTTGTCAGAACTCAATATCATTGCCATTTCCCACAGGATCTTGGTTTTTAAATCAAGGCTAACATCACAAGTAACCTTGGAGGGAAAACGCAATTTATGGTATTGCTGTAAGACCCAGGTCTCAGAGGGATTTAAATCATTTGAATAATCCATTCTTATTTTTTTTTCCCTAGAGAAGTGAAAAGAGGACAGCTACAAATATGATTAATGTTATAATTACTGCTATTAACATGAGTAGCAAGAGTGTTCAACAGAACAGGTTATGTTTATGCTTATTAAATGTTGGACTTAAATAAAGAAAGAAAATGTGTACATATAAGTTATTTTTATCATTGCTGAAGGTGCTGTTTAAATTTGTTTACCTACTCAAATTTATGGGAAGGCCATCATTCAAGGAGTATCTTAAAAACAACCAAAAATACACATGGGGAGGCGGAAAAGATCTCTGGTGGCTGGAAGAGGGGCAGATTTTGGTACTTTGAAAAATGTAATACATTAAATATAAATATAATTTATTTTTATTAGGGAGTTTATACATTGGGAGAAGTTCAGTCTTAAGGTCCATTTTCATATACTCCAAAAAATTAGATAGATTGGGGCACTACACACGTTAAAAAGAAAATGTAATTATGCATTTGCCTTAGTTATCCAGATTGTCTAAGTGAATTATTGTAAGTTCTGAGTTTTCTATTTTACTGTGTACCTGTAGGAATTAAAAAATTTTTTCATAAATTTTTTAAAGATATAGTCAATCAGTTATGCTTAAAATACTCAGTGGCCAGCTTAGTAATTGTTCTTCCTATTTTTTTTTCTCTCTCTCCCTAACTCATTTTCCCTTTCCTTTACTCCTGCATCTCTGGGTTTGCATACTGTATTAGTCAGCTTAGGCTGCCATAATAAAATAACATAGAGTGGGTCACCCAAGCAATAGAAATTTATTTTCTCTCAGTTTTGGAACCTGGAAGTCAAAGATCAGGGGCCAGCATGGTCAGATTCTAGTGAGAGCTTTCTTTCTGGCTTACAAACAGCTGCCTTCACACTGTGTCCTTACATGGTGGAGAGAGAGTTCTGGTGTCTCTTCTTCTTCTGATAAGGGTACCAGTCCCATCAGATCAGGACTCCACCCATATGACTTCACTTAACTTTAGTCACCTCCTTAAAGACCCTATTTCCAATATAGTCACACGGGGGTTAAAGCTTCAGCATATGAACCCTGGCTGGACACAAGTCAGTCCCTAGTACATATCTTAAATATTAACACAAAAACATTTGCCTCAAGATCTGCTTCCTTGGAACCAAAACTATGACTGGATTCCCTCCAAATATATTTGAGCACTCTTACATGGTGTGTAATAATTTTGGTAATAATTTTGTAATATTGTGACATGCATATACATATAAATGAAAATTATAATAAAATTTGGCTCTTTAACAAATTATTATAATCAGCATAGAAACATGATTTTTTTCTCTAATCCATTTTTTTTCTGTGATGCTGTTTCTCTTCCCATTGTGGACTTACTTTTTGCTCTTCTTTACATAAGCTTTCTCAAAGTAATCTCAACTTGTCCCATTTATCTCCTCTGATTCTCTCTTAAACTCACTCCCAACAGGCTTTCATTCCCCCAATGAGAACAATGATATTGTTCTCATTTTTCATCCACTCTGGTAGGTATTCTTCAAGGTGTCTGCCATCAGTTCCTTTTTTCCTGTATAAGCATGCTTCCCCTCACAGTAACAGGTGTAGTCTACCTCAACTACCCCTGAATCTGGACTAGTTCATCAACAGTGTGTTGCAAAAGTGACATTTGGAGACATCTGAGATTGTATTGTAAGAAGGTTTGCAGCTTCTGCCTGAATCTCTTGGATAACTTTTTCTTAGGATGCTGCCTCTGGAAACAGCCTTCATGATCAAAGCCACCTAAGCCAGATGGGGAGGTGACAGATATGTGTTCCTCTTGGCAGCCAGTATTAGTTTCCTACTACTGTCGTAATAAATTACCACAAACTTAGAATCTTCAGACAAAATAATTATCTTTCAGGTCTGCCTGAAAGTTATCAGCCTGAGCTAAAATCAGTGTTGGCAGGGCTACATTTTCTTCTGGAGACTCAAGGAGAGAATCCATTTTCTTGCCTTCATGAGTTTCTAGAGGTCACTTGCATTCCTTGCCTGGTGGACCCCTTCTTCAACCTGCAAAGCCAGTAATGAGTGTTGAGTCTTCCACACATCGCTTCACTTCACACTGAATCTTCTGCCTTCCTCTTCTGTATTTAAGGACCCTTGTGATTACTTAAGGACCCTTGTGATTACATTGATTTCAGTGGGATAATCCAGGAAATTTTCCTTATCTTAAGATCAGGTGATTAGCAACCTTAATTCCATCGGCTGCCTTGATTTTCCTTTGCCATATATCATGGTTAATTCCAAGGTTATGGGGATTAGAACTCGTACATCTTTGGGAGGTTACTTTCCTGCCTACCACACTGCTCAACCTGAGCATCAAGCTGTCAGCAAAAACCACTACCATGTGAGTGATCCATCAGGGACGTTCAGACCATTAGGGCTTTCAGATGACTAGAGCTACACGGATATCTAATTGCAACTGCTTGAGGGACCCCAAGTGGGAATCACCCAACCAACACAAGTCAACACATAGAACCAGAAGACATAATAATAAATTCATGTGTTAAGCCCTGAATTTTAGGATGGGTTGCTATACCACAATACATAATGGGAACCTCATCTTGCTAACTTAACAGTCAATTTTCTTACTCTTTATTTTCATTGAGCTATCAATCAGCACCATTTGACAGAGCTGGTGACTCCCTATTTTTTTGGCATACTTTCTTGCTTGACTTTTAGCACATCACACATTTCTGGGATTTCTTTTATCTTTATAGTTGTTTTCTCAGGCCCTTTGCTAATTCTTCCTCTTCTATCCAACCTCATAACGTTGGAGTGGCCTAGTGCTCTGTCCCTATTCCTCTTCCATATTTATATTTTATCCTTAGGTAATCTCAGTCTCATAGACTTAGATACTAACTATATGCCAACTCCCATGTTTATACCTCCTGTTCAGAATTCTCTGCAAGATGATACTGAAAAATCCAATGGACTCCATGACATTTCCACTTGGATATGAATTGCCATCTCAAATTTTAATTCCCCAAAACTGCCTCTAAATCTGTGCCATGCACAGTTCTTCATCTTAATCGTTAGAAAATCCATTCTTGTAATTTGTCAGGGCCTGCACCTTGTAATCATCCCTTTTCTCTCATATCTCATGCTCAAAACAAAAATCCATCAGGAGCTATGAAAGGGAGACAGATAACTGGATGGTTATGAACAGTCTCTTCACATTCCTGCCTCTGAATGACACATATCACTTCTACCCAAAGCCAAATGACTAGAGCTAATCACCTTTACCTGCAAAATGTTGGCAAGTGTGGAGGAGTAGATGGACTATTTGGGAACCACCACTGTCTCTAGTATAACTTCTTTATGGTCTATGTAAAGAACTCTAATACACAAATTTCACATTTTGTTTCACTTAGGTTTCCCTCATACTCCTTTTTTTAATAAACTTTAAAATTTTTTAAATTTATTTATTTAGGCTGTGATGGATCTTAGTTGTGGCCCACAGGATCTTCATTGCGGCATGCGGGATCTTTTAGTTGCGGCATGCAAACTCTTAGTTGCAGCATGCATGCAGGATCTAGTTTCCTGACCAGGGATTGAACCTGGGCCTCCTGTATTGGGAGCATGAAGTCTTACCCACTGGACCACCAGGGAAGTCCCTTCCCTCATACACTTAATTTGGAGCGTAGGTTGTGTTGTCCCTAAGGAATGTTTAAATGATTTAAGTGAAGTTCGAAGTCTACTGCCAGTAAGTGTTGTAGAATTCACACACGCATCCCTGCCCTCTGATTTTTACTCAGAATGCCTTCTCATATGCTGTACAGAAGCACTTAATTACTTTTCACTCTTGAAGTTAAATAGACTCCTTTATGACGTTTTCTCTTCCCATACAAACACACACACACACACACACACACAACACATGGTCTTACAAAATTTCCAGTGGGTTTATGGCTATCCTATAGTTTTTGACCCTTTTTCTTTCTACATGCTATTGTTTACAACAGACGCAAGCACGTAGTCAGAAACAAAACCGGCAGCTGGCTCTCTGGAATTTACTATTCTCAGAGAGCTCAGTAATGTATACGTATATTTGAGCCCTGCCCCCAATTTTACCAACATGCTCAGCTCCCGAGTGTCACCTATTGCTAAAAGTGCCTTGGGGGGAAAGTGATAATTACTATAAATGGACATATTTTCATAAATAACCCAGGGAATTCCATTCTACAGGTATAATGAACACTCTCATTCCTAAAGACAAAAATGTCTACTGCACCTTTACTCTTTCACCCTCATGAACACATCTACATCTGTGATAACAATTGCTACATCAGTCCTGGAATTTGTATTTGGCTTATGTTACACATGAGTCAGTGTAAGTGTGGCATAATTATTGCTGTTTCACAGAGTAACCACATGTGTACATCTCACCACTAAATACCAGAATTTAGCATGCTGCTTGGCACATAGTAGGCACTCAGTAAAAATATGTTGACTGAATACGTAAAACAATGAAATTATTAAGTCTAATCTCGCTATATTGAAAAAGACAAGTCACTCATAAAGCAAGGATTATCAAAACAAAATCATCTTCTAAGATACATCACCTGTTAACTGCAAGATTCTAATCAATAACTTGACCTACTTGCATAATACCTCACATAATGTTGATGTGAGGATTAAGTAAATGATTCATCCAAATCACCTACCTTGTACCTGACACATTGGAACAATTCAATACACATTTAAAACAAAAAAAAAATAGATAGCATCAACCAAAAGAAGTAATAAAACATAGATTTTAGAAATTCCTTTGGAAAGGAAGGCTAAGAAATATTTTCCTAAATTGTTTATTCTAAAACCTTGAAAAGATAATATCTGTAAGAAAGACCCTCTCAAAATCTTTGCAAGAAATACTAGCTTGTACATTTATAATTACACCAAACTTTGCTAGGTTATCTCTCCTAGATCCCATCAGTTAACAATAAAAAAAAAATTCAAAATATTTGAACTGAATAGTAAGCTTACAATATGCCCTATTAACTTCACAAATTCTACAAGTAGGTATGTGGCATGTATGCTATTAATTTCTCTGGCGTAATACTTGAATGCATAGGATTTGTATGCCAGAGATTACGAAGTATTTTTTTCACAAACATTGAGTACTGAAGTAGCCCTTTCTCTTTTTGTATAAGCATTGCTTATAAACTTTGTTTTCATTCTTCACAAAAAGCTAGACACAAACCTGTTATTCCAGGGCTCTCAGCAGTGTTCAGAGGAGCACCAGGCTTCTTTCCACGGTCTCATTTTAACATGTATCCACTTCCTGGATCTGGAAAAACAAAATGACTGATTTAGGCCAAGTCATTATGGAAAATAGTCTACCATTTTTAAAATTTGATCATTTACAAAATAATTTGTAACCTTTTTTGTGATTTCTATCCTCATTCCCTAGTTTACTTTGAGGTGCTTTCCGTCTCTTTCCACAATTTCCTTTTCTTAAGAGTTCTCAGAGTATGAACATGTCTATCCTCTCTCCCAACCTTTGTAAACTTTCCCTGAACCTTTTCTTCTTCTTTATTCAAGCCCCTTGAAAATATCCTATATGTGCTAGCTTCTTCTACTCACCTCCCAACTCTCCCTCTCCAACTAGCATCTTAAAAGATCCTTAGCTAATATCACAGGAACAAAAAGGAGAAGAACTGTTTTGAAAAGAAAGGCTGTTTGACAACAGTGTTAAATGCCATGCAGAGGACAACGAATGATGTTGACACATAAAGAAAATCAAAAATGACTTGACCTTTTATAGACTCCCCAGTTATCTCACTCCCATTAGTGATATCTCTTCCCCTCATCCATATCATGGTTAGAGTTAAGTTTCTGAAATGAAAATCTTCATATATCAATACCATGATGACATTTTTCAATAGTTCTCTTAACTTGCAGATTGCAGTCTTATCTCCTTAATACTGTGGATAAGCCCCAGTTTTCGGGACCCTGCTTGTCATTTCAATAAAATATCTTGCCACATGTTCTCATCAGTTGGGTTACAGAAGAACTGAATTCCTAGTTGCTCTATGCCTGCATCAGGTGATTTCATGCTCTGTGCTATGGCTTGGAAGTGTCTGGAACCCCCTTCACATCTTCTTCTAACTGGCAGACACTTTTCCATCACTAACAGTCTCACTTTAGAGATCACTGCATAATTTTCTGACTCTAGACAAATTCACTTAGATGCTTCTCTTTCTAGTCATTCACCTTACTTCTACGGTATGAGTACTGCTATAATTATTTGTTAACTTATTTTTCTCCGTACTGCTGTCTAAGCCACCTCTAGGCAAGGAATGTGTATTTCTTCTTGTGTAACTAGGATACAAAATGACTGACAAAATTATGGTATTTGATAGATGCCGATCTGAACTAAAAGATAGTATATGACCCTTTACTTATAATGTTTAAATTATTTGAATACTAATATTTAGTATTTGTGAGTGCAAGAGGTTTGGAGTAAAAATGACATGGCATGAGTGTCCTGGCTGAATGATGTAAGGTCAATTTATTTAAATGTTTTGGTCTCTGGCACCTCACTTGCTACATGCAGATACTGATTTTTCACTTCAGAGTATTGTTGTATTGCTAACTTCTTTAAACAGTGCATCACTTGCCTATACAGTAGGTGCTCAATAGATGCTAGCTATGTCTATCTTACCTTGTGCTTTGCCTCTGTAGTCAACCACTAGTTTTTCTTTGTAATACTAAAACTCCCTTAATACAGAAGGTATTGGATAATATAGAATAGAAAACCAAATGATATTATTTATCCAAGTTAAACACTAAAAATCTTCTACATTGAGTGAGGAATCAGAGAACTCAGCATTTCTAAGATCTTTGAAAACCAGAGCATCAGCCTTATGGCCCAATCAGCCTATTCTGTGTGTGCAGGCATTTGTTTTGGAAAGACTCACAATGGGGTAATTACCTATTCACTTTAACAGCCTTGGCTGTAGCTACCACTGAATCAATGTAAGTTAATGTAGCAGATCAAGTTTTTTTTTTTTCTTTTAGTTAGTTTGCTTCTAAAACAGTGAAAGATAATGAGTAACAGAAGATGAAAACACAAACATACACACATATATAAAGGAAAATACTTTATATTCTCACACTAAATATGCAGTAAATGATGCAAAACACAAAATACATTCTGCACAGTATTTCTCCCAGACACCAAATTTAGAAATAAGTCCAAGGTATGACTAAGACTATGAATTTAGCTAGAATTTAATACTAGAATAAGAAACCTACAGTCTGGGAAAATTTCCAACCTTAGCAAACATAACTGTAAGTAGCTTTCTTTTCTCTCTGAGTTTTTATTTCAGACTGCCTCAGAAGCATGCTACCTTCTTCTTTTACCTGGAGTTATGGTATCCAACTCCCTGAATTAAACACATTAGAGACTCTTGAGAAGTCACAGACAATGGATCACCAGAGATCAAGAGAGGAAGAAGATATTTTCTAATGAAATTATCCTTAACCACAATATTAAAGCATGTAATCATTCTCCTAATCTGTAACATAAAATAAAGTGTACTATTACCTTGCAAAATTCATTTTGGCATGACACTATTATGGATTAAGGTATTATCCATCAGTCTTGATGATAATAAATGAAAAGATCTATAAGCAGTTTCACTCTCCCACCAATATATTAAAACAAAAGCAGTCTGCAATTAGGCAACATTTCAGTTTATCTGTACCAATACATTGATTTCATCAATAACTTATTCAAGTCACTAATTGATGACAGGATTGCCCTTTCACACAGCTATGGAAACAAATGAGAAATCCAACAGAAAATAGTGTCAGTTTCCACAAGTTTAGCTGCTTTGTGAAATATCAAGCAAACATATTTACGATAAAACTCAGTAGATTCATAAATTAAAAATAACATACTATTGATGAAGATGACATTTTTTTCACTATGGACAGTATATCTGAATTGTAATTAATAATGCCATCTAGTATCAAAATCCCTTCAGATTTGTAAATCCAAAATATAAATAATGAAATGTTGAAAACAATTTTAGTATGCACACCTCGTCGTTAAAAAAATCAAGATGAACTCTACAACAGCTCCAAAACATTAGAAAAGATATAAAAATCTATAATTTGCTAGATTATGTATATATGATAATATACAATAATTAACTGGCTTTTAGCAATTTGCTTAAATCTTTAGACCATATATTCTACATATATATATTAGAATATTATGCAAAAATATAGAGAAATCATGTAATGTACACCCACATGCCCATTACCTTGATTAGATAATCAAAATTTTTTCCATATTTATATCTTCTATTTTTGCTAAAATATTTAATTAAATTATTAACATTATGAATCTTCACTATGAAATATTTTATTATGCTTTTCTAAATAAATCAGGACATTTTAGTACTTAAAAGTAATATTCTATTACAGCTAAAAAATTAATTATTGCAACATTAAAGCAATTGTTCATTAAAATAACCTGATACACATCTCATATTCAAATTCCCAAATTGCCACATTATTGTTTCCTTACCCCTGTTGCCTTAGTCAGTTCAGGCTGCTACAACAAAATACCATGCACTGGGTGGCTTATTAAAAAAAACAGAAATTTATTTCTTATAGTTCTGGAAGCTGGAAAGTCCAAGATCAAGGCACTGGCAGATTTGGTGTCTGGTGAGGGTTAGGACCCACTTCGTGGTTCATAAACAGCCACTGTCTTCTTGCTGTGTCCTCACATGCCAGAAGGAGTGAGAGAGGTCTCTGGTGTCTCCTCATCAGGGCACTAAACCCCACATCCTAATACCATCACATAAGGGTTAGGGCTTCAACATATGAATTTAGGGGTGAAACAAAGATCCAGTCTCAACACCTTTATTTCCTATACACGAAAAATTTTTAAGTCTCTATGTGACTCAAGTGAAACATTTTTGGTGAGAATACCTCATGGGTAGTGTGTATTTGTAGTGAATACTGCAGCACATGGGTAGTAGGTACATAGTGTTTTGTCTTTCCATTCACAGTGATGCCTAAGTTATTCACCAAGTGAGGGCAGAGATAGCTTTAT
Organism: Hyperoodon ampullatus; assembly: GCF_949752795.1. NCBI lineage: Eukaryota > Metazoa > Chordata > Mammalia > Artiodactyla > Ziphiidae > Hyperoodon > Hyperoodon ampullatus. The sequence continues at coordinate 45,664,091 of NC_136922.1, forward strand.
TCATCCCTTGAAAACGTACATTTTTTTCTTCCCTGAGACTAGAAATACTGGATGGTGTAATATTTTTGTACCCTGAGAAAAATTTGCCCACCAACTTTTCATCCAATAGCTATAAAATGGTGATTTTCTAAAGCTTTCTTACCTTCACGTTTATTGGACTGCTCTCTTCTGTAAAGAAGAGCTTTCCCGATAAAGTAAAGCTATTCGATTAATGTGTAATATAATATCTTCCAGAAAGAATATTTTATTTATTTTAATTAACAATTTTTATGGGTAAAAATGTGATAAAATAGCCACATCAGATAGTAAAAATATGTTTTTGTTTGGCTGTAAGAAGCTTTCTCTTTTATTATTATGGTTTCACAGATTTTTATATATTTAATTTTGTCCAATTAATTATAGTACTTATTTCATTTTTAAAAATTTCATTGAAGTATACATACATCTAGAAAGACACAAAAAACATAAGTACATAAATTTTCGCAAAGTACAGATCACGTGTCTTAACACTCAGATGAAAAAGTGAACTTAGAAGCATCTCAGAAACCTCCCTTATGCCCTTCTCCTGTCACCCAAAAATCTTCCAACAAACAAAAGCTCAGGACCAGATGGCTTCACAGGCGAATTCTAGCAAACATGTACAGAAGAGCTAACACCTATCTTTCCCAAATTCTTCCAAAATATAGCAGAGGGAGGAACACTCCCAAACACATTCTACAAGGCCACCAGCACCCTGATACCAAAAGCAGACAAAGATGTCACAAAGAAAGAAAACTACAGGCCAATATCACTGATGAACAGAGATGCAAAAATCCTCAACAAAATACTAGCAAACAGAATCCAACAGCACATTAAAAGGATCATACACCATGATCAAGTGGGGTTTATTCCAGGAATGCAAGGATTCTTCAATATACGCAAATCAATCAACGTGATACACCATATTAACAAACTGAAGGATAAAAACCATATGATCATCTCAATAGATGCAGAAAAAGCTTTCAACAAAATTCAACACTGATTTATGAAAAAAACCCTCCATAAAGTAGGCATAGAGGGAACTTACCTCAACATAATAAAAGTTATATATGACAAACCCACAGCCAACATCGTTCTCAATTGTGAAAAACTGAAAGCATTTCCACTAAGATCAGGAACAAGACAAGGTTGCCCACTCTCAACACTATTATTCAACATAGTTTTGGAAGTTTTAGCCATAGTAATCAGAGGAGAGAAAGAAATAAAAGGAATCTGAATCGGAAAAGAAGAAGTAAAGCTCTCACTGTTTGCAGGTGACATGATACTATACATAGAGAATCCTAAAGATGCTACCAGAAATCTACTAGAGCTAATCAATGAATGTGGTAAAGTAGCAGGATACAAAATTAATGCCCAGAAATCTCTTGCATTCCTATACACTAATGATGAAACATCTGAAAGAGAAATTAAGGAAACACTTCCAGTTACCAATGCAACAAAAAGAATAAAATACCTAGGAATAAACTGACCTAAAGAGACAAAAGACTTGTATGCAGAAACTATAAGACACTGATGAAAGAAATTAAAGATGATACAAACAGATGGAGAGATATACATGTTCTTGGATTGGAAGAATCAACATTGTGAAAATGACTATACTACCCAAAGGAATCTACAGGTTCAATGTAATCCCTATCAAACTACCAATGGCATTTTTCACAGAAGTAGATTTACAAATTGCACAATTTGTATGGAAACACAAAAGACCCCGAATAGCCAAAGCAATTTGAGAAAGAAAAATGGAGCTGGAGGAATCAGGCTCCTGGACTTCAGACTATACTACAAAGCTACAGTAATCAAGACAGTATGGTACTGGCACAGAAACAGAAATATGGATCAATGGAACAGGATAGAAAGCCCAGAGGTAAAGCCACGCACATATGGTCACCTTATCTTTGATAAAGGAGGCAAGAATATACAATGGAAAAAAGACAGCTTCTTCAATAATGGTCCTGGGGAAACTGGAGAGCTATATGTAAAAGAATGAAATTAGAACACTACCTAACACCATACACAAAAATAAACTCAAAATGGATTAAAGACCTAAATGTAAGGCCAGACATTATCAAACTCTTAGAGGAAAACATAGGCAGAACACTTTATGACATGAATCACAGCAAGATCCTTTTTGACCCACCTCTAGAGAAACGGAAATAAAAACAAAAATAAACAAATGGGACCTTGTGAAACTTAAAAGTTTTTGCACAGCAAAGGAAAGCATAAACAAGACGAAAAGAAAACCCTCAGAATGGAAGAAAATATTTGCAAGTGAAGCAACTGACAAAGGATTAATCTCCAAAATTTACAAGCAGCTCATGCAGCTCAATATCAAAAAAACAAACAACCCAATCCTAAAATGGGCAGAAGACCTAAACAGACATCTCTCCAAAGAAGATATACAGATTGCCAACAAACACATGAAAGAATGCTCAACATCACTAATCATTAGAGAAATGCAAAGCAAAACTACAGTGAGTTATCACGTCACAGCAGTCAGAATGGCCATCATCAAAAAATATACTAACAATAAATGTTGGAGAAGAGCTGTTGGTGGGAATGTAAATTGATACAGCCACTATGGAGAACAGTACGGAGGTTCCTTAAAAAACTAAAAATAGAACTACCATATGACCCTGCAATCCTACTAGTGGGCATATACCCTGAGAAAACCATAATTCAAAAAGAGTCATGTACCAAAATGTTCATTGCAGCTCTATTTACAATAGCTAGGACATGGAAGCAACCTACGTGCCCATCAACAGATGAATGTATAAAGAAGACGTGGCACATGTATACAATGGCATAATACTCAGCCATAAAAAGAAACGAAATTGTGTTATTTGTAGTGAGGTGGATGGACCTAGAGTCTGTCATACAGAGTGAAGTAAGTCAGAAAGAGAAAAAAAAATACCGTACGCTAACACATATACATGAAATATATATGTGTTATATATGAAATGTAAAAAAAAAAAAAAAAAAAGGTTCTGAAGAACCTAGGGGCTGGACAGGAATAAAGACGCAGACGTAGAGAATGGACTTGACGACACAGGGAGGGCCAAGGGTAAGCTGGGACGAAGTGAGAGAGTGGCATGCACTTATATATACTACCAAATGTAAAATAGATAGCTAGTGGGAAGCAGCCTCATAGCCCTAGGAGATCAGCTCGGTGCTTTGTGACCACCTAGAGGGGTGGGATAGGGAGGGTGGGACAGAGATGCAAGAGGGAGGAGATATTGGGATATATGTATATGTACTGCCGATTCACTTCATTATACAGCAGAAACTATCACACCATTGTAAAGCAATTATACTCCAATAAAGATTAAAAAATTTTTTTAAAGGAGCATGGAATTCTGAGCATTAATTCCTTGTTTCAGTGTGTTGTCAGTGTGTATAAAAATAGACTTTGCCACCTGATTTATAGAAAAATAAATATAATTAAATTTTAAAAAATAGACTTTGTTCTCATAGAATAAATTTCTCTTGGGAATTCCCCTTGGGGGGGGATATATGGACACATATCAATGAGGATTGGTTCAAGTGCATATAATAATAATAATAATAATTTGAATTAAACACACTAGAATTTATTCTATCTCATTAAAATGAAAACAAAACAAACATTACCAAAGGTATCAACAACAACAAAAATACAGCATCAACAACAAAATGCAGGACTTCCTAAGGCAATATGAAAGCTCTGTAAAGTCATTTTACTTCTCTCTGCTAGGCTGACTTCTATACTCAAGGTCAGAGCACAGACCAGTATACACAAACAGCACAGCCATCATGTTTAGCTCTTCCAGGCAAAGAAAAGGGAGGAAGAACCATATAAGTGTCCTAAACAGCTGGGTGAGGTTTTTTTTTTTTTTTTTTTTTTTTTTTTTTTTTTGCGGTATGCAGGCCTCTCACTGTTGTGGCCTCTCCCGTTGCGGAGCACAGGCTCCAGATGTGCAGGCTCAGCGGCCATGGCTCACGCGCCCAGCCGCTCCGCGGCATGTGGGATCTTCCCAGACCGTGGCACAGACCCGCGTCCCCTGCATCGGCAGGCGGACTCTCAACCACTGCGCCACCAGGGAACCCCTGGGTGAATTTTTTTAATCAGCCTTCCTAGGAGTTCCACATGGCATTTCTGCTTACAAGTGCTTGGCCAGAACTAAGTCACACTGTCACATCTAGCTGCAAAGGAGGTTGAGAAATACAGTCTAGGAAATGTGTCCCAGTGAAAAATGGGCTCTTTTACAAAACAAATGTGAGAAATTTGATTTGGTGTATAAAATTATGAGTCAGCCACAGTCTTCCCCTTTGCCTTGCCTCATTTGCATCATCCTTATTTCTATACATAGACAAGCTTTACTTCTCATAACCCCAGATTCTCTTTAAGTTACTACTAGATCTATATCTGGACTAGTTTGGCTTCCCAGATCAGGTTCATATGTGTCTTCTCCTGGTCTACTAAGCTATAAACTGAATGATAACTCATCTGCTTCAAAATCACTCATTTCACACTGATGGACAAGGAACAACACAGCTCATTAAAACTCCTTTCTATATGAGGGGTAAATAGGTAATATTTAGCAGTACCTGGTTCCTGGTCAACAATATTGATATTTAGGCTGCACTAAGCATAAGTTACTTGATTAGCCCACAACTTTGCACTCCAGAATGCTACTCCTGGCACATTATCCCCCATTGCCATATCAAAACTGGAGTGTGGATTATAACTTTAGCAGCTCATCTTCTCTTGGTGCAGGGCACCAAGACAAGCTTCTGTAGGTAGAATTAGAGTTTCTTTTATAATACAGTTTCCTCAAAAAACCGGTAAACTCTGGGTCTGTATTTTTTTGTCAATATGTGTTTGAACAACTACAAGCTTTATCAGGCAGTAATATTTAAGCTTAATGTCTCAGATCTTTACTTGCCAGCTTCAGTGCTTTTTCTATCCATCTCTCATAATTTACTGGCCCATGCTGCAAAGTCTTCTTAAACAATAGGCTCTGCTGGGAAGGAAATATTTAATTCAGTCTTTACCAGTACACTCATCACCTTGTACAATGAAGCACAAATCTTATTTTTTAAGACTGCATTTTCTAAATTTGCCAAGCCCCCAAATTACAGCACTCTTAGTCTCATATTACAAATTCTTTTTATAGAAGTTATGTTTGGATGTTTTCTTCCATTTTTTGTTTTGTTTAAAATATTTTCCCCTTGTCTAGAAATAATAGTTGTATGCAGAGAAGAGGTGAGAAATTTGGGTGGCTTATAAATTCTTAAATCAAGAGCACCCTCTTCTACTGCTTGTATTTATTGTATTGATTTAATACATTCAGTTTCTTTAAGTGATGGGTTATTGTACTGAGAGAATAGGTGTTATGTCATTCAATTCTTATTTCCTTCTTTTTCTTCACCACCGAGAATCATAGGGTCATCTCTGCCTACTAAATGACTTATCTCTTCCCCAGGGGCACTGCTTTATCAAGATTGCCACCTCTGATCTCATTCAGTCTTAAAGCCTATTTTATTCTCCCATACAGGAGTCAGCAAACTATAACCCAGGAGCTAAATCCAGCCCTCTGCCTATATTTGTAAATCATATGTTTTGGGAAATAACCATGCCTATTTTTTATATATCGTCTAAGACTGTGTTCATGCTACAATGACAGAATTGAGTAGTACCACAGAGAACATTATGGGCTGCAAAGCCTAATAAAATACTATTTGGACCTTTACATAAAAGGTTGGCAATCCCTGCCATGGTAGCTAGTACTCTGATCTATTCATTTCAGAAATATTCAGTGTATTTCTTAACTAAGTAGGTATATTGGTTTTCTAGGGCTTCTATAACCAAGTGCCACAGAATGAATGGCTTAAACAACAGAAATTAATTTTCTCACAATTCTGGAGTCTAGAAGTCCAACATCAAGGCATCAGCAGGGTTGGTTCCTTCTAAAGCCTCTCTTCTTGGCTTATAGATGGCTGTCTTCCTCTTACATTTTCACATGGTCTTCTCTCTGTGTATGTCTGCATCCTAATCTTTTCTTATAAGGACACCAGTTATATTGGATTAGGGTCCACTCTAATGACCTGATTTTAAATTAATTACCTCTTTAAAGGTCATATCTTCAAATACAGTCATATTTTGAGGTACTGAGGGTAGGACTGCAACATAATGAACTTGGGGGACACACAATTCAGACAGCGGGATTTTCTTCTCTGAGGGTGATCTATGTTTTTTCACCCTTAGGTCCCCACTTCTCTGTCCCCTTTTTTCTTTCACATACCTCTTCACTCTATGCTCTAATGTGGACTCCAGAGCTGACTTTGCTGACTTTGGGTATTTTTTTGAGTGCTTACATTTAATGTGAAGTTGTAAGATCCTCAGTCTCCTAGTTATATGTACACAGGCATATATATATATATATATATATATATATATATGGGTAGGGGTGGTTCATCAAATTTTAAGGATGGATATAGACATACGGATTCGTTGGCTACCATTAACCTAAGGAAAGCTGAAATAATAAGCTTGTTTCTGACAGGTTGCTTTTCCTTCCTCATGAATTTTACTCCCTCTTTCATTTAACTGTATTAAACAGTTATTTTGAAATATTTATCTGATAATTCTGATATTTAAAATATTTGATGGTTCATTTTGTTGTTTATTGTTGTAGCTTTAAAGGATTAGTTTGATTTTCTTTTATTTCTTTCAGCTGGGAATTTAGCCTCTGTGTGTTGTCATTTCTCTATTTATATGCAGAGTTTTTTGGGTTTTTTTTGCGTTACGCGGGCCTCTCACTGTTGTGGCCCCTCCCGCGGCGGAGCACAGGCTCCGGACTCGCAGGCCCAGTGGCCACGGGCACATGGGACCAGCCGCTCGGCGGCATGTGGGATCCTCCCAGACCGGGGCACGAACCCGCGTCCCCTGCATCGGCAGGCGGACCCCCAACCACTGCGCCACCAGGGAAACCCCAGAGCTTTTTTTTTTTTTTCTGTACAACTATTCAAGCATTCCAAAAACCTGGAAGAGTGACGTACGGGAATAATATTAGTAACACAATCAATTAGAGGAAGCACTGCTAGTCTACACACACACACATACACATCTCTGCTTGCTCCCCACTGTTTCTCAGTAGTAGTGATATTTTCAGAATCAGGTTTTCTATGTTTATAGAGCTGTGTCATACAGGCAAACTCATTCTCTGTGTGTGTGATGAGAGGAGACCATATTAAGTTAGTGGACTAAGAAAACTGTATGATTGATTTTTACACATTTGTTGTTCTTTGGTATCTTCCATATAAGCTAGCCATAGAACTTGAAAACATTTAAAATTCTATTATTAAATAAAACAGAAGTAAGTTTTTAAAATAGATAAAATACTTAAACTAAAACCAAAAGACTAAAAACTAAAGAAGGTAATGTCAGAATGACTAATTTGTATCTCAGTTTGGATTATTCTATCATGCCTACAGCAGATATCAGAATTTTGGACAAGTTAAATATTAATTTTTGAAAGAGAAATATATAAAACATTGAAATGTTTATTGGCTTTCTCATCATTCATCAAGTTAATAAACATTTATTTGGAATATATTATGAATTCTGTGTTAGAAATTGAGCATTCCTTGGATTATGATGAAGAAGTGCCACATAGAAAGTGAGAAATCAAATTTAAGATTAGAGAATAGTCGGTTTTTCAGGCAGTTTTATATGAATCACATAAAAACTCTGAACACAAGTAACATATAAAGTTGAGATTTTGCAAGGCAGTATAAATGGGAGGTGAGAGAGGCCAGGACTTTTCAAGGGTGGTACTAAAATGATGAACAATAGATTACAATTAATATTTTTATGAAGTCAAAGAATTTTAGTTGTATATGTACTGGAACAAGTCATGTGAAAGGATAGGAGATGGTTGGTATAAAGGGTGAAATATTCGAAATAGTGCTTTTAGAAAAGACTCACTTTCTGGTGTAAAACTGGAAATGGCTGACTGAGGTGGTATGGTCAAAAATATCATTAGAAATAAATGCACCAATGAGTGAAGAAGTCAGGGAACTGAGGGGTCACCTTCCAAGATGATAGGAGTAGGCATTAAAATAAAGATTGTTATACGGGAGCCAAAATCTTTAAGAAATGAAGTAGAATCGTTAGAAGATTAGAATGGTAAAGGTCATGGACTGTCAGGAGGGACAGATTGCACCCACATACTTTGAGGAACAGGATTGATTTATTTCCTTCCCCTCTCACTTCCCACGAAAGAGGTGAAGAACTTGAATGCAAAGTTGAGTGGGGAACCAGAAGGTCACCAACCTCATCTTATATTTGCTTACTGCTCAGTGTCAAGTTCATGAGGTCACTGATATTTGGACAAACTTCCAAAAGTGATGGTGGTGAAAATAAAGAGAGAAAAAACTGTTTCAGTTTAGCCTTTATAAGAAAAAAGTTACTAGCCTGTTTTGTTGGGCCATCAAATTTTAGAGGTTTAGCCTATACCCTTAAAGTCACACAAGAGAAAACCAAAGATTGTATAAATTAAGTGACTTTCTCAAGCTCACACAACGTGTTATTGGCCAAATCTGGACTAATTCTAGGTTTCTGACTCCCAGTTCATATCCTTTCCTCTAGGCAGGTTTATTCTCCTCTAAGAAGGATTTTCCAGGTACAGTATATGTACTAGATTAATTTTAGGACATACAGTAAAGTTTATTCTTTCATAAATATTTAAAAAGCAGGAAATAATTCTCTTTTGGTATAAAGAATACTTAGGATTCTCATCTATAAGGATTCTTGACAATGAGGAAATAGTGACAGCTTTGGCATGCATTCTTTCATTCAAACAAAAGCAATTCTTTAAATTCTAAAATTCCATGGCATTTACACAATTTGATGCTAGTAAAGCAATAGCATCACCAAAATGTCCTTAATATAGCCTCAAGGAGAGTATCTTTGCAACGGTTTGTTTTAACAGTTTTATTTCTATCTGAAAAGGTTTTTTGCCTTGATGAAAGTAACTGGGAAGAAAACACAATGTTCTTATTTGTGGCTTAGAGACTGATCACAGCACTGCTACATCTATAAATAAGCTTCTGTGAGAGTCCCAGAAGTCCTGCCACAAGTCCACTGTCACGGTTTATTGGCTAATCAGCAAAGAATTGAAATCTTGATTGGCTTTATTTGTTGGCTGATTGAAACACTGAGATAGGAAGTAGTGGACAGATTAATTAATTTGTGCTGGGGAATCCAAAGTTAATCTAAAGAATGCTGTCACTTTGATTGATGGCTGTGTGAGAGAAGTCTTTAAAAACCATCATGAATCGTCACTCTGTGGGCACATAAATACAAGGTTTTGTCTATTTAACTGATTGAATTCTACTGAACAATGCAGAATACTAATGTTTCTCTGTGCATTACAATTACCACACGTTTTAAAGCTGGACTACACAGGACAGAGAAAAATGGACAAAAAATATTACTAAAAACAAACACTTGAATCTTATCATGTTCAAGAAATATGAATTTCCACTTTACTAACATATTATCTATGCAGCTTATTTTATGAGTTGTTTTAAGCTAATTGTCAAAATAATTTTACAAATTTGTAGTATATTCTAATTATAAACCTATAATTGTAAGACAGTATTTTTTTCTAAAACACCAGAATAGGGCTTCCCTGGTGGCACAGTGGTTGAGAGTCCGCCTGCCAATGCAGGGGACACAGGTTCGTGCCCCGGTCCAGGAAGATCCCACATGCCGTGGTGCGGCTGGGCCCGTGAGCCATGGCTGCTAAGCCTGTGCGTCCGGAGCCTGTGCTCTGCAACGGGAGAGGCCACAACAGTGAGAGGCCTGCGTACCACAAAAAACAAAACAAAACAAAAAAACAAAACAAAACAAAAAACAGAATAAGATTTTTATACTTATACAATCTTTAGAAAAGCAAAGAAACACGAACATCTAACATTAATTAATATTAAAAACTCTTTATGAAGTATAATTGGCATACAATAAGTTGAACATATTTAAAATACACAAATAGAAGAGTTTTGACATGTGTATACACCTGAGGAATTATTCTAAACATCAAGATAAAGAACATGTTAATCACCTTAAAAAAATTTCCTTATATCCCATTTCAATCCCTCCCTTTCTCTGCTCCCCAGTCCCATTAGATCTCGGGCAAACACTGATGTGATTTATGAGATTTTCTAGAATTTTATATAAGTGTAATTGTAGAGTACATATTCCTTTTTGTCTGGCTTCTTTCACTCAGCATAATTATTTTGAAATGTATATTATTGCATAGTTGTTGCATATAACAATATTTCATTATGTTCTATTATTGAATCGCATTCCATTGTATGGACATGCCATAATTTGTCTATTCTATTATTGAATAGCATTCCACTGTATGGATATTCATTGTGTGGTATGCCATTTCAGATAAAACTTCTATTAACATCTGTGCACAAGTCTTTTTTTTTTTTTTAAGATTTATTCATTATTTATTTATTTATTTATTTATTTATTGGCTGTGTCGGGTCTTATTTGCAGCATGTGGGATCTTCGTTGTGGTGCGAGGGCTTCTCTCTAGCTGTGGTGGCGGGTTTTCTCTTCTCCAGTTGTGGCGCACATGCTCCAGGGCGCATGGGCTCTGTAGTTGTGGCACACAGGTTACAGAATCTGTGGGTTCTGTAGTTTGCGGCACGTGGGCTCTAGTTGAGGTGCTCAAGGTCAGTAGTTGCAGCATGCGGGCTTAGTTGTCCCGCGGCTTGTGGGATCTTAGTTCCCTGACCAGGGATCGAACCCACTTTCCCTGCATTGTTAAGGCAGATTCTATACTGCCTGACCACCAGGGAAGTGTCTGTGCACAAGTTTTTATATGGACTTATGCTTCTATTGCTTTTGGGTAAGTAGGAGTGATGTGAATGGATTACATGACAAGTACAACTTTAAAAAAAAAACGCCAAACTTTTTTCCAAAGAGTTCCATTTTACATTCCCATCAGCAGTGTAACAGAATTCCCATTCTTCCACATCCTCAACAACACTTGGCATGGTCAATTTTAATTTTAGCCTTTCTACTAGGTGTGAGTAGAGTCTTATTGTGTTTGCAGTATGCATTTCCTTAATGACTATGATGTTATGCATCTTTTCATATGTTTATTTGCCATTTATTTATTTTACCTAATGAAAAATATCTGTTCAAATATTTCTTTTTTTTTAAAGCGGTTGAGTTTTAGAAGTCCTTTACCATTCTGCATACAACTACTTTATCAGATATTTGATTTGCAAATATGTTCTTCCAGTCTATTGCTTTTTTTCATTTACTGGCTATTTGTTTTCTATTTGCCCTATCTGTTCTTTGTTCCCTTTTTTTCTCTTTTTACTTTCTTTGGATTAATTATTTTTCATAATTTAATTTTACCTTCTTTATTGATTCATAAGCTATAACTTGTTGTGCTATTTTAGTGCCTCTTTTAGGGTTTATTGCAGACATCCTTATCAGAATGTACTTTCAAGTGATATTATGCCACAGTCTATGTAGTATGCAAACTTTACTCTATCATACTCTCCTTTCATTCCTTCTGTTTGGTGCTGCAGTTTTCAAACAATTTGCTTTTACATATATTACAAGTTGCACAATAAATTGTTATTTTTGTTTAAACAGTTGATTATCATTTAAAGATACTGAAATAATATGAAAAATACCTAATTTATTTACCCACATTATTACCATTTACCGTGTTCTTCATTTTTGGGGGTATAGATCCAAATTACCATATAATTTTTCTTCTGCCTGACAAACTCATTGTTCTTTCTTGTAATATGCATATGCTAGTGAGTAATTATTTCAACTTTTGTGTGTCTCAAAGTCTTGTGTGCCTTTATCTTTGTTTTGGAAAGACATTTTCGCTGAATATGAAATTCTAAGTTGACAGTATTGTTTCTTTCATTATTTTTAAGATTTTGGTCATCTGCTTTTTCACTTGCATTGTTTCTCTTAACAAATCTTATTTTGTCTCTGGCTTAAGATTTTCTCTTCACTCCTGTTTTTCGGCACTTAGGTTATGATGGGTCTCACTGAAACTTTCTTATGTATCTTATCCTGAGTTTTGTTGGGTTTATGGTTTTCATTATACTTAGAAATGTTTTTGCCATTATTTCTTCAAATGTTTTTTCTGTCTCCTTTCTCTATATTCTTTCAGGCTTCCAACTGGACACACATTAGGTTACCTGTTCAGTTTTTTTCTAGATATTTAATTGATTTAATTTAAAATTTTTATTTTAAATTGGAGTATAGTTGATTTACAATGTTGTATTAGTTTCAGGTGTTCAGCAAAGTGATTCAGTTATACGTATACACATAGTTTGCTTTGCTATGTTGTCAATTTCACTATCATTTTCTCTTATAATACCAAATCTGTGAATAATCCCATCCAATGTATTTTTCAGCTCCAAGATTTTAGTTTTTCTTTCTAAAAGTTTAATTTGAGTCTTTTTCTTCCTAATCTTCAATGTCTATACTTATCTCTTGGACAATATGAAATACAGTTATATTAAATATTTAATGTTCTTTTCTGCTAATTCTAACATCTGTGTTGGTCCTAGGTGGGTTTCAATGAATCATTTCCTCTTATTATGTTATATTTTTCTGTTTCTTTGGATGCTGCTCTTCTATGGATATCAGGTATTGTAAACTGAACCTTGTTGGGAGCTGGATATTTGTGTATTCCTGATATATATATATATACACACACACACACACAGAGTATAGTATGCTTAGATTAGCTATATGAATATACTTTGTTCAGGGATGCACTTAATTTACTTGTAAAAAAAAGTAAATTGATTTGTTAGGCAGGACTAGAGCATCATTTAATTTAGGTGTAAATACCTCTTACTACTGAAGCAAGAGCCTTCTTTGTACTCTAGACAATTCTCTGTGAGTTTTGACATGTCCTAGTCTGGCTGGTCGAAACAGGTATTATTCCAGTTCCTATGTGAGTGCTGAGAGTTCTTTCTCATTATCCTTTCAGATGATTCTTTCCACAGATTCAGTTTCCTTGTATGCATGCTTTGATCACTACTATGCTGAATGCTACATTTGGACTCTGCAGATCTCTGGGATTCTCTTTCTATGTACTTCTTTTCACAGCTACTTTTTCCTAGAAATTTTAGCCACCTTGATCCTTCCTCTTCTGTCTCTTAGGGATTCCTTTCCTTTATTGTCTGATGTCTAGTGCCTTGAATACTATCATTTTACATTTCATCTGTGTATTGTTGTGTGTTTGTTTCAGATGAGAAGATAAATCCAGTTCCTCTTATTTCATCTTGATTAAAAGCAGAGGTCTCTTCTCTTGTATTTTAATGTACCTAAAATGTAGGTTTTTGTTTTTTGGTTTTTTTTGGTTTTTTGGCCATGCCATGCGGCTTGAGGGATCACAATTCTCCGACCAGGGATTGAACCCAGGCCATGGCAATGAAAGCCCAGAATCCTAACCACTAGGCCACCAGGGAACTCCCATAAAATGTAGGTTTTGATTTAGCTTCATTCTGAAAGAAAAGAATCATATAGCAAAACCTTTAAGCTTTTGAAAACAGTGGGAGGTAAGTTAGGAAACTTAAGTAAGTACAAAAATAAGCAAAAATGCTATATTAAAAAAAACACATTTGTACAAAATGTCTTAGACTAGGAAAGAAGGAGAAAAATAAATCTCCGTGAAAACATGATTTTTAAAAAATTTGATTAGATCTAATATGTCCATAGACAAATATTAGTGTTTATTTTTTTGACACTGAATTTACAAGAATCAAGAGGATGCACTAAAGTGAAAGCCACCCTCCTCCCTTACCACTACCAGTGAATAGAATCAGTGGCAAATCCTTAGGTAGTGAAACAGCAAGTTGTATTAGAAACTGCAAACAGCTCTGTATTGTTGAATACAATGTGTAAAGTAAGGAACGGTAGAATATTATACTGATGTCATAGATTCGTCAGGACCAAAGACTTTCTGTGTGATGAAGAATTTAGGATTTTAGCCTACACACAGGAGGAGAATCCAGTGAAATTGTTTCTTCTCTTGGTATGTTTAATTGTTGAACATTTAATTGAAATATAATACATACAAAAGAGTATGCAAAATGTATACCTCAATAAATTTTCACAAAGTCAAAATGCATATGTAATCCCTACCCAGATCAAGAAGTCACAACAGTGCCAGTCCCTAGAAGCAGCCCTTAGGCTACTGCCAGTCATTAACAGGGCAGCCAGTTCAAAAAGTTACCTAATAAACTCCCCAGAGGGAATATATCTACTTGGAGGGCAGGAAGATTGAAACAAGTAGTTATTTTCCTTCTTGCATTGTCTTTAACAAAGAGGAAAAAGAGAAACGTCACTGAAGTAGAAATAAATTCATTAGACACTGTGAATGAAAGGAAACTGAGACAACTCAGATTTATACCTTTGTGCCATGCTAAATTATTCCATGCAAAAGGTTCACTCTGGCCCTCAGAGACATTTGAAAAAAACAAACAGCAAAAACAAGGAGGGTAATAAAGACTTCTTACATTATTGTGCTATAAATACTGAAAATATGTTTCCAAATGTGACAAGAAATATTATGTGCGATTGCAGATGCATAAATTGAGCAAGTGTAATACTCTTTCCTCAGAGGCACCGATAAAAAAAGACTATTACAAAGCACTACAAAATAATTTCTTTATCCAAAAGCTTCGAAGCAGTTATTAAACCAGCTGTTTTCAAAAGTACACAAATCTGCCAAGTTGCAGTTGGGTAACTGTTAAATGTTAAAGAAGTGAATGATCAGCATGGAGCAGATGGTCTGGGAATGGGTGAGAAAATGGCAATGTTAATACCACCAGACTGAGATGTTCATTTGTGCTGTGGTATGTGCAGACTGGGTGAATAATGAAGGTTCTGTAATAATGTGCAAATCCCAACATTATTAAATCGATTCAGCTGGGATTTCTTAATATATGTGAAGCACTTGATGTACTTGGAGAAATACCTCCTCTTTGGCTAAAGCTGTTCTCATTAACTTATACTGCTTTATTTGTGGTGACCTCGGTGTTCCCGTTAAGTAATGAGTGGAATAAGAATTAGAAATTCTCTTTCAGTCTAAGTATTAGAAAGGAGGGAAAATGTTAAGAAAAGTGTCAAAGCATGATTGTTGCAAGAGACTGGCCCACGGCGTTAATTTACCTATCAAGTTCAGTTAGTGGTTTTTTTTTAGACTATTTAAGAGTTTATAATTAGCCTTGCACTTTTGGGGTTTGAGAAAGTTGCCTTTCCCCAGTCAATGGTTATTTTACCTGAAAGGGAAGAAATCCATATTAACATATTTTATGGTTTTTAGTTTAATCTGGGCATTTCCAGATTTTTACCACAATATCACTTTAAAGATTTGTGAAAAGTGTTTGTGGAAAGCAGTTATCTATAGCAGTTTTTCTCAACCTGCACTATCTTGATAATTGCTTTGGGGGCTGTCTTTTGCAGTGTAGAACATATAAAAGCATATCTGGCCTTGGCCCACTAGATGCCAGTAGCAACCTTTCCCCCCAAATTGTGAATGTACCCAGACATCTCCCATTCTTCACTGAGAACCACTGGTCTATAGGAAAGCCAAGGAAGCATGTGGCTCATTACTTCTGGTGGAAAAAAGAAAAGAAAGAAAGTCAAAATGACTTGAAAGTGCCAACAAAAGTTGGAATTTTAAACTGAACTTGGCTTTAAGGAAAATACTGGTACAGAGTACCATGATAAGACTAAAATGCCAAATATAGTACTTCGGTTCTATGAGTGTGAGCTATGTGGTGTTCCTAATTGTTGGGAATGAAATGAGATTCAAAAATAAGTGAGAATAAAGAAGATGCAAGATAGGTGTCTCGAAATATTCTCTGGATAGTAGTCCATTGAGATATTATTAAAAATAAAGAAGTATGAAGTCAAGTAGATTTTGAGATATGCTACATATTACATCTTCACATTGAAGACTTATTTTGCCCAAAAGCATATTAAATGCTCCAAGATGTCTTGCAGTTAAAAAAAAAAAGAACTTCAAATATTTACCCTTGGAATGTGTGTGCATGTATGAGTGTATAATATGTAACTTCCCATAGAAGTAGTATTCTCCAGATTCATTTTAAGCAGTCAAAATGAAGTCACAAAATCTGTATCCTACAGCTCATATCACTTACAAGATAGCCCATTAAATCTTTGTCTAGAGCTTACCCCCTGCTATTTTAGAGATCATTGTAAGAAACTGGAAAGTGGCAGGAATGTGTTTGTACTGAGAGGTGGGGTGTTAGAGCTAGGGCAAGCAGGGAAGATTGGCTGTAGGCAGATTCACTGATACGATACGAGCAAGACCTGACATGCCACGAAGAGCTAATTTTAACACTGGAGACCAATGAACTATCGTAAACATTAAACAAAAACAAAGTTTATAGCAATTTAGAAGAGTTACAAATAAACCTGCACACAGGAAAGCCATTCATTCCAGTGCTAATAGTTAATAAGGCACATGTTCATTAATGAACATATTCACTAATGAACTGATTATTAAGATATTCCATTTAGACTAAATGCACTGTTTTATCTCTGTCATATCATACTTTTTTCTGCTTTTCAGATACTGTAAAAATCTATTCATAGAAACACTAAGCAAAAAAGGTAAGGAATTTGTTAATATTGTGAAGATTGCAGGATTTCATGAAATCTAGTAAAGTGAGTTTTGAGAATTAATACAATCAACACAAAGCTATTAACAAGTGAAGATTCTAGCAGAGTTAGCTCAGTTAACGACAGAAGAAGAAAAATGTAAAAGAGAAGAAGAAAAGAGATCTTTCAAGAGAGAATGATTTGAATATCAAAAGATGGAGACCTTTTTGGAATTTTGATGAAGGAAGTCCTTGAAAATTCTTGCAAAAATGATCCTCCTCATCATCACACTGTTAATTCCAAATATAGTGCTATCATTTAGTTTTGTCAGGAAAATTACTCCCTACAGTTAAAAGTTAGCTTATATTTATAATTATAACCAAAAATATAACAGATAACAGTTAAATAACCCATTTTTATAAATTTTAGCCTTATGTTTCAAATCAACCATTTGGAACAATCAGACATTCTCAATATGTAATATGAATTTTTGATCCCACCCTTGGAAACCTCTCTAAATGTGACTTTTTCTGTACTAACAAAGAAGAATGTCCTGAATCTCAGAAGGTATGAGAGACTCTACCTGCAAAGGCCATATGACTCTTCTGAGATTCAGTCCTACATTTATAAAATCACTGTGTTCTGTTTAATTATATTTATAAAGAAATATAAGTAATAAATGTATGTATAAATATATATAAACTATAAATTTCCTATACACTCTATACATTTGTTATTGCACACTTCAATTTTTATAATGAATATCTTAGATCAGTTTCAGAAAACAAAAAAAGTGTCATTTTGGAAACTTTCCTTTGTTAGTGCATTTTCAATGCTTTAATGGTTAAAAATCAGCCATCTGGAAAAAAAACCAACTCATTTTATTTCCTCATTGTATCAGATCCATAATATGAACATTTTTTTTCTGCTTAAAAAATCCAAAAAAACCCCTGTTTTTACATTGTGGAAAGTTTGGAAAATGACAAATAGACAAAATGGAGAAAACCACCATTATCTTTATACCCAAAGATAAAGATGCTTAAAATTTTATCACTATTCCTCTAATCTTCCATGTGTATTGATCAATTTAAATTATATCTGAGACATGTTCTCAAGACATTGAAAGCCTTTTGTAATCATTTTAATGTCACTGATGCATGTAACATACTAAATATTCTTCTCCTTGGCTATTTAAGCCGTATAAATATACTACTATAAAACAAAACTGTGCTATTATTGTTGTTTTTAGAATCCCTAATGTGAGTTTTAGATTATTCTCTAAGGACAGGTTTGTGGAAATAAAAATTTCAAATGAAAGACTATGAAAAATTTTAAAATTTGTGTTTTGAATTTCCAGAATATTAAAAAAATAACCTTAGGGAAATACTTAAGAAAAAAATGTGTAGGACTAACATAAAGAAAATTTTTAAACACTATTGAGGGATACAACAGTAATCCTGAATAAATAGAAACATATAACTTGTTTTTGAATGTAAAAAATCAAAATTATATGCTTAATTTTAAACCTGAAAGATCAAACACATGTTTATCTCTGAACCATCCCAAAATTCTACTAAAATGACAGCGATGGAATAAAGCACATAAACAGCCTCAAAGACAAAGAGAGGAAAAGTTGACAAAAGTGATTTTGTGGAATATGGTGAGTCAAGGTTTGCCGCTCCACAGAGTATATGTGAGTGTGGAAGGGAGTTGTGTTAGGGACCTCCGGGAATAACAAAAAGCAGGCTGGTTCTCCAATAAGGGCTCAGGAATTCAAGGCATCAGAGACTTTTGAAGGTAAAGGTACATGGTAGGGCTAAAACTGAGAGGATGTTTGGATGTCTATGCAACAGTTAGACCCTGAGATTTTCATCTGCCCAAGTATCCAGGTTTCTGTTCCTCCTTCTTGCAGAAGACAAGAGACTTTCATGCTGAAGTTTACGCTGGAGGCTTTGTACTCAGTAAAACCAGAAACAGGTTAGGCAGAGAGAAGACACTTTTCTGCCAACAAGGGAATATTCTCCAATCCAAGTATGTTGATAGCTAAACTTAAACTCATGAGGCAGAAGAATCTGATTCATCTTGTGGGAAATGGACTATAAAAGGGGGCACCCCCCCCAAAACAGTCAGCAAGACCTCTACCCCCTAATCCTGTACCAACACCAAGATTATAACATTCTTTTTTTTTTTTTTTTTTTTTTTTTTTTTGTGGTACGCGGGCCTCTCACTGCTGTGGCCTCTCCCGTTGCGGAGCACAGGCTCTGGACGCGCAGGCTCAGCGGCCATGGCTCACGGGCCCAGCCGCTCCGCGGCATGTGGGATCCTCCCAGACCGGGGCACGAACCCGCGTCCCCTGCATCGGCAGGCAGGCTCTCACCACTGCGCCACCAGGGAAGCCCCAAGATTATAACATTCTTAATGTGTTGCTGTTACATATAAATGGACAGCCAAGGGTCACTAGATGTCTGATAAAATCCCTTAACATGAGCAATAGAAACAAAAGTAATAAATAGAATGAAGTCAGAGGAAAGAGGAAACTCAATGAGCAGAAAAAACTTAGAGGAAAAGTCCTATATATAATGTTACAGATAGGAGAAGATATTGCATTATGAGACAAAACAAAGTACTACTGAGGGAAAAAGAATATTAAAGCAATGTAGGTCAAGAGAATGTCCCTAGAAATCAAAGATATGAAATTCTAACTTCACAGCTAATAGTTTGCAATTCAAATTTGAGGAAATCTCACAGGAAAGAAATATAGAGGAGAGAGAGAATAAAAGTAGAGAAACATTCTAACAAACTTATCATCAATTTTGTAGAACTCCTCACCAAAAAAAAAAAAAAAAAAAAAAAAAAAAAAAAAACCAGAAAAAATAGAAAGGATTTATCAAAGGAATAATATAAGAAATAATATAAATAATAATAATATAAAACATTTCCTGAAAACATGAGTTTATAGAACAGGAAGTCTCTAGTACAATGCATGAAGAAAGACTAATACACTACATTATCATGAAGTTAAAATACCATAAATAGGGAAATAATCCTGAAAGTTTATATCAAGAAAAGAGTGACTTCTATATAAAAATTCAGAATTCAGTATAGATTCCACAACAAAAACCCTATTTATCAGAAGGAAATATTTCAACCTAGTATTTTAAACCCAACCAAATGATGAATCCAATGTAAGGTTAGAATAAAGATATTTCAGGCATATAAATTAAAACAACTGATTTGTCATAAGCACTTTCTCAGCAATCTACTATAAGGTATTTGTTCCTAAAATAAGACAGTCATCTTAGAAAGAAGATATAAGATCCCAGAAACAGGAGCTCAAACATCAGAAAGAGGTGAAGGAGATTCCCGGGATAATATTGAAGGGAAGTCCCAGAATGCTAGCCACACTTAGGACCTAGAGATCTAGAAGATCTAAGTGCATCACAAGGCCAGGGCTCCTAATAAGATGATGAAAAGAGAGGATAGATAGGCAATCCAAGGAACTCAGAAACTACTTGATTTGTTTGTCCAAACAGGGAGTATTATATTTGGGAAATTATATTGTATCAAAAATTTTATGCAGGGATAGAAATAAGCAGAGAAAACCCAAGCAAATTCGAATAAAAGAAGCAATTAGTAACTCCAGGGGAAACAAACATTTTTATAAGAAAAGAAAGGTGATCTTAGTATGTTGTCAGTTGTGTGGAAAAAGGATGTTGCCAAACATTGCTGGAGGAAAAAGAAGACCTATTTATTTAGTAATAATCAAAATATAACATGTGAATAGCCTTTGTTCTAGCAATTCCTCTTCTAAGGAATATGACACATAGAAATATTCTTCAGAAATTTCTGGAGTATAGGCACAAAGATTTTTGTGGTAGCAAATCAATACTAGGGTAAGAGACAGAGGGAGAGAGAAAAAGAGAGAATTTAAATATTTAAATACATATTAGTAGTAGTATGGGATACTATATATCTATCAGAAAAAAAGAGAAAGTTTTATGTACTAACATGGAATTATGTCCATGCCATATTACAAGTGGAAAGGTTGTAAACAATTTTATTGTCTTATTCCATCCATATATATTTATGTAAATAAATATATATACACATATACTGGTGTGTATATGTGTGTGTAAGAGCCAGCTTATATTCATGAATGTGTGATCTAGATGTATACATACTAAAGTATTTTCAGTGATTATCTCTGGGACTTAGAAATGGGGAATGGGGCAACTTTCATTTGCACTACTTTTTATGAAGTATGTGTTATTTTGCAATAAAAATTAAAATACAGAAAATAAAGACAAGTAGAATTCATACCACAATGTGTCTTTGCCTCTGTCAATCATTTATTCTACTTTTCTCCTTATGTAGTTGTCATCCACAAAGTAAGGACAGTGTAGAGTGAAATATTTATGTCTAAGATCCATGCAATCTGTTATTTAAAAACTGCAGTTTTCTGGGTATATACAAATGTGTCTTTAGTATATACAGAAAGGATATAAAATTAAGGTCCCTGGTATTTCCACATATGTTAAAAAGGCACATTAAGATACTTAAAATAGCGTGATTGGCTATTTAGAGTCCAGATGATTATATGTTGGAAAACATGCACACGTTCCACTTCCTAACTAATGGACGTTATCATCCAGATGGATCTGGCTATAGATAGAAATGTTCTCCTAAGTGGTAATCAGTGCCTTTTGATAAAACATAAAATTACTTCTTGGTTGAAATAGTTACCTCAATTCTGGGCAGCTTCAGTCTCTTTCCAAAATATCTTGGCAAAAGAGTAAAGTAAGAAACATGTAGGAAAATTATGTATTTCTTTTAAGTGGAGCATCTTTGGAATGTAGAATCTAGTGGCAACAGAAATGGCTAACCTGATTGGAAAGCCAGTTGTCTGAGGCACCTCTGGAATGCTGCTTTCTATGATTCATAGGATGTTGGTTTTTCTCCAGATATACATATATATATGAATATCTATATGTATATGTGTATATGTGTATACACACACACACACGTATATAAATTAGTAATGAGGAATACCACATTAGTAATGAGGAATACATATAACTTTAATTCTATTTTGTCATATAATTTCACACATTCACAGTTTCTGAGGCTTAAAACATGGAAATCTTTGGGGAAACTTATTCTGTTTATCATAGAAGGCCTCTCTGATAATGTGATATTTGAATAATGAATAAGAGGAGGTAAGGCAGTAAGTAATGTAGTTTTTAACAGAAGAACATACCAGGCAAGAGGGAGAAGAAATACAAGAGTTCTGAGTAGGAGAGTGTTTGGCCTGTTCAAGGAATAGTAAGGAGGTCAGTGTGGCTTGAGTGAGGGAACAAAGGGAGAGTTAAAGTTATAGACCCAGACAAGTGAATTTGTGGAAGTGCAATCACTGGGGCTGTAAAACAAAGTAAGAACATTGAATTTTACTCCCAATGAGATGGGAAGTAATCCAAAATTTGTGAGCAGAAGAATATCATAAACTGATTTTTTTACATGATATGAAAAAGTTTGTGAGACAAATCATTGTTAATATATATAAAAGAAAATGTAGCAAATTTTAAAAAGTAGAATTTAAGGAAAAATATGAACTATAAGCAAAATAAAAGACTAAAGTATACTGATAAAATAAAACCCTTTAAGACAATTTAATAGACCTGATAATGTGTATTTCATACATATACACATACACATCTATATGTATATATCATATATACATATTTCATAGAGTTAAAGGAAAATATACAATTCACAATAATTGTGAAAGACTGACATATTTTAGATATTGACAGAATAAACTAAAAATTAAAAATTTAAGATACATAGGTATTAAGTAATCAATGTAATTTAAAAAAACCTGTTAAAAAAGAAAATAGCATGTTGTAATCAATAAATAAGGAATTTACATTTATTTCAAACACACACACACACATACACATAAAGACTTGATAGAAAATAACGTGTACCAAGATAAAAGTACATATATATATACTATATATATATAAATCATATATCTAAATTATTCAGGATCCATGTCTGCGGTCTGTCTACATTCCAAGCGCACCTTTTCTGTCATATGGATAAGAACTGTTTTTAGAAGCAAGCCTCCTTAAAAACCCAAGGCCTTACTGTGCTTTGTGTAGTCTTAGTGAAGCCTGAAAAAAGCTACCCTATGAATTTTCCTCATTATGTGTAATTAGGGCTTATTCTTGAACAAAAAACACTATTAAGAAGTTTTTAAGATATTAGGAGCATAGACATCAATTATATTCGGATCTGCCACTTATACAACCAACCTTCTAGCTTCTTTATGAAGTATATAAACAAGCAGGAAGACTTTGCCCTCAGGGAGACTATTATTTAGCTTGGTAGTCAAGACATAGTCATAAAGAACTAAGCAAACCACAGAGCACGTGAGTATCCTATAGGAGTGATCAGATATCAGCACTTAGTGCTTCTTCAAGATGTGCCACAGTGAAAATGCTTTAATAGATGAATCAACTATGCATCTCCACTTTCCCACTTCCAGGTTTTCATGAAGAATGATTGCTATCTATCTTCCCTCCCTTGTTACTCTCAGTAGCCTCAATGAAGCATGAAGTCGGTAGTTTCTTCTCAGACACTGACCACCTGTATCTTTATAGTATCTCTTTGACCAATATTCTGTTCAGATTCAATAAGTCACCTCAAAGGTGGAAGTATCGATACCATAATATCTCTTGACAGTAACATATACTCTGTCTGAGCTTCATCTCTGAATATTAGAAGTAAGTCTCATATTCCCTTTTCTGTCATTATCTTTTGGTGAAAGACAAATCATAATGGGGAAATAATTTTAATGAAGAGGATGATTAAAATGATGTGGTAGATTAATCAGAAAGTGCCTGCGTATAATAAATCAATGTCTAACTACAAAGATTTGCCATTGTTGTAAAAATACTCAGAGATTCTTCTAAAATAGACAACATCTTATACATTTGAGAAGCCCCAAATTGGTATAAGTCCTCAAAATTTCAATGGGGAGCAATACCTACTCAATATATTAATTATATTTTTTCAAGTTGCATTAATATAAATTAATATCTCTGTACATTTCTCCTTTCCTTCCTAACACATGGGTCCAGATGGCTCTGAAAGATGGTAGTTTTTAGGAATTTAAATAACATTTTTACCGCACAATAGAATATAGCAGGATAGAATCTCTACCTTAAAAAAGTTCTGAGAATATTTTGTGGCAAGCTAAAATAGTGGCTATTTTCAGATTTGATTTATATAATTATAGGCTGATTTAGATGACAGAGAAAGAATTTCAGTAAGGATAGAGTTTCCAGATTATAGCAAAAGCAAGATTTATTTTAAAAAACCCTATTGAAAAACAATAATTAAGAAAAATCAACTTAAAACTGTGATACCTAGTTATAAAAGTTTTTAAAAAATTGTAAACACTGGTCTCTCTAGTAAACAATAAAATTAAAATGAAAATGAGACATTTTCTCCTTATAAACGTGACTGCTATTAAAAATGTAATACTTAAACATGGTGAATACATGAGTAAATGTACCCTAGTTTATATTTAGTAGAATTATAGGCAGGTAAAATTCTCTATAGTAAAATTTGGCTAAGTATATTGAACATCATAAATAATTCCAATTCTAGAAATTAAAATGAATTAGTCAAACATTTTCAATAAGAACTAGTAGAAAGATGTTAATGAAAAATGGGAAATAAATCCTCAATGGAGGGGCTGTTAAATTAAAGAACATTCATTGATGGAATTCTATGAAGCCATAAAAATTCTATTTTGGAAGGATATTTATTTCCAATGTACAGTTTTTATAAAATGTCTATAAATGTATGACTTATAGCATGTATAAGATACACATAATATTGATGATGTAAACTTAATAGCCACAGTAGATTTCTCTATAGGAACATTTGATTTCCTTTTTAAAATATTTTTGTCCTTGCACATTTTGTAATAAATAATATATTAATTTATAATCAGGAAAATATCTTTAAGATATGCTTTGATTTTAGAGACCTCTTGGTATTAATATCTTTTGACCTCAAAACAAATGCAAACATACCTAAGTATTTTCTCCAGAGCAGAATATATCTACAGTTTTGTATGAACATTTCTATACACTAGGATTATTGCTAGACTGTTTATTCTCCCATATGATGTGCAGATAGTACATAGATTTTTCTAACCATTTAAACTATATGTATAACAATTTTTTTCTTAGGGTTTAAGAAACAAAAACACTAGCAAGGTATATATGTTGCATCTTAACTTCCAGATGGATAAACAGACCCTTTAAAATCAGTAGATAATAAAGCATTAGAAAAATAGTAACATATGTTAAAATAATATAATATAATTTGCAATCTAAGTGAATACATTCAACAAAGCTCTGCATTCTTCAACTGATCTCTAATTTCCAAAAATCTTTTAAGGAACATTGTGCCACTGGAAGATATATCCCTATGCTACTTGATTTCATACCGTATAAATCTCCTGCTTTCTCACAGGAGCCACCTATATAAGTTTGTTTCTCTTGCTAATAGCAAAGGTGGGTTAATCCCACTTCAGAAGCAAACAAACCAATCAAAATACAGCAGTGAACAGGAGAGTGGGTGAGCATTAGCAATCTTACTAAATAACAACTTTGCCATCAAATGGTATTAATATTTTAAAAGAATTCAATTTTGATGGTAATTAGACTTAGAACATTTGTTAACGTACAGAAATATTGAATCACTGTGTTGTGCACTTGAAACTAACATAGTATTTTAGGTCAATTATACTTCAATTAAAAAAAATTAAAAATCAGTTTCTTGTACTAAAGGCTGTCATATTTTTGAATATAAGCCATTTTTGAATATAAGCCATTTGAGCCTAAAATTCTCATATTAATGTATAATTAAAACCCTCAGAATGGGAGAAAATATTTGCAAATGAAGCAACTGACAAAGGATTAATCTCCAAAATTTACAAGCAGCCCATGCAGCTCAATATCAAAAAAACAAACAACCCAATCCAAAAATGGGCAGAAGACCTAAATAGACATTTCTCCAAAGAAGATGTACAGACTGCCAACAAACACATGAAAGAATGCTCAACATCATTCATCATTAGAGAAATGCAAATCAAAACTACAATGAGATATCATCTCACACCAGTCAGAATGGCCATCATCAAAAAATCTAGAAACAATAAATGCTGGAGAGGGTGTGGAGAAAAGGGAACACTCTTGCACTGCTGGTGGGAATGTGAATTGGTACAGCCACTGTGGAGAACAGTATGGAGGTTCCTTAAAAAACTACAAAGAGAACTACCATACGACCCAGCAATCCCACTACTGAGCATATACCCTGAGAAAACCATAATTCAAAAAGAGTCATGTACCAAAATGTTCATTGCAGCTCTATTTACAATAGCCAGGACATGGAAACAACCTAAGTGTCCATCATCGGATGAATGGATAAAGAAGATGTGGCACATATATACAATGGAATATTACTCAGCCATAAAAAGAAATGAAATTGAGCTATTTGTAATGAGGTGGATGGACCTAGAGTCTTTCATACAGAGTGAAGTAAGTCAGAAAAAGAAAGACAAATACCGTATGCTAACACATATATATGGAATTGAAGAAAAAAAAATGTCATGAAGAACATAGGGGTAAGACAGGAATAAAGACGCAGACCTACTAGAGAATGGACTTGAGGATATGGGGAGGGGGAAGGGTAAGCTGGGACAAAGTGAGAGAGTGGCATGGACATATATACACTACCAAATGTAAAATACATAGCTAGTGGGAAGCAGCCGCATAGCACAAGGAGATCAGCTCGGTGCTTTGTGACCACCTAGAGGGGTGGGATAGGGAGGGTGGGAGGGAGAGAGACGCAAGAGGGAAGGGATATGGGAACATATGTATATGTATAACTGATTCACTTTGTTATAAAGCAGAAACTAACACACCATTGTAAAGTAATTATACTCCAATAAAGATGTAAAAACAATAAATTAGAATAAAATAAAATATTAACTTTAACATATAGAAACATAACTTTTCTTTGTCTTGTTTCTCCAGTATGCTAATCTGATTTTTCTTCAAAAGACTTCCCTTTAAAGAAAATATTAAACATTTTCCCCAATAATCTCTGTTTCTATGTCTCATTTATTCTTTTGTTTTATCGTCTGGTGTAGACTCTGTTCTTCACATTTTGTTGACTGGAATTCTGTTTTGTTTTTGAAATTGAGAATGGACAAGGCCTTTTGCAAATGTTATGCCAATACACAGCAAACAGCAATATTGGGGGAGAAAAGAATAG
Source organism: Hyperoodon ampullatus (assembly GCF_949752795.1). Lineage (NCBI taxonomy): Eukaryota > Metazoa > Chordata > Mammalia > Artiodactyla > Ziphiidae > Hyperoodon > Hyperoodon ampullatus. The sequence goes on from NC_136922.1 coordinate 45,691,167, forward strand.
AGCACCATTTGGCATTCTAATGATTATCATAAATGTGCATGTGTGACACAGCACGTTCCAAATCTAATCATTAAAATGAGTAACAGGATGAAATTCTATGGTTTTCTGGGCCAAAGTTGAAAGAATAACTGTTGTCAGCTGCAGTATCATTTGTCTTTTTTTTCTCAGAATTCTGGTGATAAATATACAAAATGAAAACGGACTTATCACTTTTCTCTAGTAGTGGTTCTGCCACTTTCATCCCAAATGGTAAATGGAAGCTGGTTTGTAACCTTGTAGCGATCCACTACTTAAAGTCTTCCTAAGAAGATGTATAACACTGGTACAAAAGAATACATAAGGAAAAGACTATAGGTAAATATAATCCTGAATATCAGGGAAAAAAATAAAATTAATTAAAAAACCCAGCAAGCTGAGTACAGATTTTTGTTAAAAGAATCATGCCCCATGAATAACTAAGAAGCCCCCAACTATTAAACATTAAAAAATCATTAATAAAATTCATTGTATTCAATATGTTTTTGAGAAGAATATTAATATGGTCACCTCCACAAAGATAATAAAACACATAAAAATTTATTCTTAGTAAAAATTTAGTAAATATATCTTTAAAAACTTGACTAGATGGGTAATTCCTTTATATTATGTTTAGAAATAGGAAAGAAGGAACAAATATGATAAAGGAATGACTGTTTATAATAAACATACTTGAAATAAATATTACAAGTAAAAAAGATTAACAATGTGGATATTATCAAAGGAAAGAACTAAAAAGAGAAGTTGCTAATGAAGATTAGGAGAATGAACTTTACATAATTAAAAAAATAGAGATATTAAATAATTAGTTACATAACACTTCAAATTTGCTAACAAGTTTTAAAACTTAAATAAAACTGAGGATTGAAAATAAAAGTATAGATATTGGCTAAACTGGAAAAAATAGATCTAAAAACATCAAATAAATTTAATCGGCACTCAAAAATTTACCTAATTATAGGTTTACAGCAGATTTTATTCAAACTTCTAGTAACATTAGAGCCTATGTTTAAAATATTCTTACAGAGAAACAGGTTAAAAGGGAAATTTCTACAACTGTATTCCAGTATTAGTATAAATTTAGCAGAACAAGGCATAAATGGTTTAAAAGGAAAATTCATAGAACAATTGTTCTTACTAACAGAACTGCAAAAAACCTTATGTAAAAAAATCCACATAGACACTTAGAAACTTGTCACGGGATGTATATTTCACATGACAAGTTCATCAGCATTCATCTGGTGGACTGCTACACATCTCCTCACTCAGATTCAGGTCCCTGAAGCAACCATCTCAAACCTTTGCAATGACTGCAGCAGAGGAAAAAAAGAGTTCTACAGAGTCTTATAAGAGTGCCAATCATATCACATCTACTCACAACTGAATTCCTAGAATAAACCATATGAATGTGCCCAAATACAAGTGGGTTCAGAAATATGGTTAGGAAACACATATGCATGCACACACACAGAGTTAAGAACCCTCAATAAAATAAAAATGTTATTTCTTCTTCAATGAGATTCAATCCAATCACTTGCAGAGAATACTGAGGATAATTTAAAACAAAAAGATTAATCTCCAGAAATATCTAGTAAATAATATAGCATGATACAAAGTCAGATAAGCAGAAAAATAAGTGGACTGGAATAGAGAGTCCAGAAGTAGATTTAAGCAAATGAAAGGAAATATATGAGAAAATAAAGTTGACATTTCAGAACACTGGGAAAAAATAGGGACTTTTTAATAGTGATGAGATGATCAGCTTGCCATTTGAAAACAAAGATTAATGCTTTCTCACTCCTTAGAAAAATAGACTTCAGATGGATCAGAAGTATATATTTAATTAAATGAAATAATAAAATCATAAAAAAGTAGAAAAGAAACATTCTTAATAAGAAGTCCTGCAGTGAGACATAATGGTTCAAGTTCCCATATAGCCAGCAACTAGCCAAGTGATCTTGTGCTGCTGAGTCTCTCTAAACCTAGTTCTTGTATCTGTAAAATGGACATATTAAAAATCACGAATTCATATAATTTTGAGGATAAAAATAGAAAACTCAATGTGCCTTTCATTTACCATAAGATCTGCCACAAAGTGTTCAATAAAATGATACCAATTATTATTATTATTATTATTTTTTTTTTTTTGCGGTACGCGGGCCTCTCACTGCTGTGGCCTCTCCCGTTGCGGAGCACAGGCTCCGGATGCGCAGGCCCAGCGGCCATGGCTCACGGGCCCAGCCGCTCCGCGGCATATGGGATCCCCCCAGACCGGGGCACGAACCCGTATCCCCTGCACCGGCAGGCGGACTCTCAACCACTGCGCCACCAGGGAGGCCCCCAATTATTATTAATATTATAATAATGATTGCATTATTAAAAAAGCACTTATCACATGTGGTTGAGACTTGATTTGGGAAGCTGAATTAGGCACAAGTTTCATGACACCTTTCTTGTCAAATAAAAGGTAATTGAGTGGAATTACTAGAAGTTTTTTAAAATGTAAAGAGCTTCATTTTATCAATCAGGTTAATGTTCTAAATTAAGCAATTACACATCATTAAATTAGTACTTATGAGATCCAATTAATAATTCATCTCCAACCCATTTATTTAAAGTTCTTTGGAATCACTGTATTTATTCAGTGAAGAGTGAAATAATTTAATTTTCTAAGCATTCACAATAAGGGTAATATCACTCTCTTCATTAGAAAGAAGCATTACATGCAGGCAAATTGAGGTCACTTTGGAGGAAGGAACCTCTTCTCTTGGAGATCTGTGAGATTTGGGGATTATTTTTTCTACTTCCTCAACCACATATTGTTTGCCTAAGATAAAGGGCATCAACCCGCCAGTTTTCCTAGAGAAAAACCAGAGGATGAAGCCTGAAATAGAAACCCTTAAACTTCAGTAACATTTTGAATATCTTTCCCTGATGAACACCTTTCTCTGTGATTAACTATTAAAAAACATTAGAAGATTTATTTTATTGAAACCCTTTTTCATGAAGTTCTAAACGTCAGTCAGATGCTTTTATACTAAAATAAACAGCTGTTTGCCATTGAATCACATGTTGCAGATTTAGGAACAGAAAATTACCAAACTGGTACATTATGATGTACTTAGATTGATCTCTATTCTGTTGTGTGAGAGGAACCTCAACAAACTGAAGATACAGAGTTGAAGGCATGCCCTAAATCAGTGAGCGATTTTAGTAATCTCTTCAAGATTGGTCTTTGTAAACTGGGCAGAATGAAATTATGTTTTGTTTTGTTTTGTTTCTGCGGTACGTGGGCCTCTCACTGTTGTGGCCTCTCCCATTGCAGAGCACAGGCTCCGTACACGCAGGCTCGGCGGCCATGGTTCACAGGCCCAGCCGCTCCGCGGCATGTGGGATCCTCCCGACCGGGGCACGAACCCGTGTCCCCTGCATCGGCAGGCGGACTCTCAACCACTGTACCACCAGGGAAGCCCTGAAATTATGTTTTAATATTTCTTTCATATAACTTTCAGAAAACATAACAATTGATGATAGGCCATGATTTTCTCCTAAGAAGAAAAGTACTCAAGAGAATTAAGGGAATTATATCTTGAGCAAGGTGGAATTTAGTATAGCAAGACTGGGTGGGAAGGATGTGCTGGAACATAGAACCAGCTCTCTCTAGAGGATTCAGTAGGCTCCTGGGAGGAAATATTGTTAAGTCAGGCAGGCAAAACATGAGGAAAGGAAGTATAAAGCAACAATGAACAAGTGGTAGTTAGTGATAAGGGCAGAGGGGATTCAGGAAGTAGACAGGGACACAGAACTCAGTTCCCACAGAGAGCCCAGCAGGTGTGAACTAGGGCCTCACTCATGAAGGTCTAAGCTTAAGGTTTCCAGTGCAGAGATGTGGACAAGAGGAACTGTGAGGCCAAGTTATTACAACCAGAATTCATCATAGTTAGTTGAGAAGCCCAAGAGACAGTGCAGAGACCTTTGAATCTCTCAGCCCCACATTTTTTTTAATTAGTTGTGTTTTTATGCATACCTATTACTTGGAATTTTTAGACACTTTGGGAAATGCATTGAGGTATGATTACTAAATTATAGCAGTAGGCTTTTATGGTATTTTCATATTTTTCTCATGCAAATGGGTGCAGAGACATGCAAGAAAAGATGGCTTCTTGCAAAAAAAAAAAAAAAAAAAGCAGAGATAGAAAAGCAGGAGAAAAAAGCAAGACTAGACAATGACCAAAGAAGAAAAGCTAATTTCAAAAGAGAGACTCATTTTAGCCACATACACATCTTAATGTAATATATTAATGGTAAGGTAGTTTACACGACTTGAAGACAGCTCTGAATATATTTTTGAGGGTAAAGAATGGAAACTTTCTCTTTCTAGTAGGTATCTAATTTGCCATCCCAGAAATGTACACATATATTCAGGGAGAGAACATATTCTTTAGGACATGTGCCCTTGATTTTCTTTCAAGGCCACTTATGGTTATTTTATCTGAGAAGCAATTTACCTGAAGAATCTGGATTTCTCATATTCTCAATTTGGATTTTCTCTTTTCAGATCAAAGAGGCAATTTCTACTTTCACAAAAGTTTCTTGGTTTATCACCTTGATGGACTTTACATTTATTAAATGCTAATCCTCACAAGTTTACAAATAGCTGAACACATAATTACCACCATTACACTTCATTCAGCAGCCTGCACAGTTGGTGTTTGATGTAGCCAATGCTGCTCCAGGGTGGAGCAGTCAGCGCTTTTCAACAAGACTGAATCCAAAAGAGAGAGGCTGTGCCATACAGACTCCATCTTATAACCCTGCCGTACTAAGCAAACAATGTGAATCTTGATTCAAAATTTAAAACTCTTGATTCCTGAGAAACAACACCAACCTCAAAGTGCACATACGGTCTAAGAAAAAAAGGGAGGGTAGCAGGTAACTTTGGTTGATATTTTGAAATAAAGTAGTGGTTAAATAAATAAAAAATATGGGAATCTGAAGGCACTCCTTTTCTGACATGCCAGATAAATCTCTTTATTAGCTGAGTTGTGTGCTTCTATGCATAACCTATTTCCAGTCTATGTAAATTATGTGATTCTTTCAAACCAGTACTGTCTCTTTCTGAGGAGAGGGAGGAAGAGAAGGAGAAGCAGAAGGGGAGAAGAGGTGCATAAGTTGATTTTTATTGCTTTCACTTGACTGAGAGTTAAGTTGGAGGCTTTAAAAAATCATGGTCTGGCTAAGTAATATTCCATTGTATATATGTGCCACATCTTTATCCATTCATCTGTTGATGGACACTGAGGTTGATTCCATGTCCTGGCTATTGTAAATAGAGCTTCAGTGAACATTGTGGTACATGTCTCTTTTTGAATTATGGTTTTCTCAGGGTATATACCTAGTAGTGGGATTGCTGGGTCATATGGTAGCATGAAAAGAAATGAAATTGAGTTATTGGTAGTGAGGTGGATGGACCTAGAGTCAGTCTGTCATACAGAGTGAAGTAAGTCAGAAAGAGAAAAACAAATACCATACGCTAATACATATTTGTGGAATCTAAAAAAAAAAAAAAGGTTCTGATGAACCTAGGGCAGGACAGGAATAAAGACGCAGACGTAGAGAATGGACTTGAGGACATGGGGAGGGGGAAGCGTAAGCTGGGACGAAGTGAGAGAGTGGCATTGACATATATACACTACCAAATGTAAAATAGATAGCTAGTGGTAAGTAGCTGCATAGCACAGGGAGATCAGTTCAGTGGTTTGCGACCATCTAGAGGGGTGGGATAAGGAGGGTGGGAGGGAGATGCAAGAGGGAGGGGATATGGGGATATATGTATACGTGTAGCTGATTCACTTTGTTATACGGCAGAAACTAACACAACATTGTAAAGCAATTATACTCCAATAAAGATGTTAAAAAAAAATCATGGTCTGGGAAATAAACCCACTGTCTTTCAGTTAGCCTGTCTTTTATTCACTAAAATTAAACTATTTATGTAAAGAAACATGTTGCTTCCTTTTTGACCTTCATATTAACTTTACAACCCAATTCCCACATATTCTTTGAAAGTTGCTGAAATATTTTTTTGTAAGTCAAAGTTCAGAAAGCAACCCAGTGGGTCTAAATTGCCAAAATAATCTTTAATTATCTGGGAGAATCTAGCTCAATATAAAAGGCTATATGCACGACTGAACGGATGTTCTCTTTCTTGCCCCATCTTACTCCTTTTTGACTGTCACATAATTTTAACCTCTGAAAGCTTGTTTAGTTATTTTTCTTTTTTACAACATCTTTTAGTTATTGAAATCATAATTTAGTTTAACAAGTGAGGGAAAATATATATAAATTAGTAATCAGAAGTAGCCCCACCGACCTCCCACCTCCAGCTACTGATAGGTTTGATAATATTTTCGTATATTTATAGATATTTTAATGGCTGCAAAATATTTTATCCTAGTATGAGCAAATGATTGTTTGCCCATTATTGCCCTTAAGGATTTTAAGTTTTTACTAGTACAGAAAATCAGTATCTTTAGTTTTTGCTATTTCTGTAGGATAGATTTCTTAGAGAATGATCACTAGGTCAAAGGCTGTGACCTTTTTTTAAAATTGAAGTTTAAAAAAACTGCTGGTTAGGATGTCACCATATTAATGCAGCGTGACACAACTCAACCTGTAATACCTCCCCATCCAACTGCCCACACACACCACTCCCCACACTCCCCAAGCTGAGCCCTGCTTCAGACTAGCCTTCTACTGTGAAGGGAGTGTTTGTGTCTTGATCTCTAGTTACTCACTTTGCACTTTTACTTACCCTCCTTTGCCACCCACTAACCTGCATATCCAGGATTGAAGGTGGCAGAGGAGGGAGAAGGGACAAGGGGCAAGAATGTTCCTACTTAACTACTCTTGTCCACAGTTGGCAGCTTCATCCTTGGGTTTGGCAGGTATTTAAAAACAATGATTTCTTTAATTGGATGCTTTTAAGGAACTCTTGGAGATCCACCATTTCCTCTCCACCCCGCATTGTTATAAACCTTAGCCCAACAGCAGTTTATACCAAGAGTGGAATGGTAGAAATGGTCAAGGGACACACTGTCTATAAAGACAGTCAAACAATATTAAAGCCAATTAAAGCCAGTCTGCTTTTCATTATCATCATCATGCACCAGCCATTCTAAACAATGTGTTTGATAGAGGATTTCTTTCCTTTCTCTCCATGTAAGTTCTAAACAGTTGCTGCCATTATTGTTGAATTTTAATAACATATATGAAAGCTTCAGATGAGCATAATTTTGTTAATTATGCTTTAATAAACACTGTAGTTTACATGGAAGTTTAATTTGGAATACTCCCAATTATACAGTCATCCCTAACACACAGGCCCAGCTCCATGCATTCATTTTGATTTTTTTTTTTTTTTTTTTTTTTTTTGCGGTACGCAGGCCTCTCACTGTTGTGGCCTCTCCCATTGTGGAGCACAGGCTCTGGACGTGTAGGCTCAGCGGCCATGGCTCACGGGTCCAGCCGCTCCGCGGCATGTGGGATCTTCCCGGACCGGGGCACAAACCCGTGTTCCCTGCATCATCAGGCGGACTCTCAACCACTGTGCCACCAGGGAAGCCCTTGCATTCATTTTGAGAAAAAGTTCACAAAATTTAGAAATTACTCAAGTTCTCTTTGGGTACAATTTTTGTCTTCTACTCCTATGGTACTGCATTTCAACAGTAGATCCAAAATTAAAATAATACTGCAGTGATTGCAAACATGAGCTTTTACAATATTGGCATTCTATGCGCCAACTTGGAATTTTCATCAACCTTTTGTCTGCAGAGATGTTTGAAAGCTGTTAGATTGGAACAATATTGCAATTTATGTTTTTCTGTTGTTGGTGTTGCTAACTCTAAATTTTTTGGATTTGTCAAAGCTCTTTATTATCTTTCAGACTTTTCCTAACTATTGGCATATCGTTTCCTCATGTGAAAAACAATATTTGAGAATAAAATTAATAAAAATTATCTTGAATTAACTATGAGTGAAGATAAATTGACAGACCTGGATATATATATTCTATTTAACATAGCATAAGAAGATACATTTTCTTGAAATCACTGACAAATTTTCAGAAGTTAAAGGTAAAAAACTACCATGTTCATATTTATATAATGACTGATAAGTCAATCTTTAAAAAATACATTAATGTAATTAAATGTATTAATCCATACAGTAATTAAAATGCATTAATTCATTACACTTTTCCTTTCCATTGTATAATATTTCCTTTATGTCATTATGTTTTAATGTTTTTATAGGCATGAATACACACACAATTCAATAAATAAATTTTCACTGGCTATATTTCTTTTCTGAACATTATTTTAAATTTCTATAATTTCATGATTTTTCCTGAAAACAATTTTTTTTCATACAGAGATTGGGATTTTAAAATATGATCTGTTCCAAGTGTCAAATGTACTAGGCAAATCACTGAACTACACTTTACTTGAAGCAGGCAATGCGCCTCTTTAATTTATTTATGACTTCACCACAGCTTCTAGATACCTGTGGTTTATATAATTTTTTCTTTTGTTTTGTTTTACTAGAGCAACATTATTCCTTCAGGTGATCTTTTTTGACAAGATCTGTAATAAAACCAGGGTAATTTAATCTGTGTGTGTGTTTGTCTCATGATTACATTGGATCTACAGAAATATTCATGCATTTTTTGTCTCCCTTATTTTACCATAAAGAGTGTCCTGTTTTAAGGTGGGATCATGCAGAACCCTGTGTAAACCTATACACAGGGTATATATAAATCCCAATAAAGACAAAACACTCACTCTTTCAGTATGAAAGTGATCCTACATCATTCATCTGCTCCCCTCTAGTGGGTCATTTAATCAAAAATGGTACCATATTGAGATCTAAATGTTTATCTTTGTTATGGGTAGATCAGTAAAATGACTGGATCAGACTTAGTGTTGAGCCATAGGACCTATACATAACTTCCATACCTGCACCCATACATAATCCAGTCAAGGGCTCATTGTGCAAGCACTGGGATGGCCAAGGAGAGAGATTAACTCTCAACAGCTGGATGAGAAACCAAATGTAAATGCCTCATCTGTAATGATGATCTCTGGTGGAAAAGATTCTCACATTTTTTTTGTGTTCACTCCCATAGGTCCACTTACATGTCTTTTCCTCAGAACTCCTTATAGTGGATCTTCTAATCCTGTTCCTTCAAGGTCCCTGAAAATATAGCTAGTCCATACTCTGCATCCCAAAAATCAATGTATATTCTCATCTCAGGCCATAACTCCCTCCAACTGAAATTAATTATCAGATGTATTGCTTGAAGTTTTGCTCACAGAGAGGCTTTTTCCTCACCACTCTTTCATTGTCACCCTGAATGGTGGGGGATAGAACATCTGCAGTCTATTTTTGCCTCACACAAACACATGGAGATGCCCATCCATGAGCCAGGTCAAGTGTGATTCCTTTTTCACCAGCTGGCTATGGAGATTCTCCCACCAGGTCATAGGCATGAGCTGAATGAGAGGTGATAGTGCATTAGAGGCAGGTAACATGAGGATCTGGGCCATCTGTTTGTGAAAATTAATTGCAATCTCTGGACTGCTCAGACAACCTCAAATTTGCCATTCCATTGTGCACTGGATTGCTGCTCTCATCTTATGACTATGTTGATCTGATGATATCCAGCTATTTGATGAGTACCTCCAGTCTCATGATTACTTAACTTTCTGTTGTAAGTCACTTGGTCTCTACTAGTGCCCACTAGCATGCCAGGAGCTTCTTTATGCACAGTGGATAATTTTCTTCAGAAGATAGCATGGTTGTGCTCCAGCGCTCCAAGGATATGCACTAAGATTCTGGTATTATGTCTTTTCAGAGTTTCTGCATTTTATTTTTATCAACAATGAATACCTTTAGCAAGTGAGATCTGCCAGTTTATATGACTCAATGGTTAGGGCCATTTGCATGAAACCCTGAACATGCTGCAAAGCTCTATTTTGCATTGGGACCCACTGAAAACTGGAAAACATAGTTGAAATGATATCCCCAAATGTGTTACATATTTTATCTAAAATCCAAGAGACCTACTAAGAAATGTTGTTCCTCCTTACTAGTAGTAGGAGGTGCAAGGTGCTATTAACTTGCTATTTTACTTGGAGGGCTTGTTCTGGAATACCGTAGATCACTGGACCTCTGAATTATCCCCATTATGGGAAGCCCTAAATCTTTATAGGGCTTATTTTCCACTATATGACACTCATATATCTTACTAGAACAATCAGAAAAAGTGGACTTCCCTCTTACCAGGGTACAAGTAACATGTTGACATTAACTTAATGTCCCCATTTGATGTTCTTGAGAATGTCCAGACAATCAAGCTCCCTGTGACTGTATTGTGAGAGAGACTAAGAAAATTAACTTAGCCCTGTGGTATACTTATTAATGTATAATGCTGACTGCATTAAGTAAATGAGAATTTCTTCTGATCCTCTTTCCTGATAGGGATTGAAATGAGTACATTTACCAAATCAATAGTCACAAACCAAAGTAGAGGCTGTATTGGATTTGCTCAAGTGAACAAAAAATCTAGGACAGCAGCTGTAATGGGAGCTATAACTTTGTTAATTTTAAGAAAACTTACTGCCTTCTGCTATAATCTATCTGGTTTTGCAAGGGCTGGACTGGTGATTTAAAGGTGGATGTGCTAAGGACCACTACTGCTGCATCTTCTAAATCTTTGAAGGTAGCACTAACTCTGCTATTTCTCTCAAGATGAACTATTGCTTCTGATCTACTATCTTGGTCATGGTGTGGCACATAGTCAGTCAGTAGATTTTCTGGTCTTAAGTTAGTAATCTACTTTAGCACACCCATATCTCTAAGCTCACTGAGTCTTCTCCAGAGCAAGGACATCTCATTTACTATGAGCCACTGCATTTTCCAGTTTCAGAGAGATATCCCAGAATCATGGCAAGAATGACTGAAGGTATCCTCACACGGATATTAAACCCCAAGAAACCAGAGAATGTTTTCATATCAATAAACTATTACTAAGTCTTATATATTGGAACCCCTCCCTTCCATCTACCACTCTCAAGATCCGTTCCTAAGCATGCTCACTAATGTGTTGCACATATTAGTCAGATCTGACAGCTCTTCTGATAATTAATTCCTTTCCTTCTAAAACAAGGATAGTACTTGTCTGGTTTGGTCAGGTTGGAATCTTATCAGTTTAAAAGTCAATAAAGGGAATAGGTGGAAACAAATCTTAAGACGTGCAAGTATCATTTTGAAGGAAATTCACATGAAATAATCTGTGAATTTTTTCAGGCAAGGGAGGCTATTACCTTGTTTCCTGGAGATACAAAGTCAAATCAGAACATTCAAAGGGTCCAGGTGTCCTATATCCAGTGTCAACACACCTCCCTGTCAGGACCCTGATTCTGCCACCGAAAACTTGCCGAAGCAGTGAAAAAAGCCTTCTCTGCAAGTTGATTATTCTTACAATCAGTTTCTTACCTCCAATTGCAGAAGATCAGGGTTGCTTTAAACCCTATTATAGAGGAATACTGGATTCACACCATGCTCTAAGTTGGTGGTCAGCTGATTTAAATATGCCATTTTCTTTCTTGAGCACAATGAGGGCACTTTACTATACAACTTGATAGCTCTTGTAATTATCATTACAATCATATCTCTAAAATGTTAGAGGGACTGCATAAGCCAGTTCATGCCCTCCACTTGTACCACTTTCCAATTTACCACATGCAGTAAAGTCTTAGTCATCATGATGCTACAGCATCCAAGGAGTTATCCACCATGCCACTTGTCTAAAACAATCAGATCTTTGTTGCCACCTGCTGGGGGATTATCCAATTCCAGAATCTCATCCTAAGTATCCGCTTCCTAGGAACTTTTTTTTTTTTTGCGGTACGCGGGCCTCTCACTGTTGTGGCCTCTCCCGCTGCGGAGCACAGGCTCCGGACGCACAGGCTCAGCGGCCATGGCTCACAGGCCCAGCCGCCCCACGGCATGTGGGATCTTCCCGGACCGGGGCACGAACCCGTGTCCCCTGCATCGGCAGGTGGACTCTCAACCACTGCGCCACCAGGGAAGCCCCTTCCTAGGAACTTTTTTGACATCAACTTTCTTAGTTTACATTTCCCCAGGAGAAGATCATATGGAATGAATCTGAGTGCAAGTAATTTATTTGGGAGATACAGGGTACAACAGTAGGAAAGTAGAGAAATGAGACAGAAAAGAGAATGCAGCCAATAATATGGATGTTATTAAGCCAGCTTCAGTGGTGGGACAGGAGCTTAATCCTAACAGGATATGGTGCAAAATACACTCCCCTGAATTATTCTACCCAAGGAGGGAGGAAGCCTGGATACTGATGTACCAACTACTGAGAATCATTGGGTACAGTCTAATACTGGGGGTTGTCAACTTTCAAGCACTTTCAGCCTGTCACAGGTCTGCAAGAGGCACTCCTTTACACAATTGTGTAAAAGGTTTTCCCAACTGGCAGTTGAAAGTTGGCAAAAACACAAGAACATGGTAAGGTCTGAAGAAAATGATTGGGAGTATAATATTGTCTGCTACAAAAAGCTGTATAATTTGCCTTTCACAATTTGGATTTTAATCCACTTGGGATTGATTTTTTTTTAAATGTGACGTTTGGAACCAATTGTATTGGTGGTTTTTTTGTTTATTTGTTTTATTTTCTTTTTCTTTCCTTTCCCCTTCCTTTTTTCCCTCCCTCCTTCCCTCCATCCCTTCCTTCCTTCTTAAATATTCTTTTATATTTTATTCTCAAATGGATAGCTAATTGTCTCAGCAACATGTATTGAGAATTCCATCTTTTCCCGCTCATCTGCAATACCACCTTGACCATATACTGCATGTCCAACTAAGACATATATTTGATGCCAATATAAATAGTATCCTTTTTAAAACTTTCATTTTCTATTTGTTATAGGCTAACAAAACTTCAACTGGTTCTGTAAAATATTAATTTAGTATCTGACAGATAAATTTTTCTAATTCATTTGTATATTCTCTTGATTGTTATGTATATAATGATGCTCTTCTTGAACTATGAGTTTTCTTGTTTTTGTTTTTTTTCTCTTTTCTACTCCTTATTCTCTTCACATGTTTTTCTTGGCTTACAGTGCTGACTAGAACTTTTAGTACTAATGTTGAATAGGAATAGTGGTAGTGACCATTATTTCCTTATTTCTGCTCTCAAAGAAAAAGCTTTCTGTGTTTCACGTTAACTATGATATTTGTTATCTATTCCTCCTCCCTTAATATGGTTTTAACAAACATCTTTCTTACTATTTTTCTAAGAGTTTGAATTTGTTTAAATCATGAACACATGTTGCATATTATCAAGGATGTTTTTTGCATCTATTAAGATGTTCATGTGATTTTTGTTCTTTATTTTGTGATTGTGATAAAATATAAGAAATGGAGTTTCTTGTGTTCATTCAGTCTATAGATTATGATGCATCATCTTCATTATCTTTTTGATATGTTATTGCCTTATTTTTCAGTGAAGGGAAGAGGGCTGCTCTCTAGGTTCTGAGTGAGGGTAACTTTTTTATATTGTTCTTTTTAGAGTTTGGAATCAAGGCAAAGAAAGTTGAGAAGCCTGCTCTTTTTTTTTCCCTTCTTATCTGAAATTGTTTACATAAGACTGGAATTATTTGTTCTCTCAAAGTGAGAATTCATTGAAGAAGTCATGTTGATTTGAGTGTTTGTGTAAATTTATTTATTTTTACTACTGATTGAATTTATTTTAAATTTACAGGGCTATTCAGGTTCTACTATTTCTTCTTGAGTTTGTAAATTATATTGTCTAAGAACTTATCATATCACATAAATTTTTAATTTATGGCCATGTTTCTGATGTCTCATTTCTCTTTTAATAAAATTATTTCTTTTCACTTCAGGATTTTATTCTTTTGTTTTTTGGTATTGATTTTATAACAGCTAGAGTGCAAGGTGTACTTAAACTTATCAATTAGTGAATTAAGTTGATAAAACAGGCATTTGAGATTTATTAGTCCTGTTCTCTCTACTGACTGCTTAGGAGATGGGAAAATAGAGGGCTTTAAGTAAGAAAAAAATACTTTCATTATGTCAAGAAGGCCCAGGTTGTCTGAGCATTTTAGAACTGGAAAATAATGGTTTAACTTAAGAGGGTATTGGGACTTTAAAATGTCTGGCAATAAACATTGAAAAGCAGCTAAGATATAGAATTTGTTTCTAATAAGGGATGCACACCTAGTAGGGTGAGCTTATATGGAATAAGCAAGTGAAACATTAGGGAAGATTGTGAAGATACCCATTGAAAAGGAATTTGAAATGGATTTTATAGGCAATTTGGTGTCATTAAAGCCAGATGAGCAGTGCTGTGATTTATGAGGGTACTTTTTTTTTTTTTTTTTTTTTTTTTTGCGGTACGCGGGCCTCTCACTGTTGTGGCCTCTCCCTCTGTGGAGCACAGGCTCCGGACACGCAGGCTCAGTGGCCATGGCTCACGGGCCCAGCCGCTCCGCGTCATGTGGGATCTTCCCGGACTGGGGCACGAAGCCGTGCCCCCTGCATCGGCAGGCGGACTCTCAACCACTGCGCCACCAGGGAAGCCCCTTTTGTGAGTTTTTAATAGGCTTTTATTCATGGAAATATCATACAGTTCACCCGGACTATAAAATATATTAGAATGTAGTAAATTCCTTGGTACTTGTAGTTATATTCACTTTATTTTCTTTAATTTTGTTATTTGGGGGAAAAATGAATACTTTCAATTTATTGGTTACAAAGTTTTCTCTCTCTGTCTCTCTGTGTCTCTCTGTCTCACTCTCTCTCCTCAGTTTAATGGTGAAATTCCATAGGGATAAAATAATTTAAAGAAGTGAAGTAACACCTGTGGAGAGATAAGGCAGTTTTGATCTGTTGTATGGGAGGGCTGATGGCTGCCTTTGAAAGGAGAGTGGAGAGTCAGGGGAAATGTTGAGGAAAAGCTGGAGAAAGCTTTGAGAGATGGGTCTCACTGCCCTAAACAGGTCATTGCAAGACACCTTGGAATTTCAGGGCAGGAAAATCGAAGCACCAGTTCTCACTGAAGGGACCTATGGAATAACCTGAGGAGAGTCTTGGAGTCCAGCCCATGTAACTACATTAGTCTTCTAATATACTATTTTACATTTAGTACCTGAGCAATACACTAAGTGATATTTTATTTATGTTTATTAAAAAATAGTTTACATTTGATAAGTTTAGCTGTGTATAACCTAGAATAGACTTTATCAGACTGGCAAGGAATTTTGGGATATTAAATCTTTATTAAAATAATAGAATGTAGTGTTCAATTTGTCTTTTGTGTTAGTTAGAAAACTGAACAGAGACCTTCCAAATGTTGCTAATGATCCTGTCCAATTATTTTTTTATTTAGTTAACATATATCACTTTCTGCTACTGACAATCTATCTTAATTGTGGATGCCCTATTAATTCTAAGCAAAGAAATGTAATGATAATACCATGGTTGAGTTTATGAGATTATGAGAATGATATTAAAGCATATTTCATTAGTTGGTCACAAACATTCCTTCCTCTACATAGTTAGTTTAGGGGAGTGCAACGTCTATTATTTATTATACTATTCCAAATAACCAAGCAGGAGTCTACAGGCCTACCAGTTATATGGATAACACTAAAGTTCAATTGAACAGAAATTTATTAAGTGTGCTAGGAATTGAACTAGGCACTGTGGTACAAAGAAATCTGCACAAAGTCACTGTCTTTGATGTGTTAAACATAACTGATCAGATTTCCATTTCCTGTGACCTGAATGGAGAAATGGAGGAGATCAAATAAACAGCCCATGTGAAGAAAGGAGAAAAATTATGTGCAACTATATTTATCAGACTATATGAAATCATTGCATAATTTGCACTGCCTTCTGTTTGATTCTAAAATGAGATTGCAGTGGGGAAAAGGAAAAGTTTTTAAAATGGCTGAGTCATTGTAGTTAAACAAGTATAATTGTCCTTTTCATCTCTAACTGCCTGAATATGCACTCTTTCAAATCTTAATATTCTTTATAAATATGGGTGTATTTTCTTCCCCCCTTTACATTTGGATGTTTCTTACTGTGCTCTGATACGATATTTATATTTCTCTTTGCATATTCAAACTTAAAAACAACTATGTATATATTCCTGCATGCTTATGATTCCAGTCACCATAAACATGATGGTATATATTTATTGAAAATAAAGATTAAACCAGATCTTGCTCTTAGGATGACTGTATTGAAATAATCATGTGTTTAAGAAAACAATTAAAAAAATAAGTATTACAAAAGTCTATTTAAGTAACATCTAATTTTAGACAAAATAATCTGATACTGCAAACAATTGGCTTGTACGTTAACATCTTGTGATACCACATTGTGACTCAGTACCAATAAACTCAGCCTTGGAACAAAGAGGAAATTTAAATTCATTTAATTTTCACAGTCCAAACATAGATCTTTGGGGGCAGACTGCCAGCAGTTTCCTTCTGTCAAAAAAAAAATATATTGCATCACTCCTATCACAAAGACAAAAAACACAGCCAGCATTTTGAATACCGTATCTACTGGCTTTTATTCAAATATTCAAATAAGCAGTATCTTTTTCCTGTGGAGAATGAGTTCCCCCTCTAATTAGAGTATAAAAAAATATGATGGATATAATGCAAAATGTGACCATCTGCATTTTTCAGTCTTGTCTTTCCCAGTTAGAACTCGCAGGTGTCTCTTAAACAATGATAAATTAGAAGGAAGGCTCTTTTTTTACTCATTTGTCTGTTAACTACCTTTATGATAATAATGCATTTGCATTTTTAATTTCCTCAGTTGTAAATGAGCACCTCTGAACCACTTCCTAATTATTTTACAATTTTCTTGTATTGTTCATTATTCATGCTTTCTATTTACTAAATAAAAATGACTTTTCCTATGAAGGACATTTGCAATTCTTATTATACCACACATAGATCATTTGGCTTCACGTAAGAAATAAGGAGTAAGAGAAAACTTAGAGACATGGCAGTAAACAAAAACAATTAAACGGGCATACCTGTTCACCTCTACATATAGAACAGAGTATAGGACAGGGTATATAATCTGGTGTATTAGAAGTCATGCTTATTGATTTCTAATTGATGATATAAAGGTTTCTACTCAACTCATTTCAGAGAGTGGCACTACAGAAATGTGAAGACATTGTTGACTAGTAGTCAATGAAGATAGGAACCTATGTAAATATTTTCCTGCAGACTATGTACATAATTCTTTTGTAAAAAGCACAGTGATGTTGTAAATGATATTGTAAAAGAGCTTACCAGCTACCTGGTGTATGTAAAGATTTATTCTAAGGTAATCTATAATGTGTTGGAGCCAGTTCCTACTGGCTTATGAGAACCATGGTTCACGTCTCTTCCAGTTTATATTTAGTGAAATCACTGGTAGCCTGAAATTGGCGAGGGTGAAAATATTTACGCCATGGAACTAATTGAATGCTAACAATCAGGACTAGTCAGTTTACTAGCACACAGCTAGTTATGAGACTTCTAAATTCCTTCTGCTTAGTAAAAGAATATAAGCAAAATGATTTCTGATAGTATCACTTTAGCAAGACTGTGTGATGATACAATTGAAATCAGAAATTGAAGAGGTGGTAATTAGAATGAGGTTGAAGGAAAGGTGGATGGCATTGTCCCTAGTGATAGCTCTAATTGACTTGCTTTCTTTATATGTGGACATATACAACTGCTAAGAGGAATCCCATTATCTCCTTCTTAGGGGACTAATATGATCAGATAAATTTATATTATAAAATAATCCTGTTGCTCCTTTTTCTCTTACTTCCCATGGTATGTCCATGTAAGAGTAAATCCATCCTCTATAATGGTTATAATGGTTGTGTTATGGTGAAAGTTGGTAGCAGTTCCATTAAGCTCCTTGAATTAGAAGGAATGCTTATGTAGGAAATTAGCAACCAAAGAAAGATCAAAGAGTTGAGTGAACTGTTCTAAGGAGATATTTATTTATTTATTTATTTGTCTATTTATCTATCTATTTATTTAGCCTCTGGTGGGAGGATGAGTTACTATTTGTATGTAGTAGTTGTATGTACTTAATATATATATTCTCTGTGAAAACATTTTTTACTGAGCTTGTCACTTATCTTTCAAGAGCCTATTCTTGTCAGCATTCATTTAGTACAGAGGGATGGATCCAGGTTTTGTGAAAACTGAAGCTTAAACAATTTGGGGATCTCTTCTTCAGGAAAATAATATAAAGCTATGAATATAAAATTAGGTGTAAACTTGAATATGCACTTAGAATACAAAAGGAAATTACAAAAAAATATACATTTAAAAGTACTGACAAATACCAGCAAAATCACGACAGCCAGAAAATTATGATAAAAAATTTAAAATAGCTTTTCCATAGAGGAAAAAAAGAAAGAAATTTAGTCTTCTTTCTTAGGTTGATCAAAAAGTGTTTATTATCACTGGCATTTTGATGGGTTTTGATGATAACTGAAGCCTCCATTTACAGGTTTACACACTGGATGATTATAAGAATTTTTCAGACCATCTTCTGGTCCCACATATCTCAAACCTCAGTTCTTCTTTATCACCCTCATACTTCAGATACCAGACCCCATAGAACATGTTCATTCTCTAATGGCTCTTTATGAGTGACAAGATCTGAAACTTGAGTTTCATACTTAATGACAAATTTGCCTCTGGATATGGAGTAGGTACATGGAGTAGATTACAATTTAAATATCAAGCCACACTTCAAATAGCAAGTATACTAAAATGCTTTTAGCAATAAACAAGTACATAATTTGTACATTTATCTCCTCACCATCTAGTAAAGAATTAAATGTTTGTGTGGTACGTGGTCTAAGATCCCTCCCTTTCTCCCTCTTTCTCTCTCTCTCTCTAACTTTGGACCATTAGCGGTACACTGTAACTAGAAAACAGTTGGGACTATATGCAGACTCATCATGGGAACCTGTTTAATGTAATTTAAACTTGATTATATTTATGAACCAAGCCAATGACATACTTTTATTTTGCTGTGTTACATATTATTATTCTACTTATGTTAGCATACTTGACTAAGAAATAAAGATACATGACATCTCTTTTTTCCTGAATATGGTAAGATGATTTCTGAACATACTTTGAAATGTTTCTTTATCTACTAAATTTAAGTTATAATTTTTATATACTGTGTCAATTACATTTATTTTTTTGTGTGTGATCTCTCACATTCAAATTTCATGAGTTAACATTTCAGAGGTACTTATGTTATTTAAGAAGTGTATTAATTTTTTTTTTTGTGGTACGTGGGCCTCTCACTGTTGTGGCCTCTCCCGTTGTGGAGCACAGGCTCCGGACGCGCAGGCTCAGCGGCCACGGCTCACGGGCCCAGCCGCTCCGCGGCATGTGGGATCCTTCCGGACCGGGGCACAAACCCGCGTCCCCTGCATCGGCAGGCAGACTCTCAACCACTGCGCCACCAGGGAAGCCCAAGAAGTGTATTAATTTTTTATTATTTAATTTCTTTGGTTTATACTATGCTTTTTTCTAACAACTACTAAACTTTCTTTTTTTTTTTTTTTTTTTTTTTTGCGGTACGCAGGCCTCTCACTGTTGTGGCCTCTCCCGTTGCGGAGCACAGGCTCCGGAAGTGCAGGCTCAGCGGCCATGGCTCATGGGCCCAGCCGCTCCGCGGCATGTGGGATCTTCCTGGACTGGGGCATGAACCCGTGTCCCCTGCATCGGCAGGTGGACTCTCAACCACTGCGCCACCAGGGAAGCCCTAAACTTCCATATTTATCTAAATAGTTTATATTTGCAACATATAATTATGAAGTCTTCACTATAAAATATACACTCTGCTGGACCCTAAGAATACAATGATAAAAATAAATTTCTCATGCTTTCGATATTATTAAGATATATAGTTATATTAAAATAATTGGTCTTTGAACTTTTCTATGATTCCTTATACGTGATAGGTTTTTCTCATTCAAAAGTGTCCACAGAACTTGAGGAATGAGTATTGTTTTAAAGGGAATGTAAAATTTCAAAAGTAAATATTTAGTTTAGTTGGATTATGTTTTAATTTAACTTCCAAAATAGGATTTTGGAGCCCAGTCAGAAATTATAATTTGGTCTTTAATTTGTTTTGTTAAGAAAGGAAACAAACAAAAAATATCCCCCCAAAATGAAATGGCAAACTTGGGGCTTGCAAATAGTGTCCCTTGTCTCAGTTGAATCAGACAGAATAAGAGAATAGAGTGGGTACTACCATAAAGGAAGTTTTAAGGCCATGGAAGAGAGACAAGACAGGGCAGTGGAATAGTATCATCAATTGTATGGAAACTTCTGTGAGCTGAACGATTTACCCACAGTAGTGCCCATCCAAGAGATCTGCACAGGTGAGCTGTGATGAGGAACCATATTAACTTTTCTTTTCCGATAACACCTTGGTAAAAGCCTTAAGTTGAGAATATCATCATGCCAATAACAACCACAGAGAAAATGTGACACCTATCTACATATGCAGACTTGATGAGCCCTATGAAAATGTCTATTTTGGACAGCATTCTCTACAATGGCTCAGGACACTTTCAAGCTCCTAAACAGATATTGAAATCCTTAAGAGAAAGAAGAAGTGAAGGATAAAGCCCCCAATGCCTATGCTTGGAAGTGACAGGCAAATGGTGAAGCTCCTGCTGGTGCATGATCTAATATGGAAACATGCACATGGCTATAATTGAATGAGGTCATTCAGTTAAATTTGAGCTTAGGAAAAGGAGCATATTAAATTACTTTTGTTATATGCCTCACCATATTATTGCTATATGATTATAAGTTATTCAGTCAACAGAAATTATTGACCACTTTTGGGTGCAAGGTAGAGTGATGAAACATGTAGAAGTACAATTACAATCCCATTTAATCCAAAGCCCAGAATTTAATCATCTTAAATTATTAAAATTTCACCAGAAGGCACAAAAATAAGCAAAATTCATCTGACCCACTTAAATGGAAGCATAGACTCATATACTCTCAAATTTAGCAAGAGTCTTAGATGCCATTCTGGAAAACACATATTGCACATAAATTTTTTTTAAATCAACCAAGATAATTAGTTCCTACTTCTTAGAGAAGCTTACTCAATTATTGATGATCTGTAAATATTCATTTTTTAATGAATAAAATATGCTTACTTATAACTTTAATATTCTGGTACTTATTCTGTTTTCTAAAACTGCACACCATGAGTAGAATTTGTCTTCTAGATCTGTGGTCCTTTCTTTGTTTGTTTTTGCTGGGACATTCTGGACAAAGTAAATATTTGAAATAGTCCCATAGGCATAACTAAAATTTTTAATGTGCTGTGGCATAAATGATATTGGCCACGAAATTTCTAGTATTACCTAAAAATAAATCCCTTTCTTTTCCAGCATGTCTTTATTTTCTACTGCTGTGGAGAACTGCTACTCTCTGTGAGAAATAATTTTTTGAATATGTGAAGATGGATTTTATGCTACCAGCCCTAAAATTTTTTTCTTTTATGTGAAATATAATAATATGGCGGGACATATAATGAAAATAATTTAATGCACTCTTGGTTCTGAGCTTGAATTTAACTGAATGACCTTATTCAATTTTAACCATGTGCACATTTCCACACTAGACCATGTAACACATGAGCTTCACCATTTACACATGACTATTTACAATTATTCTCTTTTCCAGACTGTACAACTCAAATTCCTTCAATAACATCTCATATCTCATGTCACTGACTCTCATCATCATAGTGATTATTTTTCTCATTATGGCAAGGAATAATTGAGATCTAATGTACAGTCAGCACTGATAAGGATCAAAGATTAGCTAGTTTCACTTCTTGGTCTCCAGGAACTTAGAACCGAGTGAAGGGTAGATAGTTAGATGTAGGATGCACCGAGTTTCTATGATTAAATATGTTTTAGAAGGAAGTTAATGGAAATGAGGACGAGGCTTTGCTATGTGTGTGTCTGGAAGGAAGAACATTCAGGCAGAGCAACAACAGGTGCAAAGGCTCTAAAGCAGGAACCCTAAAGCAAGGAGGTTTAGTGGGTCTGGAATAGAGTGAGCAAGTTTCATAGGGAGACAGGAGTTAAGATTAGACCCGTTCAAGCTAAAGTGACTTACCAAAGTCCCACTGCTACAACTTTTAGCTATGATTTTCCAACTATACTTCAAGGTATATCACTGTGTGTGACAGGGAGTGGGGAACTGGGGCGGTGGGGTGGGGATTCAAAAATTACAGGCTAAAGAGAATGTAACTTCTTAAGAGTGTTATTTGATTGGAAGTTTAGTAATTACAACATTACAGTTATTTTAAAAGCAAATATAATTATGGTGTTTATCAGCACTTTTCAAATTTGATGTGCACGTAAATCACCTGAAGATCTTATTAAAATACAGATTAGGATTCAATATTCTTGAGATTTATATTTCTAACAAGCTCCCACATTATGCAGATGCTACAGGTCCAAAATCATATTTTGAGTTGCAAGGTTTTATAATACAATACGTATATTATTTTTTAAGTTAAAAGTTAAAATACTCATGGGGGAATTAATACTCATGGGGGAACCTCTAGAGATCTTACACCTGTGATTTGGACTGCACCCACCAGATGGTAATACTCTGTGCTTTCAGTTACAGCACACATAACCAATTCAACTCTATAACACAGGGCTCTGGGAGAAACATTAGCAAGTTAACCTGTCTTTTATGAGCTATCTTTAATAAGCAAAATTTGCAGTCCTAATTTAAAAATGAGTTGCAAAACCAGTTCGTCACAAGAGACATTTCAGAAATTATATTAATATCTATAATTAAATGAAAAGAACAAAGTACCCATTGATCAGCCTTCTACAGAGGCAATCATTATCAACTCTATTAAAAAAAATCTGGGGCTTCCCTGGTGGCGCAGTGGTTGAGAGTCCTCCTGCCGATTCAGAGGGCACGGGTTCGTGCCCCGGTCCGGGAGGATCCAACATGCCGTGGAGCGGCTGGGCCCGTGAGCCATGGCCGCTGAGTCTGTGCGTCCGGAGCCTGTGCTCCGCAACGAGAGAGGCCACAACAGTGAGAGGCCTGCGTACCGGAAAAAAAAAAAAAAAAAAAAAATCTGGGTTGGTAGAGGGACATTCACTACTGTCATGGTGTGAAACCAGTGCTATATTTTCTGGCATGAGTCTCAGCTTAGAACAGCTCATATATCCCAACTACCTAAGGGTCAATCATCCTTAATTAATTTATATGCCTCATCAGTGAGAAGCATCCATTTGATTTATTAATAGGTCTCTAGAGAGCAAATTAGCTTCCTTGGCAGTTCCTGACATGCTTTGAAACACAGTACAAACAGAAATTTCTCTTGCTAGCTCTCTATCTGGCTTTGATAAACAAAATCCTTTAAAGCTAAGAAAAGATTTACACAATAGCATGGGTATGGTGACAACTGCAGAACTGAAGAGATTTTAGTCATAATCCAACTCAACATCAGCAGTGTTTCTATTAAGGAAATGGCAGCCCAAAAAATATAAGTGGCATATACGAGTTTCTACTGCTGGCTAATGGTTAAACTAATTATGACACCCCAGAGTTCTGGACTCATTGCTCCATAAGAGCCACACCCACCCCTCTCACCACTTTTCTAAACTAGGTTCTCTTAACAAAATTGACTTGTGACATGTTCCCTAATATATCATAAGTATACGTGCCTACTCACTTAAAAGTATAAAACATATATATGCCTTGTGAACTTTATGAATTCAACAAAAATATAATGTAGAATATAAATAATACTATTATTATGACAATCATGACATCTTTCACATAACATGTTCTCATTCTTCTAAAGGAAAGTATGGTCATGAAAATTGATTCAGTGTATTTTACTAACTGCAAATTCTATATCAATTTACACAGTTCCCCCCTCTTTACATTAATGTTCTAAGAGAAGAGAAGGTGATACTTTATTAGTAGTGTATTTCTGGCTACATGACAACTACATAAAGTGCTGTATCAGGGAAATGGCTCAGTCTTGACTTCTGAGACTCTAGGACAAAGTTAACCAGAGTCTATGGCAAAAGGAACAGACAAGGGTCAGACACTTAAAAAGGTATTCTGTGGGGTGAAGCAAATGAGGAAACTGTAATTCCGGCAGAGTAAAGCAGAGGGGTGGGTGAGGTTTCCATGGTAAAAACAGCCACTGGAAGGACAATGGACTCCAGCTCAGCCAGCATTAGGTAAAGTTGGAGAGGCAGCTCTCCATCACATAGGGATATCCATCTGTATCTGACAGTGTCATTCCCTCTGAACTCACAGGTTAATTTCTTCATGCCCAGGTTATATACTCCTCACTGGATTTATCCATGCAGCAATGGAACTTAATTTTCTCCCAGCAAGTTACAAAGTTATTTTAGGAATCTTAAAGTTCATTTTCAAAATAATAAAACAGAGGCACGAAGACACTAAGTGTCTTGCCTAAGGTCATACAGTTAATTAGTGGTAGAATAGCTACTAGACTTGGGTTTCATTATGCACAGATTATGTAATTGGAATATATCTGAAAGTCCACAAGTGAGTTTTGGATTTTCTAACTTCAACTTACTAGATCAGTGTTCTAACTAGCACAAATAGGATCTCAGATATTTTTGTTTTTATTTTTAAAGGAAAAATTCAATTCCAATTATATAGTCCATTGTGGTTGTATCTAGAATAAAACATGCCCTGTACTGTCCATCACTTAATATTTATTAAGTACTTATTCTCTCAATATCCTCAGATTGTAAGTAGCATTGAGGAGACACGTTTGTTTTATTTACTTTGTAACTTGCATCTAACCCTAATATGAGATGGTACATATTAGGAATTCAATACATTTTCAATAAATGCAAAAATAGTATTACCCCACACCTATTAGAATGTTTATTATTTAAAAAAAACACTAAAAGATAACAAGTGTTGATGAAGATGTGAAGAAAAGGGAACACTTGTGGGAATGCAAATTGGTACAGCCATTGTGGAAAAAAGTGTAGAGTTTCCTGAAAAAATTAACAATGGAATACCATATGACCCAGCAATCCTACTTCTCAGTATAAGGAGATAAGGAAATGAATTCAGTATTTCAAAGTGATATCTGCACTCCCATGTTCATTGCACCTTTATTCATAATAACCTAAGATATTGAAACAGCCTATCAACATATGAATGGATACAGAAGATGTGATTTATAAATATATAAATTATTCAGCCATGAGATAGAACATCCTGCCATTTGCAACAACATGGATGGATCTTGAGGGCATTATGCTAGGCAAAATAAGTCAGAGAGAGAAAGACAAATACTGTATGATATCACATGTGTGTGCACTCTAAAAAAGCCAAACTCATAAAAGCAAAGAGTAAATGGTGGTTACCAGGGCATGAGGGTAGGGGGATAAGATAGATGTTGCTTAAGGGTACAAACTTGTTAACTAGCAGTAAATAAGTCCTACAGATCTAATGTACAGTATAGTGAATATAGAGAACAATATTGTACTATAATCATCAAACTTGCTGAGAGACTATATCTTAATCATTCCAACCACTAAAAATGGCAATCATGTGACAAGATAGAGGTGATAATTATTGCTACAAAGGCAACATATTACAATATACAAATGTATCAAGTCAACATGTTGCATACCTTAAATTTACACAATGTTGTATGTCAAATACATTTCAATAAAATAAAATGCTCCTCCCCAAGGAAAAAAAGCAGTGCATCTAGATGGTGTTTGAGATGTTTAAGTGACCCTTCTAAACTTTATCTCAGTGGAACTGAAACTGACTTTAAAACCAAAATCCAAATGCTGATGACATGGCTTACATACTTCAGTTTTCTTGATTACTAAATGGTTCGTAACCCAGATGATGCATTCAACAAAGCTTTATTTTATTTCTACATGTAATACTTCATTTATGTAGTTTCTACATAAATTCCCTTAGATAATATTGCACTGATTACTAGTCAGTTGAAATATCCTCCTTCTCCTTTACTAGTATTGGTGAAAATACTAGAAATATAATCAAATAGCTTTGCACATAGAATTTCTTTAGGAGGTTTATTTTAAAATATTATATTAGATATTAATTATTCTGTGAAGATTTAATCTGAATATTAAGAATTCTTGGGTTATCTTAATCTGTAAATGCATCACTTTGCCTGTAAGTGTAAAACATTTTCTATCCCATAGGCTGGCAGTTGAGTCTTATAAGGGCAATAGTTTCTCTCCTCAGTCTCCTGAGTTTCTCAGCTGTCCTTAGACTCTAGTGTCTGTGCCAACTTTGTTGTCCTTTACTAAATAATATATATTACCCATCTAGTGCTGACCCCAACATGTAACCTGCATGGAGTCTTTGAGCTAGCAGGAGTACCCTCTCTGCTCAGTGCAGCTGAACTGCCTTTCTAACATCTGTTTTATACTCTCCAAATTGCTTAATCCATATTCTACTTTGTTTCTGGTCTTCTGAGATCACAGAGGTCAAAGCATATTTGCTGCTTGCTCATCCTAAATGATGCAAAATTCTCACCATATTTTTTTCCAGTCACATAGGGGATTTGATTCTCTGATTTTACAGGTGACTTTTGTTTCTCTCTTTCTGTGGTTTTCCTTTCTTTCACTAGAAAATTACTGCCAGTTTCTCATTATCTTCCTCTCTCTTTGAGTGGTTTTCCAACCTTCATGCTACTAACTCCCTTCCTCTCTCACAGGCTGTAAACTTTTTTCTGTTTACTATTACCCTGGTTTCAACCATTATTGGAAGTGCTACCTTAAACTGTTATAAGAAGTTCTACCTTCAAAAAATATGAACTCATGCTCATACTTAAAAAGTAAGAGAGCTAAAGTAAGACAGAGAACATTTGCAAGAAAAAAATAGTTCTATATATCTGAAATTATTTTTGTCAGAACACAGGTACAGTATGTGCTGTAAACTTTCCTATAACACAATATGCACTGAATTGCCACTTTTATTGCTCACAAATGGAAGAAAGAAATAATAGTGAGGGAATGAAAATTACTGACCCATTGTGTTGATTATATACATTTGCTATAGGGTATTCTACATAGTGCCTGATGGGGAATCCACCCAACCATTTCATTCGATAAAGAGAAAAAAAATTATAAAGCCACCGTTTCCAGGATCCTCTAAACTTTTAAAATAGAAATAAATAGATTTTATAAATGTTTTTCTTAACCCTGATAAAATAAAATGTTCATAGCAGGGTGTCTGGTAACAAACTGTCTTCTGAAATTGCGACAGGACATTCTACATGCCTACTGGCCATTTAATTTAATGGGATTTTTATTAGTAGTACACACACTGGTTATTTAAACCACAGGGGTCTTTGCAGGTATAGGCATAAAGACAAGAGAAAAAGAAAAACCAAAAGCTGCAATTTCGGTTTATAAAATTAAATATTTACATTTTGTATTCATTTATTTAAATTATATTCCTACTAACCTGTTTTTCCAAAGCATGGGGAAGAATATCACTTTTAAACAGGTGCAAAAAAATATACAATATAAGGGATTTTTTGTTTTGTTTTTTTTGTGGTACGTGGGCCTTTCACTGCCGCGGCCTCTCCCGCGCAGAGCACAGGCTCCGGACGCGCAGGCTCAGTGGCCATGGCTCACGAGCCCAGCCGCTCCGCGTCACATGGGATTTTCCCAGACCGGGGCACGAACCCATGTCCTCTGCATCGGCAGACGGACTCTCAACCACTGCGCCACCAGGGAAGCCCAGGGATTTGTTTTTAAACCATTCATTTCTTTCAACTCCCAAAGCTGGTAGTGTTATAAGCAACTTGCACCTACATTTTCTTTAAGCCTACTAACAGACAACTCAAGGTAAACAGAAATAAACCCATATTTCTAAAATGAGTTAATTTTTTAATAAATATTACCATATTTTTCTTATGAATCATATATAAAATGCCAAATATGTATATTATGGTTTAATATCACACATGTAATTATATATTTAATATTCCACTGTTTCTATAATTTAGGAATTCTAGAATTCATAGTCTATGCAATTAGATTCCATTTAGTTTCAGTTGAATACATGTGCTCAATGAGGTAATCTAAAGAGACCATATTACCATTAAACCAGCATGTTAGTGATCAAGTATTCTTTTAATTTTTTTCTTTTTCAAACACTTTCTTAAAGTTCTGCATAAATGTTTTACTTGAACTAAGTGTGAAGATCATTCAAAGAACTATTGTAAATCTGAATATAACTGAAAGGTCATTTTTGTGGTGTTATAAATTTTAATTTTTAAAAAAGAGTGAATATGTGTTAAGAAAAATCATTTTATCCTTCTTAGAACTAGGATATATTCCAACACTTAAAAAATTAATTTTAAAAAAATGTGAGGAAGATAATGAAGAGGAAAGGGTGGAGAATAATGGTGATGAGGATAATGAGGAGGAGGAGATTTGATTTTGGAAAAGAGAGGATCTATTTTGACTCTAAATCAAAGTTCTTTGTGCTTTTCTGTGTCCCCTCCAAGTTTGGATAGTTGCTGCATGTTGAATTTCCTGCATTGTTTGAGTCGTCAATGTTTCTGTATTACTTTTGATTCACTATTTGGTGAAACTAGGTTGACAGATATCATCCAAACCAAGACACTTTTGAAAGCTGAAAGCAGTGCAGTTTACATTGGCACAACAGATATTAACTAAGATTATCTTGAGAAAACTAAGAGGGATGATCAACTTTAGCTTCAACCATCAGACTTCTGACTTAGCTCTACCAAAACTGTATGATATGCAAGCACTTAAAATCAAAATAGGTAAAATAGAAGTTTACCCAACAAATATATGTGATAATATACAGTTAATTAAGTTCAAAAAAATCTGTGAAAGATGTGATATGAACTAGAGTTGAATGATAGGGAGGTTTTATACAGAGTAAAAGAAAATAAGAAAAATGATAGAAAAAAGAAATGAGACTGATTCAGAGATAGGAAAATTTCACTGTTACTTATTTTTCAAGTTAGAAAGGACTTCCAACTGATTCTTTTTTAAATACAATTAATATTTGCCCTTTTAGAGCTGTCACAATAACTTTAAAACTGCCATTATAAGGGCCAGCATTAATATCCTCAATATTCACTGTGAGAAAGGAGGAGAAACAGCAGTTCTGGATGAAGTTTGCCCAAGACCCAGGAAAAAGACATGGTAAGTAACTGTCAGATGTTTGGTCATAGGCTTTTTTTCTGCATTAGTGGGCAGGACAATTTGAAAGCTGTGAGCTGTGCAATTTGGATGCTTCTCTCCTTGGTATGAGAGTCAATTGATGTAGGGTGAATGATTATAACACAAACTCTTCCAGAACTCTGCTAGTCATAAAGACAAACAGTTTGGCTTTATTTTCTTTGTGGTCTATCAAACCTGTACAAGTGAAGAGGGAAAGTTTCAAAAAAATATCCAAATCATCCAATTAGATTTTTCAGCTTGATTATCAAGAGAGTAGAGAATACACCCATAATTCTGAAAAGGCCTGCTAGGGAGAATTTTACATAAAACAAAATCTGATCATGTTCTACTTTATTAAACAAGTACAAAAAATTCTGTATTTGCTCTTTGTTTATAGTAAACTATATATGGTATTTAGGATAACATATTTGTCATAGTGTAGAATGTTCTGAGTCCATGTTTTAATCAGGGTAGTTTATTTTTGTTGACCAGAAAACTTAGGAAGTAAAGATACATGATTTTCATTGAAACTGAGACTTTACCAGTGACTTGTTGGTTATATATATTGTAGTTAAGTGTTTGGGACAAAGTGCACAAAATTGTTATCTAATATTGTGATTATTTAATGGCAACTAAAAATCTTATAAAGGATTTACTCTTCTGTCCAAAATGTAGTAACAGAAGACAAAATTTATTTTCCCACCTGCAACAAAAACAAACAAAAGATGGACAAAATATATGAGACAATGGTTTCAAGCCATAGAACACTAGGCAATGAAGAATAATGATCACTGATAGAGGGGGTGGGGGAGAGGTGGATCGTTCATGCATCCCAGATGTAGAGAGAGTATCCAGGCAAAATGTAGCACAAAGGAACATAGACAAAGTCCAGTGGAATCTTTGAGTTTAAGAGATGGAGTTGAGAGTCCAGAGAGATTAAGACTACTCAAGCTCATAAAACAGAACACTAAAGGAAGCAAGTTGCACAATATACTCTTGAGATCTGAAGATGGTCCCTTTTGAGTATTTAGGTGAGTACTGATCAGTTTATATATCTGAGGAAATAACCTAATGCTGTGTAAAGAACCTCCCAGGTGGGTTAAAGGTAGCATTCCCAGCTGTCACAAAATGTAGTTTGTGTGTATCTCCACAAGCCAGACTGGAAAACCTCTTACTTCACAAGCATTGAGTATTCAGAGGATATTGAGAATAGTATTGGTATTCAGAAGAATATTTAAAAGTATTCAAAATAATGCCTCAGTAATGGGGGAATAAGGAGCCATAGACTAAACACTGCTGTGTTCCTACTTCTAGAAAAGGACAATAACTAAGCTGCAACCCAAAGAAAATGCCAGAATATTTATAGAAATTAAAAATATCCAGCAAATATAAGATTAAATATACAGTGTCTGCAATTCAACAAAAAAATTACCAGGCATGCAAAGAAGAAGGAAAATATGATCCATAATGAAGATTAATCAAAGCCAAACCAGAACTGACATAGATAACAGAGTTAGCAGACAAGACATTAAAACAGTTATTATAGAAGTATGTATATGTTCAAAAAGCAAAGTGGAGATATGGACATATTAAAAAGGCCAAATTCAAATTCTTAGAGATGAAATGTACAATAGAAAAGAAAAATGTACTGGGTGAGATTAATTGAAGATTAAAACAGGGAGAAGAAAAGATGAGTTAACGTGAAAGTATAGCAATAAAAACTATCCAAAATGAAACAAAAAATCAAAAGGGAACAATAAAGTATGAAAATAGCATCAGTGGACAGTGGAACAAATTCAACGGCTTTATATGTATACAATTTGTCATAAAAAGGTATGAGAAATAAGGTAACAGAAGACAATTCTGAAGAAATAATGACTGAAAATTTTTTCCAAATTTTATGAAAACTATGAATTTTTTTTCCAAATTTTATGAAAACTATGAAACCCACAGATTCAAGAAGTTCAACAAGTACAGGATTGTGAAGAAAACCACATAAAGGTAATTAACAGTCATATCACTCAAATCAAGTGATAAAGAAAAAACTGTAAAGTAGCCAGGGAAAGAACATATGTTATGTATAAAGAAACAAAGATAAGGGTAACAGTAAATTTCTCTTCAGAAACAATAAAAATTGAAAATGAAAAGATAATGGCGCGATGTCCTTAAAGTATTAAAATTGGGAGAAACAATCAGCCTAGAATTCTATACTCAGCAAACATATTTTCAAAATACAAGGGCTTAATTAAGGTTTTTCTGCAGGCACATAAAAGCTGAAGTAATTACTCATAAGCAGATGTGCACCACTCTAAGAAATGTTAAGGAAGTGTTAATGATACTGGATGTAAATACAGATCAACACAAAAGAATGAATAAGAGCACTGGAAATAGTAATCATATAGGTAAACATATGATATTTTCTTATTATTTATATCACTTCAAAAGATATTTGACCGTTTAGATAAAAAGTAATAATAATGCAATATGGGGATTATAATATATGTGATTAGAATATTAAAAAAATAGACTAACATCTGGGAGAGCAGAAATTGAAGTATAGTATTTAAGATTCTTATACTAAATATTAAGTGGTTTACTATGGCTTGAAGGAAGACTGTGATAATTTGAAGATGTATAATATGAACCCTAAAGTTGCCCTAGGGACTTCCCTGGTAGTCCACTGGTAAAGAATCTGCCTTCTTATGCAGGAGAAGCAGGTTCGATCCCTGGTCAGGGAACTAAGATCCCACATGCCATGGGGCAACTAACCCCACGTGCCATAACTACTAAGCTCACAAGCCTCAACTAGAGCCCACATGCAGCAAACTACAGAGCCCACACGCTCTGAAGCCTGCACGCCACAACTAGAGAGCCCATGTGCCTTGGAGTCTGCATGCCACAACTAGAGAAGAGAAAACCTGCCACCACAACTAGAGAGAAGCCCGCACGCCACAACAAAGATCCAATGCAACCAAAAAAAAAATAATAATAAATAAATAAATATTAAAATAACAAGAAAAGAGGCAGAGCTCCTTTTAAAAAAACAAAAACGAAATAAAGTTGCCCTAAAATAAAGAAACAAAGAGTTTTAACTAAGACAACAAAGATTCATAAATATAATCATAAAAATAGCCAATACAAAAGAAGACCAAAAAAGAGGAAAAGGGGAACAAAGAAAAGATAAAATAAATAAGAAACAAGTGAGAAGATAGACTGAAACCTAACTCTATTACTATTCACATTAAGTGTTTTAAACACTACAATGAAAAGGCAGAGATTGCCATATTGGATACAAAAGAAAGACCCAAGTACATGCTGCCTATAAAAAACACACTTTAAATTTTAAAAATGGTTAAAAGTAAGAGAATGCAAAAAGACATATGATGCTAACACAAATCAAGAGCAAGTTGGAATGGTTACATTAGTATCAAAGTAAATTTGAGAACAAAGAATATTACCACTAATAAAGAAGGTTATTACATAATGTTAAGAAGGTTAATTCATCAAGATGACATAATGATCTTTAACATTAATGCATCTAATAACAGAGTTCCCAAATAAAGGAATCAAAAATTGAGACAATGGAAAGGAGATCTAGACAAACTCACAATTCAAAGACTGTAATCTTCCCCGTCTCAAATGCTGATTGAAGAATCAGAAAAAACAAAAAGCAAGTACTTTTTCACAAAACTATCTTGCAACTTGACCCATTTGACCTATAAATCACTCCACCTAAAAAGCAGCAGAACACATTCTCTGCAAGTGCAATGGAACATTTAACACAATATATGACATTCGGATCTATAAAACTAAGTGCAATGAATTTAAAGGAATTCATATCTATAAAAGTATGTTTTCTGATCACAAATGAGTTAACTTAGAAATAAATAACTGAAAATCTCTGGAAAATCTGCAAATATTTGGAAATTAAATAACACATTCTCAAAGAAAAAATCATAGGTCAAAAAATAAATCAAAGTTGAAATTAGAAATTATTTTGAATTATACAAAGATGAAAACATGTCATCTAAACACTTGTGGAATGCCAACAAAATAATGCATATGGGCAAATTTATAACACTATTATTCTCTATTAGAAAAGAAGAAAGTTCTCAAAATAATAAGCTCAACTTCCACCCTAGGAAATAACTATTTAAGGGTAAATTAAACACCAAGTTGCAGAAGAAAGTAAAAAATAAGATCATATTGGAAATCAATGAAATACAAATCAGAAAAACAATAGAGAAGAAAGATTAGAGAAGAAATAAAATTTTCTTTATTCAAATATGACATAGCTGTCTATTTAGAAAATCTGTGGGAATATAGTTTTTAAAGCCACTTGAATGAATACATGAGTTTAGCAACTTGTCAGTACCATACAAAACTAATAGTAGTTCTATATACCAGCAACAATCATAAATTAAAATAAAATAACAGTTCTTATATTATCACATATAATGTATTAAATATTTAGGGATGGAATCCACAAAAGATGTTTAATACCTGTACACAGAAAATACAATAAAAATTGCTTAGATAAATTTTGTTTAAAAAAAAAAAAACTACATAATTGGGGAGCTAGAACAAGACCCTGGGCAGGAAGTCTCAATATTTTTATGATCCCAGTTCTCACAAGTTGATCCATATATTCACTGCAATGCAAATCAATATTCTTAGCATACTTTTCAGTTCAAATTGTAAAGCTAACTCTAAAATGCAGATAGAAATTCAATTTCCTAGAATAGCCAAAATAACTTTGATGAAGAACAAAATTATGGGAATAATGATGCTTACTTTCAAAATGTATTTTTAATGCCTCATTTTACAGAGTATGTGGTATTGATGTCAAGATTGGTAAATAGATCAATAGAACACAAAAATGAGTCTAAAAGCAGACCCAGGCATATGTGTACAAATGATTTTCAACAAATGTTCAGACATTTCAGTGGAGAAAAGATAGTAGTCTTCTCAATAAATGGTGCTAGAATAATTGGATATTTGTAAGTTAAAAAAAATTTGATCTATACCACGAGTACATACAGAAATGAATTTGAATGGATCACAGACATAAACGTAAACCCTAGCACTATAAAACTCACTGTCAATATTTCTAGTAATAACTTTGCATTAGGTGAAGATTTCTTACAGATGACACCAAAAGAATAATTTATAATTGAAACAAAAATGATAAACTGAATGTCAAATTTAAAAACTCTGTTCTACTAAAAACATTGTTAAGAAAATGAGAAGAAAAATAAGCAGACTGTAACAAGATATTTGCAAGGGACATATTTGATATCAGACTCATATTCAGAATGTATAAAAACTCTCAAAACTTAATAAAATAACCATTCAATACTAACATTGGCAATGTATTTGAACAGATATTTCAGCAAAGAAGATAGACGGATAACAAATGAGCCTATGGGGACTTCCCTGGTGGTCCAGTGGTTAAGAATCTGCCTTCCAATGCAGAGGGTGTGGGTTCGATCCCTGGTCGGGGAGCTAAGATCCCACATGCCTCATGGCCAAAAAACCAAAACATAAAACAGAAGCAATATTGTAACAAATTCAATAAAGACTTTAAAAATTGTCCACATCAAAAAAAATCTAAAAAAACAAAACAAAACAAATAAGCATATGAAAGATGCTCAGTGTTATTAGCTGCTAAGGAAATAGGAAGTTAAACAAAAATGAGATAACACTACATGCCTATTAGAATGTTTAAAAATATAAAAACTGACAATAGCAAGAGCTGGCAAAGCTGTGGAAAAACTGGCAGTTTTATACATTTCTGCTGCGGGTGAAAAATTATGCAACCACTTTGTAATATAGTTTGGCACTTTCTTAAAAAGTTAAACATAACATCAACCACAACATCCAGTCCATCCACTCCTAGGTTTTTAACCCAAGAGAAATGAAATCATATGTCCATACAAAGTTTTACACACAGACAAATGTGTCTAGCAGCTTCATTTTTTGTAGTCAAATCCTTGAAACAAGCTAAATGTTCATTAACAATTGAATGGATAAAGAAATTGTGGTGTGTCCTTACAGTAGGGTGCTACTCAGTAATAAAATGTGAAGATCTCTTTATACTTGCATCAACATTTGCTGAGGAAAATAAACTAGACAAAAAAGAGTACATGCTTTTAAATTCTATGTATATAAATGCAAAAATTCAAACTTATTTCTAGTGACAAAAAGTAGATCAGTGATTTTTTGGGGATGGATGGGGATGTAGGGAGGTGTGGAATTTGGGGACTACAAAGGAGAGCAAGGGAACTTTTGGAGGCATGTCTATGATCACTATCTTGATTGTGACCATGGTTTCATGTGTGTATACATATATCCAAAGTTATTAAGTCACGTATTTTAAATAAGTACAGCTTACTGTATTCTATCTAAATTAAGCTTCTAAATATAAAACAAAATAAAACAAACAAAAATATATGACATATATAATAAAACAACATATTAAAATCTCTTCAGTCCCATCTGGAAAGTCTCGTACTTAGGATTGGCAATGCTGGCAGAGTACATATGTATGAAAAATTTCCTAGACAGGTATCATCTGGAACATTTTATCTTTTAGAAAACCTCCTTTTAACATAGCTCTTTGAATTGTGTTGACATTTATTTTCAAATAAACCCATACATGTTGCTGTTTTCCATTTCAGACTATAAACTGACAGTTGCTTTTATAAAATTTCTGATTATATCAGCCTTAATAATTTTTAAAGTTTTTTGTTATGGAGATAATTTAATCTTTATAGTTCTCTTGAGTAGAACACAGTGATCTTTCTAGGCTCTACTATGTCCAGAAGAGTTTAGACTCCTTTTAGTATATTCCCTAAATTTACTTACTATAAAAACATTGACTAAATAAATCTAAACCTACATATCAATTTTATAAAAAGCCTTAAGAATTTTGACACTTTCAAAACTAATTAATTTCAAAAAGAGAAGCTACATGGATTAATAATCAAAGCATATATAGCAAGGAAAAGGTATTGATTTTGAGTCTCTGTCTTAAAATTTGAATTAGAAATAATCTCTTAAGATTTGTGACTTCATGCTTATGAAGCATGTTCTATGTTTTTCATAAGGAGGATATTATAAGACTAGCCAAGGTCAGCTGACTTGATTAGTTCGGTTGGAAAAAAGAGGTCATTTTTATATAAAGAGTAATTATAAATAACCTTATTTCAAGGGAACCTCATCATAATGCTAGATTTAAAGGGTAGTATTACCTCTTGCCACAGAGGTTAACGGTTGTTGAGTTTTTATTTTAAAAGTCTTTATATTCTGAAAAGCATATTTTTAAAATATATGAATATAAGTAATGAAGAATTATGTTGTAATGATGGTCTTCAACTTGTGGAACACTGACATTATACTGAAACTTTAAGTACATGTTTACTGAAAAATAATAACAGCCTCTCTATATCACCTCTTTTGAAATAGCTTCCTAACTTTTCTCTCTCCTTTGATACTCTCTCCTCTTAGGAGAGCTTCTTTATTTCTGTCAACATGATGATTTCAAAAACAAAACCTGTTCATGTTTATGTCCTCAAAAATATTCAATCTGACAAGATAAAATGCATATTCTTTAGCACAGGCAAAAAGCCCTTTGAAATATAAGCCATTTCTACCTTTAAACCTTATTGTTTACCTTGACAAAATTTAAGGAAATTAATACAAGCATGGCATATGAATCAGAATAACTCAAGAAGAATGAGAAGACAGGGAGAGAGAAAATCAGTTAAAGAGGCTTTTTCAAGAGTCTAGGTGAGAACAGGTAACTTAAGCTATGACAGTGGGAGTAGAGATTAAAGTTTGTATGTAACTGAGGAGTTATATTTGACTGGAGTTGTGGGGAGTGGGACAGAAACAGTTTACTATGAATACAAAAATTTATCTAGGTGACTGGATGTGCACAAAAAGGAGGAGAAAGTTTGGGATGGGGGATCATTTGTCTTAAACATGTTGATTTTGTTGAGCTGTGTGTGGCATTTTCAGATTCTGACATTGGCAAAGCATAAGGATATATGTCAAAACCTTAGAAAAATGGCAAAAGTCAATGACACATAATGGAATTCATTAGAAGACAGATATTAAGCCAGATAAAGTAAGTGAATCACTTAGCAAATATTTTCAGTCTAAAAGAAGACAACTGAAAAGAGATTCCTGGCTTGAATGGAGGACCAGGAGATGGAAAAGGAACAGTTAGTGTGCTAGTGTAGCAGTTAGTGTAGTTTAAAAACCAGGGGTAGCACAGATAGATAGTACCCTCCAAATATGTCACCAAACAATTCCTTGCAGTTAGATGGGGCCACATGAATAATTCTGGCCAACAGACTCTAAGCAACAGTGACCTAAGGAAGTCAAGAGCCAATATGTTTCCTCCTTTGTTCTCTTTGCTTGTTATTGTAACCTGGGAGACCAAATGCTCCAGATGATGTAGAACCAAGATGGAGAAAACTGGGCTTCCCTGGTGGCGCAGTGGTTGAGAGTCCACCTGCCGATGCAGGGGACACGGGTTCATGCCCCGGTCCGGGAAGATCCCACATGCCATGGGGCGGCTGGGCCCGTGAGCCATGGCTGCTGAGCCGGCGCATCCGGAGCCTATGCTCCGCAACGGGAGAGGCCACAACAGTGAGAGGCCGGTGTACCACAAAAAAAAAAAGGAGAAAACAACCCACATTGAACCTGACATAAGCGAAAATAAATCTGACCATGTTAATCCACTGAGATTTCAGGGTTCACTTGTCACTGAAACATGGCCTATCTTGTCCTGCCTAAAATGACAGTAACTAGTAATATCATACAAAGAAAAAGTGGATTGCAAAAAAGGGAATTATTATATATAAACCAAGCAAAATAAAATCCAATATGAGTCTACTGTAGTTAGCAATCATGTTGTAATTGGTGATGTTAGTATTAATTTTTCCTGTGACTATCAGAGGCTGAAGCCAGATAGTTATCAGTTGTAGGATAAAAGGAGAGAAACAAGTAATCAGAAATTGTTCTTTCAAATGTTTGATGATAAGTTGAAGAAAAAACAGTGGTTGAAGGTGTGGCAAAATAAGTAAATTACACTCAAAGTTTTGTTAAATTAAAATGGCGTTGGAGGGATTTTAAAAGTACTCTGAGATAGCAATGTAATTGAAAATGTGATCATTATAGTCACGGCATTACTCATATTTACTCTGTGATGATAAGCAAGTGTACTCTTAAATTTCATATGGAAAAATAACAGGCAGTTCACTAACAAAGGAAAAGTAATAACCAATTACTTTGATATGGATATGGAAATTCTGGCATTTAGAAGTTATTATTCCTGAATTAATCTTAGTTCTAAATCTCATGAGTCACTATTTAATAAAAACAATTTTTTTCTAAAGTACCTTACTTTTATTTGTATGAAAACAGCTTTGGAATTTTTGTATAACCATGAAGTCTAAGTCCTCAGTTTTATGTTTTGTTTTGATCAAGAAATATGATATACTGATGTACCCTAAGTTTTACATTATATGCATTAGGCTAAAATATAAAAGTTTTCCAGATAAAAAATTTGCTAGTTAGAAATTGTATATTAGAATCTGTTGAGTACCTACTGCTTTTATTTAAAACTGACTGAGTTTACTGAGTAAACTACAATGTACTTATTCTCACCTTGTTAGAAGAAACAATCTACCAGAAGTTAATTTGGTAGGAAGAAAATTCTATAATAGTTAGAACTTCACACAAGGGTTCTAATTGAATTTAGCTGGAGCAAGACTAATGTACTCTTTTAGCAGATCCAAGTCAGTTTCTTGACTCTAAGGAATATTCCTTTACTAGTCTGCTCTTGCCCAGGATTATAAAAGAATGAGAACGGGCATGGATTACAAAACCAGCTTCAGCCTTTCTTGTAGTAGTGTCAGTTTCCAGTAGGGAGGTTAGGTGATCACTGAGGCAGTGATAGAAGTGACCGTCTAGGGGCTTCCCTGGTGGTGCAGTGGTTAAGAATCCGCCTGCCAAAGCAGGGGATACAGGTTCGAGCCCTGGTCCGGGAAGATCCCACATGCCGTGGAGCAACTAATCCTGTGTGTCACAACTACTGAACCTGCGCTCTAGAGCCCAGAAGCCACAACTACTGAGGCTGTGTGCCACAACTATTGAAGCCCGAATGCCTAGAGCCTGTGGCAACAAGAGAAGCCACTGCAATGAGAAGCCTGTGCGCCACAATGAAGAGTAGCCCTGCTTGCCGCAACTAGAGGAAGCCCACTCACAGCAACGAAGACCCAATGCAGCCAAAAATAAATTTAAAAAAAAATTTTAAAAAAAGAAGTGACTGTCCATGTTCTGTGAGCCCTTGATGCTACAAGCAGGTAACAAGTATTATCTTGACAGTTATTCTCCCCTGTTAAAAGAAACTTTCTAACAAAATGGGTCTATAGAACTGCTTGAGCTCTGCTAGCATAAATAACATCACTGGGGCCAACCATTTTAAGTTAAACTAGGACAGGTGCCATCAATAATCCATGTTTTGTATTTGCACACTGGGGCACTCTACTATGTCCCAATGACAGTATCCCAGACACACTCATTACACATACATTCACTCATTTGTTCATGCATTAGCCTAGAATCCATTGCCTACCAATTTGTGTTAGGAACTGTGCTAGAAATACAAAACATAATAAGACAGAGTTCCAGTCCTCATTTGTTCACAGTAAAATAGAGATAGATGTATGAAAAAAGATGAGTGCAATAAAATGTAATAGGCACTATGATAATATTCTATACATGGGTCACAAAAGACAAAGGCAGCAATTCAATCTTGAAGGTCAGTAAGTACTTTACAGAAGTATTTATGAATGAATCTTAAAGTTCCATGCTTACTAGGAGGGCCATAGCAGAGGCTAAAGGTAAGGATAAAGATAACATGCCAATTTAGGTATGATTGAGGCAAAGATGCAAACAGAAGCAAGTTGAGAGGTAAAGCTGGAGAGGTAGAGAAGAGCCAGGACTGGGAGTCTGGTTGCCTATGTAGAAGAAGTGGACATTATTTATATAGTCATTTGAGAGTCAACAAATACACAGATGCATCAAATACAAGCTCCAACTAATATAATGTACGGTTATTTCTGTCAATTTATTTTAAAAAGTTATTTCTATATTTAAAACATTATCAACAAAACAATCAAGGCATTGTAGCATGGTAGCAAAGAATGTGGACTCTGGAAACAGATTGCCTGGGTTCAAATCCCACTATGGCACCAAATACCTGTAGTTTCTGTGCCTACTTTCTCATTAGTAAAATGGAGATAAATATAACAGCTAACTCATGGGGCCATTGTGAGGATTATATGATTTAATATAGTTAAAGAACTTAAAAGTGTAAATAGAATTTAATCAGTGCTATGTAAGTGCTAAATTAGCCAATAAAAAGATCTTAGACCATATTTCTATAAGATTGATCCTTTGGGAAAGAAGCTTACACAGCTAATAAAATTTTTGTCTCAGTCCCTAAAAATATTTACTTATTACATAATAAAGTGCACATTCTTTAACACAGAAAAAAAAAGTTCTTCAAAAGCTAACCACTCGTACTTTTACAGCTTCTTCTCTTGCTCCAATGCAACTTATGAAAAAATAACACAAGTCTGAAATATATGTATCAGTTATAACTCAATATTTTCCATCCAAAGATAAGTATAATTAAACTCTCAAGAGTTCAACTCACCAACTTTCAGAGTTGACCATCATTAAGATATACATACAGTTAATGCATTCCCTTCCTAGGATTGTAGATGTGGGGAATTGGATTGAGAGTAGTAACAAAATACATAGAAGGACAACCACTCAATATTTATGGCCCAGCTGAGGTGAGAAAGGGCAGTCTGCACTGCGGAGTAAATTACCAATAATTAAATAAATAGATGTTCAAAGGAATGCATACCTTATGGCTATATATACTATAGGACTCTCATGCTGAAGACCATATTGTATAAAATGTACAATATCTAATATTGTGATAAGTAATTAATTTCCCACGAGAGAGACCTGTCTCTGGGAGAATTGGTAGCATAAGCGATTTTCATGTATGGTTTCCCCAATACATTTTATTCATTTAAAGTTGTACTTCATAAAATATTTTAACTGTAGTTCATGTTATATTTTGGTTAAAATGAAAAAATATCACTTGAGAGTACTGGTTGTACATATGCTAGTAGAAAATTATACTGAGGAAGCTATGATGTTGTATGTTTTTAAAGTCTAATGTACAATACTTTAATTATATTATTCAAAGACGATTCATTCAATAGATATTTGTTGAGTAGTTTCTTTTTACTAGACATTGTCCTAGGTTTTAGTTAATCGGTGATGAACAAGATTAATATGGTTGTTGGCAGGAAGAGTTGCAGGTTCAAAAACCTAAAGAGTTGAGAGGTCTTGGCATGTTTGAGCAATTAAACGAAGCAAAGCCTAAAGGAGGAGTGTAAGGGTATGTGAGATAAGAGTCAGTCAGGGATGAAGAATTTTTAAGTCCTACTTTGATTTGAATCTTATCCTAAAAGCAATGAGGGAGATTTGAACTCCCATATTTACTCCACTCCTTCAAAATCCCACTGAAATGAATTAAAAATGGGGAAATATGACCAAAAGAAATGTGTAGTCCTGAAAAATAGGAAATGGTGAAATCAAAGTGCCTGCCTGTTTAAGGAGCTTTTGCATATGTAGTAGAATGGATTGTACTGTAAGAAGAAGCAAGACTGACTAGCCAATGTTTCAACTCTGAGCTAGAGGGATCATAGAAACCCGTGAGGTATAAGTGTAGGAATTTTTCAAAGTAACTCCAGGCTCAAAGAAAGAGATGTAAGCATGAGCAGGTCATGGGGCATTTCATAACAAGTGGTTGGGGGCAATCTAACACCTGTAGAGCTGAACCAGGTGCTTTACACAGAGCAGAGGCCATCTCCAGATTCCATACCTTCATATATCAACAGTGACCAACGGCAGAGATCAATGAGTGACACGTAGAGCGATGGAGGAAGAAAGAATGGAGCAGAAGCAAAGTAAAGAATGCAGTGTTGTAATAGGTTCCTAATGGTCCGTTCTGCTAGAGAGAGGAGCTGTGCAGTGTGTGATGCAACTTTGTGTCATTTGCTATGACAACAGCAAATACAGAAAGAGGAGGCAGGCTCAGAGCAGGAATCAATTCCTATTATGTCACTGTTCTCTCCAGTGTAAGTATACCGTTTTGAAATTACAGGTGAAAACTGACACCCATAAAATTCCTGGGAACTTCTGAAGCATCTGATCCACCAAAGAAAGAATTCCTGCCAAGCTGCCACCAACACCCCAATGCACCAAGATAAAGTGTTTTTTAGAACCCTCATCCACTTGTCCGGCCCTAATGATGATTTGCCCTGATTACTAACCCACAATACTAACCAATGAGTATATTTCTGACCTTGAAGTATCCTTCATTTCACCTTTCTTATCTCAGACATCAGATTAAAGAAATCTCTATTTACTTCTGACACAACATCCATAGTATCTTTTCTCTGTTTTAATCTTATGCCTAAAAGTCCTATG
The DNA here is from genome assembly GCF_949752795.1 of Hyperoodon ampullatus. Classification (NCBI taxonomy): domain Eukaryota; kingdom Metazoa; phylum Chordata; class Mammalia; order Artiodactyla; family Ziphiidae; genus Hyperoodon; species Hyperoodon ampullatus. The sequence goes on from NC_136922.1 coordinate 45,734,224, forward strand.
TATTACAATTTATCAATTCCTTAGTGAATGATAAGTTGACAGAATGTATCACCATTTCAATAACTATGACTCTTTTCCTCAAGGACATGAGAGCACAGAAGTAAAGTCAGGAAAGCCTGAAACTTCAAACAATTACCCTTTAGGTATTCCTGTTTTCACCAGCTTGGGAATCATTTTATATTTAATGAATGATTAATAGAAATACAGATGTGTTCTGGTTTGAGAAACTCAGAGTATATAAAATTAAAGTGTTCAGAATAGATGGTCAGTTTCATTATATTTATGTTATGTTTCCTTTAGTGAGCACTTTTAATGCATTTACATTATAATTCAATTTACCAGTTAGATGAGTTTTTCCTAACTTTGAAAATACCTGTATTCTGAAAAGGAAAATAGAGGATATATAACTTGCATTTGTTTTCATATAGAAAATGAAAATAAGAAGCAAATGACACAAAACTCTGTTTTTTATTCCCCCAACTTTCTTGTATGTAATATAGCATTGTTAACTACATTCAAAATGCTGTGTATTAGAACCTCAGGACATATTCATCTCCTAACTGGACGTTTGTATTCTTTGATCAATATCTCCCCATTTGCCCCACCCCACCCCAGCCCTTTGTAACCACCCTCTACTCTCTGTTTCTATACGTTCAGATTCCACATATAAGTGATATCATACACTATTTGTCTTTGTCTGACTTACTTCCCTCAGTATGGTGCCCTCAAGCATTCCATCCATGTTGTCACAAATGGCACGATTTTATTCTTTCTCATGGTTGAATAATACTCTATGATATTCAATCTATCTCTATCTATCTATCTATCTATCAATATCACAACTTTGTATGATACCACATCTTTATTCATTCCCACATTAACAGACACCAGTTAAATTGTTTCCACATCTTGGTTACAATGAATAAGGCTGCAATGAACATGGGATTACAGATATCTCTTTGAGATTCTGTTTTCATTTTCTTCAGATAAATACCTAGAACTGGGATTGGTAGTTCTACTTTTAATTTTTTGATGAACCTCCATACTGTTTTCCATAGTGGCTATAACAATTTACATTCCCACCAACAGTACACAATGGTTCCCTTTTCTCCGCATCCTTGCCAACAATTGTTATCTCTTGTCTTTTTGATGACTGACAGCCATTCTAACAGATATGAGATGATATATCATTGTGATTTTGATTTTCAATTCCATGATGATTAGTTATGTGTGAAATATCTTTTTCTATCCCTTCACTTTGGGCTGTGTCTGTTCTTAAAGCTGAGATAGTAGTCTCCTTAATCTACAAATTTATCAATAATTATCACTGGTCACAGCATACTTATTTTATTAATTTTATTTACCCCTCTTCCTAAAACACAAATATGCCTGTTTGGCAGATAAAGTACAGAACAAGAATGATAACTTAGTTTTAAAGCATTTGCATTCATAGAAAATATTGTGACTAAAAATTATCATTCAAAATATAAGATGTTTGTGAAATATTAAATGGAATATAAACATGAATTCAATGCTTCAAATCTGAGGTAGTTCACCTACATCAGTAAGTGCCAACATCACTACACTCAAGGACTTCTCTTATGAAAATATTCTTTTAAGTCCATAATTTTAAATATATTATTTGCCAAATGGCTTTTGCATCGTTATTTTGTTCACGGAGCCTCGTTACTACCACTGAGTCTATAACAGTAGGTAGGTCTTGGGACTTTGTAAAGTAACTCACAAAAACAGACTGAAGCAATTTCTAGACTAATGAGTTTTAATGACTAGCTTTCCTCTTATGCATTTCATGACAATGTAACTGAACCTTAAATATATTTTTGTATTATTAAATACTCTGAAACAGATATTTACTTGGAAATTTTCAGAAGCTTTAGACAGATAGGTGTAGTTCCTGAGCTTCTAAGAGGAAGACATCAAGTAATGAATTATTGCTTCATTACCTGCATAATAACTGGTGATCTTTTCAGGAAATGTGTCAAAAGAGCCCACGGCTGCATCTGTGAAGCGGAACTCATTACACCTGCTTTATCAATGTAAAATGTTCAGTAGACCCAGAACAGACCACTTTGTGGGGTTTATCAAGAAGAGTGAAGGTGATCTTCCTAATTAATAGAATAGAAGGTCATAAGGATGATGAGGCATACTTGCTCTGGATACGTTACCTCGGTCTACTCTCTAACGATGACTAGATAAAAGTTAATGTTCATGATATATTACTAGATTATCCTGCGGAATGAACTAATACTTAAAATTTCCTCCTTTTAAAATTTTTTTTTAAGATTTGTTTGATGGGGACCATTTTTAAAGTCTTTATTGAACTTGTCACAACACTGCTCCTGTATTATGTTTTGGTTCCTTAGCCCTGAGGCATGTGGGATCCCAGCTCCCCGACAAGGGATCAAACCCACACTCCCTGCATTGGAAGAAGTCCCAACCACTGGACCACCAGGAAAGTCCCCTGCTTCCTTTAACTAAGGTATTTCCTTTGTTAAAAAATCATTAATATACATGAATTATTTTGAGGATTTGCCTTTTATTCAGAAGCCTTGACAATGGCATACAATGGGCAATGTGGTGTTTTTAAAAATTGCTTTTTAAACCCTGTTCTTAGGTCTTTTATTTATTTTATTTTTTTTATTTTATTATTATTTTTTTTTTTGCGGTACGCGGGCCTCTCACTGTTGTGGCCTCTCCCGTTGCGGAGCACAGGCTCTGGACGCACAGGCTCAGCGGTCATGGCTCACGGGCCCAGCCGCTCCGCGGCATGTGGGATCCTCCCAGACCGGGGCACGAACCCGTATCCCCTGCATCGGCAGGCGGACTCTCAACCACTGCGCCACCAGGGAGGCCCAGGTCTTTTATTTTTAAGTGGTAAACTTTACTGTCTAAAATCAAGAGACCATTTTCTTTCATTACAGTTATTTTTTACCAATCTTTCGTGTTAGCAGAAAAGTTTAGGCTCACTCTATTTTGGTCCATTTTTTGAGGGATGTAATTATAATAAGAAAATGATTCCATAGAGACACTTGATGTGGTAAATAATTAAAGAAAGCATACTATTTACTTTTTTGGCAAAGAGACATGTAAAATTCCATTTGTATATTAATTTATTTTCTTGGATTTGGAAACCAATAATAGGCTCAGAATAGAAAATATTTCAAACTTAATTATTTGGTTAAAAAGTCAGAAACATAATATTTAAAATCTCTTTACAATGTACATCAGAAAGAGATGCTAGAAAAATATATATAGTGACCATCATTCAGGATCAGGGAAAACGGTGTACAAAATATCTGTGGTAGCACCTGTGTCTGACTTAAAATTAGTGGTGAGCTATTACTTCATGACTCATGCTAAGCATAAAAATATGTGATCTGAGCTCATCTTTACTCTCCTACTAACTAGTTTTCCTTTTTCGTCATACTAGAGCCAAGAGGAATGCCTAGAACACAGCTTTTCAATAGAGATATAAGCAATATAAATGATTTTAAATTTACTGGTAGCTATATTAAAAAGAATTTTTTAAAAGTCACATTAAAAAAGAAAAAAACTTTGACAGATGAATGGATAAAGAAGATGTGGCACATATATACAATGGAATAATACTCAGCCATAAAAAGAAATGGAGTTATTTGTACTGAGGTGGATGGACCTAGAGTCTGTCATACAGAGTGAAGTAAGTCAGAAAGAGAAAAACAAATACTGTATGCTAACATATATATGGAATCAAAAAAAGAAGAAAGAAAAAAAGGTTCTGAAGAACCTAGGGTCAGGACAGGAATAAAGATGCAGACGTAGAGAATGGACTTGAGGACACAGGGAGGGGGAAGGGTAAGCTGGGACGAAGTGAGAGAGTGGCATGGACTAATATATACTACCAAATGTAAAATAGATAGCTAGCAGGAAGCAGCCGCATAGCACAGGGAGATCACCTCCATGTTCTGTGACCACTCAGAGGGGTGGGAAAAGGAGGGTGGGAGGGAGACGCAACAGGGAGTGGATATGGGGATATATGTATACATATAGCTGATTCACTTTGTTGTACATTCACAATGTTGTACTAACACAACATTGTAAGGTGATTATACTCCAATAAAGATGTTTAAAAAAAATAAAAGAAAGTGACCTTAATTTTAATAGCATATTTAATCCAACCTAATAAATATATAAATATATAAAACAAAACATGGAAAATATTGTGATTTCTACATGTAATCACTACAAGTATATACATTTTATATTATTTTCTGCCAAGGAAGGCTTTGAAATCCAGAGTATATTTTAAACTTACAGCACATCCCAACTTGGATGCTAAATTTTCAAATGTTAAAGTAAAATGCAGTCCCATAAAAGGATAAAGTTACATTTAATAGAAATAAATTTTATACTGTGTATTAATTTCCTAGGGCTGCTATAAAAAAGTATCACAGAGTGGGTGGCCTAAACATGCAAAAATTTGTCTCCTCACAGTTCTGGAGGCTAGAAGTCCAAGATCAAGGTGTTAGGAGAGCTGGTTTTAGTTTGAGTCCTCTTGTTGGCTTGTAGATAGCTGTCCTCTCCTTATGTCTTCATATGATCTTCCCTCTGTAACGTGTCTATGTTCTAATCTCCTCATCGTATAAGGACACCGGTCATCTTGGATTAGAGCTCACCCATATGACCTTATTTAACTTAATTTCCTCTTTCAAGATCCTGTCACCAAATACATTCACATTCTGTGGTACTGGGGGTTAGGATTTTAGTATATGAATTTTGAAAGAACATATTGTAATTGGGCTCATAACACACTGCTTCAGTTTTTATATTGTAAGTAAAATTGATTAAAATTAAATTAAAAATTTTATCATACTAGACATATTTCAAGTACATTTATTTTTCTAAATAAAAGTATTACACATAAAATTTTTAAACAATTGCCAAAGTCTGAACACACACACACAGACATACACACACATACATTCATATGTCTACTTCTCATCAAGGCTATTTATGCACATCACATCTATAAAATCCTTCATGCTAGCTCAAACTGGTGTTCAAGCAAGAGCCATTGTTTTTAAAAAGTCAATGACAGTTATTGTGAGCTGAATGTTTTCTTTTATAATTCTGCTATTAGGGAATCTATTCACTATATTCATTTTCAATGTTTTGTGTGACTGTTTTCCACTGTTCTTTTACTAAGCAAATTGAAATGAGATATATTTTCTTCTAGTAGCTTAGATGTATTTCCATGTTATATTTATACTCGATAGTCCCTTTAAAACATTTATACTGGTGGACCTTCAAGATGGCGGAGCAGTAAGACATAGAGAACACCTTCATCCCCAAAAATACATCAAAAATACATCTACATGTAGAACAGCTCCTACAGAACACCTACTGAACACTGGTAGAAGACCTCAGACTTCCCAAAAGGCAAGAAACTCCCCATGTACCTGGCTGTGTAGCTGACAGGATCTTGGTCCTCCAGCCTGGAGTCAGGCCTGAGCCTCAACATAGGAAAGTCGAGTTCAGGACAAGGGACCACCAGAGACCTCCCAGCCCAATGTAACATCACTTGGCAAGAGCTCTCCCAGAGTTCTCTGTCTGACCACTGAGATCCAGCAACAGCCAGCAAGCTCCAGGGCTGGACGCCCCATGTCAAACAACTAGCAAGACAGGAACACAACCCCACCCATTAGCAGAGAGGCTGCCTAATATCATAATAAGGTGACAGACACCCCAAAACACATGACTAGATGCAGCCCTGCCCACCAGAAAGACAAGATCCAGCCCCATCCACCAGAACACTGGTAGCAGTCCCCTCCACAATCCACTGAACCAAACTTACCCACTGGGGGCAGACACAAAAAACAACGGGAACTATGAACCTGCAGCCTGAAAAAAGGAGACCCCAAATACAGTAAGTTAAAAAAAATGGGAAGACAGAGAAATATTCAGCAGATGAAAGAGCAACATAAAAACACACCAACCAAACAAATGAAGAGGAAATAGTCAGTCTACCTGAAAAAGAATTCAGAGTAATGATAGTAAAGATGATCCAAAGTCTTGGAAATAGAATGGAGAAAATACAAGAAATGTTTAACAAGAACCTAGAAGAACTAAAGAGCAAACAAACAATGATGAACAACAAAATAAATGAAACTGAAAATTCTCCAGAAGGAATAAATACCAGAAAAACTGAAGCAGAAGAAAGGATAAGTGACCTGGAAGATAAAATAGTGGAAATAACTACCACTGAACAGAATAAAGAAAAAAAAAAAAAAGAATTGAGCACAGTATCAGAGACATCTGGTACAACATTAAACGCACCAATATTTGAATTGTAGAGGTCCCTGAATAGAGAAAAAGAAAGGGTCTGAGAAAATATTTGAAGAGATTATAGTTGAAAACTTCACTAACATGGGAAAGGAAATAGTCAAATAAGTCCAGAAAGCGAACACAGTCCCATACAGGATAAATCCAAGGAGAAACACGCTAAGACACACATTAATCAAACTATCAAAAATTAAATACAAAGAAAAAATACTAAAAGTAGCAAGGGAAAAGCAACAAATAACATGCAAGGGAATCCCCATAAGGTTAACAGCTGATCTTTCAGCAGAAAATCTGCAAGCCAGAAGGGAGTGGCAGGACATGTGTAAAATGATGAAAGGGAAAAACCTACAACCAAGATTACTCTACCCAGCAAGGATCTCATTCAGATTCAACAGAGAAATTAAAACCTTTACAGACAAGCAAAAGCTAAGAGAATTCAGCACCACCAAACCAGCTTTACAACAAATGTTAAAGGAACTTCTCTAGGCAGGAAACACAAGAGAAGCAAAAGACCTACAAAAACAAACCCAAAACAATTAAGAAAATGGAAATAGGAACATACATATTTATAACTACCTTAAATGTAAATGGATTAAATGCTCCACCCAAAAGACATAAACTGGCTGAATGGATACAAAAACAAGACCCTTATATAAGCTCTCTACAAGAGACCCATTTCAGACTTAGGGACACAGACAGACTGAAAGTGAGGGCATGGAAAAAGATTTTCCATGCAAATGGAAATCAAAAGAAAGCTGGAGTAGCAATTCTCATATCAGACAAAATAGACTTTAAAATAAAGACTATTACAAGAGACAAAGAAGGACACTACATACTGATCAAGGGATCAATCCAAGAAGAAGATGTAACAATTGTAAATATTTATGCACCCAACAGAGGAGCACCTCAATATATAAGGCAAATGCTAACAACCATAAAAGGGGAAATCGACAGTAACACAGTAATACTAGGACACTCTAACACTCCACTTTCACAAATGAACAGATCGTCCAAAATGAAACCAAATAAGGAAACACAAGCTTAAATGATACATTAAACAAGATACACTTAATTGATATTTATAGGATATTCCATGCAAAAACAACAGAATAGACTTTCTTCACAAGTGCTCATGGAACATTCTCCAGGATAGAAAGTATGTTGGGTCACAAATCAAGCCTTGGTAAATTTAAGAAAATTGAAATTGTATCAAGTAACTTTTCTGACCCCAACGCTATGAGACTAGATGTCAATTACAGGAAAAAACTGTAAAAAATACAAACACATGGAGGCTAAACAATAAACTACTAAAGAACCAAGAGATCACTGAAGAAATTAAAGAGGAAATCAAAAAATACTTAGAACAATGACAATGAAAACATAATGACCCAAAACCTATGGGATGGAGCAAAAGCAGTTCTAAGAAGGAAGTTTATGGCAATACAACCCTACCTCAAGAAACAAGAAACATCACAAATAAACAACATAACCTTACATCTAAAGCGGTTAGAGAAAGAAAAACAAAAAATCCCCAAAGTTAGCAGAAGGAAAGAAATCATACAGATCAGATTAGAAATAAAAGAAAAGAAATGAAGGAAACAGTAGCAAAGATCAGTAAAACTAAAAGCTGCTTCTTTGAGAATACAAACAAAATTGATAAACCACTAGTCGGACTCATCAAGGAAAAAAGGGACAAGACTCAAGTCAACTGAATTAGAAATGAAAAAGGAGAAGTAATAACTGACACTGCAGAAAAACAAAGGACCATGAGAGATTACTACAAGCAACTATATGCCAATAAAATGGACACCCTGGAAAAAACTGACAAATTCTTAGAAAAGCACAACCTTCCGAGACTGAACCAGGAAGAAATAAAAAATATAAACAGACCAATCAGAGGCACTGAAATGGAGACTGTAATTAAAAATCTTCCAACAAACCAGGACCAGATGGCCTCACAGGTGAATTCTATCAAATATTTAGAGAAGAGCTAACACCCATCCTTCTCAAACTCTTCCAAAACATAGCACAGGGAGGAACACTCCCAAACTCATTCTACGAGGCCACCATCACCCTGCTACCAAAACCAGACAAATATGTCACAAAAAAAGAAAACTACAGACCAATATCACTGATGAACATAGATGCAAAAATCCTCAAAAAAATAATAGCAAACAAAATCCAACAGTATATTAAAAGGATCATACGCCATGATCAAGTGGGGTTTATCCCAGGGATGCAAGGATGCTTCAATATACACAAACCAAACAATGTGATACACCATACTAACAAACTGAAGGATAAAAACCATATGATCACCGTAATAGATGCAGAAAAAGCTTTCGACAAAATTCAACACCGATTTATGACAAAATTCAACACCCATTTATGATAAAAAAAAAACTCTCCAGAAAGTAGGTGTAGAGGGAACTTACCTCAACATAATATAGGCCATATATGACAAACCCAGAGCCAACATCATTCTTTTGTGTGTGTGGGGGGGGGGGGGGGGTACGCGGGCCTCTCACTGTTGTGGCCTCTCCCGTTGCAGAGCACAGGCTCCGGACGCGCAGGCTCAGCAGCCATGGCTCACAGGCCTAGCCGCTCCATGGCACGTGGGATCTTCCTGGACTGGGGCACGAACCCGTGTTCCCTGCATCAGCAGGCGGACTCTCAACCACTGCGCCACCGGGGAAGCCCCAACATCATTCTTAATGGTGAAAAACTGAAAGCACTTCCTCTAAGTTCAGGAATAAGACAAGGATGCCCACTCTCACCACTATTATTCAACATAGTTTTGGAAGCTTTAGCCACAGCCATCAGGGAAGAAAAATAAATAAAAGGAATCCAAATCGGAAAAGAAGTAAAACTGTCACTGTTTGCAGATGACATGATACTATACATAGAGAACTCTAAAGATGCTACCAGAAAACTACTAGAGCTAATCAATGAATTTGGTAAAGTAGCAGGATACAAAATTATTGCACAGAAATCTCTTGCATTCCTATACACTAATGATGAAAAATCTGAGAGCAAAATTAAGGAAATGCTCCCATTTACCATTGCAAGAAAAAGAATAACATACCTAGGAATAAACCTACCTAAGGAGACAAAAGACCTGTATGCAGGAAACTATAAGACACTGATGAAAGAAATTAAAGATGATACAAACAGATGGAGAGATATACCATGTCCTTGGACTGCAAGAATCAACATTGTGAAAATGACTGTACTACCCAAAGCAATCTACAGATTCAATGTAATTCCTATCAAACTACCAAGGCATTTTTCACAGAACTAGAACAAAAAATTTTACAATTTGTATGGAAACAAAAAAGATGCCGAATAGCCAAAACAACCTTGAGAAAGAAAAACGGAGTTGGAGGAATCAGGCTCCCTGACTTCAGACTATACTATAAATCTACAGCAATCAAGACAGTATGGTACTGGCACAAAAACAGAAATATAGATCAGTGGAACAAGATAGAAAGCCCAGAGATAAACCCACACACATATGGTCACCTTATCTTTGATAAAGGAGGCAAGAATATACAATGGAGAAAAGAGAGCCTCTTCAATAAGTGGTGCATGGAATACTGGACAGCTACATGTAAAGGAATATGATTAGAACACTTACTAACACCACACACACACAAAAACTCCAAGTCAATTAAAGGCAAGACACTATAAAACTCTTAGAGGAAAACATAGGCAGAACATTCTATGACATAAATCACAGCAAAATCCTTTTTGACCCACCGCCTAGATAAACGGAAATCAAAGCAAAAATAAATAAATGGGATCTAATGAAACTTAAAAGCTTTTGCACAGCAAAGGAAACTATAAACAAGATGAAGAGACGACCCTCACAATGGGAGAAAATATTTGCAAACGAAGCAACTGACAAAGGATTAATCTCCAAAATATACAAGCAGCCCATGCATCTCAACAGCAAAAATACAAAGAACCCAATCCAAAAATGGGTAGAAGACCTAAACAGACATTTTTCCAAAGAAGATATACAGACTGCCATCAAACACATGAAAGGATGCTCAACATCACTGATCATTAGAGAAATGCAAATCAAAACTATAATGAGGTATCACCTCACTCCTATCAGAGTGGCCATCATCAAAGTATCTACAAACAATAAATGCTGGAGAGGGTGTGGAGAAAAGGGAATCCTCTTGCACTATTGGTGGGAATGCAAATTGATACAACCACTATGGAGAACAGTATGGAGGTTCCTTAAAAAACTAAAAATAGAACTACCATATGAGCCAGCAATCCCACTACTGGGCATATACCCTGAGAAAACCATAATTCAAAGAGTCATGTACCACAATGTTCACTGCAGCTCTATTTACAATAGCCAGGACATGGAAGCAACCTAAGTGTCCATTTACAGATGAATGGATAAAGAAAATGTGGCACACATATACAATGGAATAATACTCTGCCATAAAAAGAAACAAAACTGAGTTATTTCTAGTAAGGTGGTTGGATGTAGAGTCTGTCATACAGAGTGAAGTAAGTCAGAAAGAGAAAAACAAATAGTGTATGCTAACACATATATATGGAATCTAAAAAAAAAAAAAAAAGCTTGTGAAGAACCTTGGGGCAGGACAGGAATAAAGACACAGACGTAGAGAATGGACTTGAGGACACGGGGAGGGGAAGGGTAAGCTGGGGCGAACTGAGAGAGTAGCATTGACATATATACACTACCAAATGTAAAATAGATAGTTAGTTGGAAGCAGCCACATTGCATGGGCACATCAGCTCCGTGTTTTGTGACCACCTACAGGGGTGGGATAGGGAGGGTGGGAGGGAGACGCAAGAGGGAGGGTTTATGGGGATATATGTATACATATAGCCGACTCACTTTATTATACAGCAGAATCTAACAGAACATTGTAAAGCAACTATACTCCAGTAAAGATGTTTAAAATTTTTGTATTAACTTTATATATTTTGTTCCATTTTCTCCAGATATTCCTATTCAATGTTAAAAAATACTATGACATTTAACAGTATAAAATTATTACTCCTTATAACCACAGTACATATTGAAGCTTTATTAAAAACACTTTGTCCCTTTATGCACAGGAATTAGTAGAAGAATATGCCACCCCAAAATGTGCTGCTTTGGTATATTATTTTGAGCTGTAGGCACTTGAAAATTAGCAAATGGGGGCAGGATCTTTCTCTGAACTCCCATTATCTGCTTAAAGACAGATCTTTCTTTCTTTGGAATTGAATTGTCCAAAATCCCTTCCCTGGAAATTTCATCAACCAGGAAAGACTGACTCTCATCACAGGAGAGGAAACTACAAGTTGATACCACACGCAGACAAACTTTGTCACGAACTGTCATACCTTCCATCTATTCTGCTGAGGGCCCATTCATCTTTCCTGAAAATCATTGACTCTTCCCCAAGAGACCTATATTTCCCCCTTCCTTTTCCCAATTAAGATGATATTTAATCCTGAATTCTAAGACATATTAGGGAATTAGTCACATGTTAATAAACTTCTGTTCATTTTTCTCTTGTAAATCTGTCTTTTATGATAGGGGATCTCAAACAAGAATTCAGAAGCCTTTTTTGGGAGAGGTTTTCCTTTAGTTTAAACTAAGTATATTTGATATTCATCAGAAGCTATATTATTCTCTTCTAGTCTAATCCAGAAATCCTTCCAGGGCAATCAATAGAATAGTAAGCATTTTCAACTCAATTACCTCCACTTTTTATTTCTCCTATTCCTTTTCATTTGACTATATGGTAATCAAAATACTGAATGAGCCTTAACAGTTAAGATCCAATAGCATGAATTGACTTTAGGAATCTATCCAACATTACACCTATATCTTTTATGTAAATGTAAAAGTAGGGCTGGTCACGTGAGCGAACAAAATAGGTGACCTGCTTCACCTGTGAGTCAGCTAGTTTGTGGTAAAGTCATCCAGCTGTTCCAAAACATCTCTGAATATTTATTATGATCTACTTATTTGCACCATTAGAAAATCAGTCTTGTACACTTTAAGGCATTTCAGAAAATGCAGGTCACAACTGATAAAGGGACACATAACACCTTACTTATTATGTGCTAATAACTAGATCTGAAAGAGAATGGGAAGAGTAGAAACTAATACAGGAGTATCTGGAAATACAATAATGCTTGTTTCCCTCCCACATAAAATCCCATCAATTGTTCCTGCATCAGTTTTGGAATCAAATCATATTTCTGGCAAGTCATAAAACACCCTCCTCTTTCTTGCCTTAGCTTGTTATCTGTGTTTCAAGTAGTAATTTACACGTAGTTGCCCTAACTCCCTTGAGTTTGCAAACAGAACCATTCTCTAACAATGTTCTTAGCTTATTCATTCATTCTTCATCTGTCTAATGCCAAATAGTTCTTCATAAGTCAGCTCTCAAGTTACCTTCCCTGCCCCAGCGCACATACATCCCATTTGGGGATTCAGAGTTCCAACAGGATTTTGGGTTTTCCTCTATCATAGGGTTTACGTGATTGCTTCCTCTTTTGTGTCAGTTTTCCAGGCCACCTGACCATGCAATCTTGTAGAGAAAAAACCATAATATTTTGGTGCTCAGAAAAATGTCTATAAAAATTGGATATGGTAAAAGTGCGAAAGATGAGATAGGTACAACAGGCGTTGTTTATTGTGGGTTGACAAAAACCATGTGGAGAAAGATCAGGGTCTATCAAGGACAAAGTCTTCTTAATACTTAATACTCTTTAATTTTAGCTTTTCCCTGTGTTTGCACTGGCCATATAGGATGTCCAGCAATCCTGTGACTTATTTTGATCTCTAACTCAACAAAAACTGATATAAAGGTTGGAGTACAGATATGTTTTTAAGTTTTAGAAATCTGATACCTAGACATAATGGTTAGAGTTTTCAAATTTTTTTCTTTAAAAAATATCTTAGACTGTAATAAACATATTGTCATTTGGGGGAATACTCGTGCTGATCCTGGGATCCTTCTGAGGACTAAAATAGTTTGTCAGGCAGCTTTATATTTTCTAAATGTAGCCTCCAAATAGAATTTAAAAAGACATAAAAGTCCAAGGAGATTCTTTGTGTTGGCTGATTACATTTCAGTCCAAACACTTTCTTCATTAAGACTGACTGCAATGCTGTGACTTAAGTATCTCTGTGAAATGCTTTGTAATGGAGACCCCCATTTGAATAAGACAGTGTATTTTACAATAAAAATATATTTGTTTTCAGAATTTGAAATGCATAGACAGCCAAAGGTAGAAACAAACCATTCCTTATTCAAAATAAAAATCAGGAGACAACTGCTTTGCCAATCTCACATTACTTAACCTATAGAAAATACAGAATATTTTATTTCAATAGGAAAATTACAATCTAAGTATATGGTATATTTAACAACTAATAACACTGGTTATTAATAAGCATAAACAAATATTTATATGAGGTCCCCATAAATGTCGTTAGTTTCAAAAGAGTCCTGCTATTCTTTTTTTTTGGCCACACCACGTGGCTTGTGGGATCTTAGTTCCCCAACCAGGGATCAAACTCACGTGCTTGGCAGTGAAAGCATGGAGCCCTAACCACTGGATCACCGGGAATTCCCTAAAGAGCTCTGATATTCTTTTCACTTTAATGGTACATTGCTGGAGAAATGCACATTCCCTCCAAAGGACCAAGTATATCTTTGGAAGGGCAAATATTTACATCCTAATATTCAATATTTTATTTACTGTGGTAGAAAAAGCACAGATTTTGCAGTCATGCAGACATTAGTTCAAATTCTGGCTCCACCTTCATTTATTTTGAAACTTAGGCAAACCTGTTTTCTGAACCAATTTCCAAAAATTAAAAAAATATATATGTAGTAGTATCTTTCTTATAATGGCGTTTTTAGGACTAGTACAGGGCCTACAATACAGCAAAACCATGTAAATGATATGGCATCAGCACCAATATAAGAAGCATCATTTTTTTTTTTTTTTTTTTTTTGCGGTACGCGGGCCTCTCACTGTTGTGGCCTCTCCCGTTGCAGAGCACAGGCTCCGGACGCGCAGGCTCAGCAGCCATGGCTCACGGGCCCAGCCGCTCTGCGGCATGTGGGATCTTCCCGGACTGGGGCACAAACCCGTGTCCCCTGCATCGGCAGGCGGACTCTCAACCACTGCGCCACCAGGGAAGCCCAGAAGCATCATTTTTTTCATTGCACACTGCAAATTGGGGGATGCTCAAGGCTTTTCCCATCATTTAATATCTGAGCAAGTGAACCTTGGAATGCAGTTTTAGGGTCCTAGAGATGCTATTAAAACTCGGAGAGTATTTTAATTATTTTATTTTGTAAAGATTTTTTAAACATTAATATTTAAGCATAGCATCCACTTGGATATTTGCATCTTTGGATTACTTCCTTCCATGTAGCTGAAATGCTGCTAAGCTAAGCAGCATGGTTCTAGGGAGTATCTCCATCTTTCCAGCATACAATTATTAGTCTGAGGTGGGCTGCCTAGACCACTTGTGTTCTCAGATTATAGTCATCATTGGCCAAAAATATGAACAAAATAATTAGAAATCAAGAAAGCATTTTGGAGTATTGTTAGGCTAGGCCTCTGTCCAGAAGAACAAAGATCTCTTGTGATTCATGTGTGGTTAACAATGCTTACTTGGGTTATGGGTTCTACAAGGGGGTCTGAGGCCAAATCTCCACAGTACTAGGAAGTCTGCATAAGCTAAATCTCCTTTATAAGGATTCTAGGATGTGGGTTTTTGGAACGTACTTAAACTATCTTTCAATATTGTCACGATAAAAAATTTAATATCATTGTCATTGTTAATAGCACCAAATGAAAGACCCAGACACAATGGGGAAACGTGTGACTAGGGGAGGTGATGGGTCAGATCATGGAGCTCTGACAGGAAGGACACCATCAGGTAAATGTAATGTAAATAGGTTGTAGACATTGGATACCTGACCTAGAGTGGGGCTGGAGGAAGGACAGGGGACTGATGTGCTTGATTCTACCTTCCTCACGTGGCTTCTACATAAGGAGATCACTCTCTGACATAGTCACATTAAAATCCCAGTTCTAGGGCTTCCCTGCTGGCGCAGTGGTTGAGAGTCCGCCTGCCGATGCAGGGGACACGGGTTCGTGCCCCGGTCTGGGAAGATCCCACATGCCGCGGAGCGGCTGGGCCCATGAGCCATGGCCGCTGGGCCTGTGCGTCCGGAGCCTGTGCTCCGCAACGGGAGAGGCCACAACAGTGAGAGGCCCACATAACGCAAAAAAAAAAAAAAAAAAAATCCCAGTTCTAGAGGTTTCTATACACCAAATTACATCAAAATTAAAATAAAACATAAATATTTTGTTAATTGAATAAAGAAAAGATAGATAATATGCTACCTTTTTCTTCCAACTTTAATAAAATATTTAATTAATGTAGGTAAAAATAATATATAACCTTTTGGAATCTGTTACCATTTATAGATTACCTAGAAAATGATATGGTTTATCACTTCATTAATGCAGTCATTCTCTCTACCATTTTTCTATATCTAGGGTACATGCTTTTTAAAAGTCATTTAAGAATATTAGTAAAAAACACAAAGATTTTACGTTATGTCTACAAAAAACAACCCCTTTCCTCTAAAGAAAACACTCATAACGGGCTGACATACATTATATTTTAAAGCTTCAATTTTAAATGTACACTCAGCTTGGATAGAATCATTTTAGGGATGAAAAATAGTGCTTCTGTAATAGAGATAGAGTAAATTTCTCATTATAAAGGGAAAAAAAGTATTTTATATAGTAAATCTGACTGTCTTACATTAAATATAAGGTATTTTGAAAAACTTACTCTGTTCTTAAAATTCACTGTAATGCTACAGTGGTTTTATAAGTTCTTTTTTTTCATTTTTTTTTCTTTTGTGTGTAATTCATGATCTTTGAAATAAACTGCAAGTAGCTTTCTCTGAACACCGATTTTGTTCCTGTATGTAATAAATGTATTTGCTTCTGGGTGTATTTTACATTTAAAAATAAAAGTCATTGGGCTTCCCTGGTGGTGCAGTGGTTGAGAGTCCGCCTGCCGATGCAGGGGACACGGGTTCGTGCCCCGGTCCGGGAAGATCCCACATGCCGCGGAGCGGCTAGGCCCGTGAGCCATGGCCGCTGAGCCTGCACATCCGGAGCCTGTGCTCTGCAACGGGAGAGGCCACAACAGTGAGAGGCCCGCGTACCACAAAAAATAAATAAATAAATAAATAAATAAATAAATAAATAAATGTCATTGATATGTCAGTAGAGCATTTACTTCTTTATAACTCAGATCCATTCAGCTCATGTCTTTAAGCTAAGGAATATTTCTCTTCCACTGGAGAGAGCAAAGCCTTCCAGGTAGTTAGGTTGCATGACCATTTCTAAGAGCAGATCACAGGTGGAATAGGTGGATGGCAATACACAGCAATCTGAGGCATGTCAATGTTAGCCAAACACTTGCCACTTTGATCCACGAAATTTGACCAAAAGCAATCTGCTAAGTTTTCTGATTCTATTAGTCCACTTTTTAAATTCAAATATATACATTGCAAGTAACTTCAAATTGAGAAAAATAAATTCATATTTAATTGTATATGAGTAGAAAAGAAGGAACATTAGATGTATAAATGAGGAAGAAAATGTACTTAACCTTCAGAAGGCTGTGAACCTGAAACTTCTCTAAAAAATAACATCTTTAAAAAATAGTAGATGTAACGTATTATTGTAGGTAGAAGACACTACAATCTTTGATTTTTTGACAGGTATGTCAGAGAGGAAATTCAATTTGTTTTTAGAACTGCTGGGAAAATAGTGTCAATAGAGGGTCAGTGTTTTAAGGAATTTAAGCCAAATATATATATACACACTGTACTTTTTTTTCTGTAAGGAAATAATTGCTAATCATTATTCTCTTTTAATATTTAATTCTTTTGAAAACACTGATTTACATTTTATTGTGCAAATATATTATCTCCCTCCTCATCACTTTTGTTCTTGAACATTCTTTTATATACTAAAGCTTCACATCAGAATCTCACATATAGTCACACAGTTTTGTGTATATCTCTGGGTGGGTTACAGATGACCTGGGTAAAGTTGAGAACCCATGAAGATAAGTCCTTTCAGCAAGGAATGACATTAACGGCATTATATGGAATAATAAACTTTGGTCAATGATAATAAGAAAGCATACTTTGATTCTGGTTTATTCAATGTATAAACACACACACAAACACCATATGAAAAGTTAAGGACAATTCTCAGAAAATCAGTTTTTGCTATTGATTTCATATTGAAATTCCATATGTGGATGCTCAAGGGAAATCAATTAAGGACTTTTGGGGATAGCACTAGCCAGAAACAACTTCGGTCATACAATTCCAAGGCCTGATGAAGTACACGGTGATTTTATTAATTAAAATATAATGAAGTTAGAGACATGTTTAAATATTAATTGAAATTCATGAGGTTAATTAAAATACTCTGTAGACATCTCTAGACTAATAAAAATCATAGGAAATTCATTATTAGATAGGTTTAAATCGACCCATTGAGGAAGCTGACTGATGGAAGTAATAGAAAAACAAAATCAGTTTACCAATATGCTTATTTAACATGCATTGAATTTACATGGTATGTATCGCTCTCCTTTTAATATCAAATATAACACATTCGGTAACATTACATATTTAGAAATGTACTTTATTTTGTTCTCTTGGATTATTAGAAAACCAAATAAAACTTCTTTTCAAAGTACCTCTGGGCTTAATTTTTAAGATTCCCTGGTGGAGAAATATATTCGTGTATATGTTAGTGCCAAATATTACACTGTCAGAGTCAAATCATGAAATACTTTAGGATGCCATTTCTAAATTCTGACAAGGTAACATGAAGCCTCAACTTTCCCAAGTACTAGTTAAATGATATTGAGCAAGTTACTTTACATGTTCAAGCTGAAGTATTTTTATAGGTCTATGTATTATAGATAATGGATAATAAATATTAATCATTTAGTATGGTGCTTGGCATATAATAAACACTCCATAACTTTAAGCTTTCATAATGATCATCATCTTTGTAAATATTACAGTCTGTAGTTATTGCCGTCAATGCAGTTGTGCTTGGTGAAGTACTTTTAAAGTGTTAAAAGGAGATTGTCTTTGCCTATAATGATGCTTATATTATGCTATTAAAAAATAGGAATGACATTTTGGGAGTGGTTCTTGAGGACACAGCAACAGATCAGTAAAAAATGAATTATAAAAATAAAAAAGGAAGAAAGTCACAACATTTTTGCAACATAATCCCCTTAAGGAAAATTTATTAGTATGAAGTTCTTGATTTGATTATTTTTGATTGACAACTGTTCAGTATACATACTAAACAAAGTATATCTAAAGTGGCCCAGTTTAAATCTACATTGGAGGAAATCTTTCTAAAAATTTTAGATAGTATACTAGTATTATGTTATGTGAAATTTTCAGGCATATAAATTTAATATTTCATTCCTGTAGATAATTTATATATATTGTTATGCAAAGATTAAATATGTTACCTTTTCTCCCATATTTCAATAGTTGCTGAAATTTCTTTTTAGATATTAAAATTTCATGCCAAATTTGTATGACTTACAATAATTTTATTGAACCACTCTATATTTTGGTACTAAGCTTGACTTATTTATAGAAGGTTTAGATGCCTTACATTAATAATAATATCGTCAACCTTAATTTTGTGTTTAGAATTTATCTGTGTAATTTTTAAGGTATTTTCACATCTATGGATAATTTTTGTTGTGGTGGTTTTCCTATATCATTTTTTCTGTCAATCTATACTCTATGGTAAGGGAAGAGCTTTCTTAATATCCATGTAGATTTCTTCATCTTCTCTATAGAATAAAATGTTTTCCTTTTAAAAGTTATGACAGGGCTTCCCTGGTGGCGCAGTGGTTGAGAGTCCGCCTGCCGATGCAGGGGACACGGGTTCGTGCCCCGGTCTGGGAAGATCCCACGTGCCGTGGAGCGGCTGGGCCCGTGAGCCATGGCCGCTGAGCCTGCGCATCCGGAGCCTGTGCTCCGCAACGGGAGAGGCCACAGCAGTGAGAGGCCCGCCTACCGCAAAAAAAAAAAAAAAAAAAAAAAAAAAAAAAAAGTTATGACAAATTAATGATCTATTGAGAGTAGATCTGAAATGTTCTCACCATAAACACACAAAAATTAATTATGTGAGGTAATAGATGTGTTAACTAACCTTATTCTGGTACTCATTTTGCAATATATATATGTATCAAATTATCACACTGTCACCTTAAATTTACACAATGTTATACATCAATTAGATTTCAATGAAGCTGGAAAAAATATAAACCTGTTATTAACATGTGAAAAAAAGAGTTGACAGGATGAGGGTTTAAACAAAAATCCATAATCTATAAAATAATCAAGTACAGCTTAAAAATAATATTACAAAAATGAAGAACTCAAGAGATCATTTTAAAAGCAGATCAGACACAGCAGATAAGAAGATATTTAAACAGGAAGAAATATTTTTTGAAAATATTCAATTAGAAAATATCCAGAGTGAAGCATATGGAAGAAAAAGAGATATCGAAGAATAGAAGAGATACATGAGATCCAGAAGAAAAGCCTCAGAATGCAAGTAATTCTAGTGCTAGAAAAAAGGGAAAAACAGTGCAGGGGCAGTAACAGAAGACATGCAAGCTAGAGACACTGCAAAATTAATGAGAGGGTGAAAAAACTATCAGAATTACTAAAAAGAAAATCACACTTGGAAGTATCATTTTAAAAAATACCTGAAAACCAAAGACAAAAAGCTTAAAAACACCATATATTTAAAATTATCTTCTAATATACAATATTATAATATACATATTATCTTCTAATATGCAATATTAAGAGAGCTGTTTGTTAACAGGAATGAGGGAACATTAAATACAAAGATTAAAAACTTTCAAGATGTTGAAAGAAACTTATCCATGTAAAACTCTAAATTTGTAGAAAATACCCTTCAAAAATGAAGTCAAAGGGAAGACAACTTTAGACAAATGAAACTTGAGAGTTTATCATCATTAGAACAAAATTTTAAAAATATACTAAAAATAATCATCAGAGGAAGGAAAATTATTCCAGAAGGAAGCATGATATCTTAGGAAGAGATATCATGTCATATTAAAATACATAAGAACAAGAACACAAAACTCAAGTATAGTCAGGTGCAGGAGTTAAATATATTAAGGTTTATATATTGTCTCAGAAGAGGTAAAGGTATAAATATTGTAAGAAGTAAGAAGGGCATTCTGTAAAATGAAAGAGTGAATCCAATCATAAAATAAAATTGCATTCATTAATTACATAGCCTCAAATCATATAAAGCTAAAATTGACAGGACTGAGAGACAAATTTAAAATCACAATTAAAGATTTTAGCCTAGCTTTCTAAGTAAATAACAGAAAAAGAGACAAAAATTTAGTGAATATGCAATACTTGAAAAGCACAGCTAACAGTTGATGTAGCATCCTATACCTACAATTGCATGTGGTAGACATAATAATAGCCCCCATGATATCCATGCCTAAATCCCCAGAATCTGTGAATGTGTTACCTTATATGGAAAAAAAGGACTTTGCTGATGTGATTAGATTAAGGACTTTGAGAGGAGATTATCCTGAATTATCCAGCAGAACCCAGTGTAATCACATGGATCTTTAGAAGACAGAGAAAGGAGAACCAGAGTTAGGAAAAGGCAAATTGATGACAGAAGCAAAAGGAGAGATTGGAAGAGTCTACATTGTTAAACTTTGAAGCTAGAGGATGGGCCCTGGAGACATGTAAAGCAGGCAAACTCCAGAAATTAGGAAAGACAGGGAAACAGATTCTCTCCTACAGTGTCTGGAAGAAAGTGTATTCCCACTGACACATTTTGGATTTCTAATCTCCAGGATTATAAGATAATACATTTGTGTTGCTTCAAGCCACCAAGTTTGGGGTAATATGTTAGAGTGGTAATAGGAAATTAATACACTATGGAATACATAAATTTTTGCCAAGTACTCATAAGCTATTTTGCAGAACTGATTATAACACTGACTACAAACTCAATCTCAACAAAAGTAAATAAATTTAAATATTTTAAGTTTTTCAGAGTGTGCTCTCTGATCAGAGTGAAAATAAGCTAAATTAAGCTAAACCACTAAAATAAATAATAACCACAATATATTAAAATATTTGAAATTTAGGAAACATAACTATAAAATTAATGTGTCAAAGAAGATATGAAAATAAAGATTAGAAAATATTTTGAACAAATAAAAACATATGATATATCAAAGCTGTTGAGAAACAGGTAAGCCATGCAAAGGGGCAAATTAATAGACAAATTCTCTAAATCAAAATGAAATGACTAATAGTAATATAGTGTTCATCACAAGAAGCTAGGAAAAATAACCTCAGAGAGTTAAACAAAAAAGTAGCAATAATCAAAGTATAATGATGAGTTTGAAAACTACAAAGTTATTTCAAAGACAAGTGTTAGAAGTTGGTTGAGTGTCCTATAAAAAAAATAAATGTTCAAGAGAAGAAATGAAAGACTAAATTTAGTTTTTTGAAAAGACTAATAAAATTGATAAGTGCCTAATGAGATATGAGACAACATACAGCATACAATATCAGGAAATAACAAGGGGTCATCAATTCCAATCCTAGAGACATTATAAAAGATAATAATTCTAAATCAGTAGCATAAAGAAGAAAAATATTCTTTAGTGGGGTTAATGGTGGACTCCAAAAGGGCTCATGCCAAGGAGTACTTCCCAGAGCTTCTGCTGCCAGTGTCCTTGTCCATACGGTGAGCCACAGCCAACCCCTGCCTCTGCAGGAGATGCTCCAACACTAGCAGCTCCTGGCACAAAGCTCCCAAATCCTTGGAATCTCTTGAGTGATAAGAGTGGCTTATGCTTACCCCTGTGAATCTGCCCACAAGAAAGACGGCTGCAGGCTCACAGAGCATCAAGGCAGCTCACCACAGAACCAGCAGCCGTGTGGTTGACAGGGTCTTGGTGCTCAGGCCAGGTGTCAGGCCTGTGCCTCTAAGGTGGGAGAGCCGAGTTCAGGACAATGGTCCACCAGAGACCTCCCAGCTCCACTCAATATCAAATGGCGAAAGCTCTCCCAGAGATCCCCATCTCAACACAAAGACCCAGCTCCACTCAACGATGAGCAGGCTACAGTGCTGGACATCCTATGCCAAATAACTAGCAAGACAGGAAAACAACACCACCCATTAGAAGAGAGGCTGTGTAAAATCAAAATGAGGTCACAGACACCCCAAAACACACCACCAGATGCAGTCCTGCCCGCCAGAAAGACAAGATCCAGCATCATCCACCAGAACACAGGGTACCAGTCCCCTCTACCAGGAAGCTTACACAACCCACTGAACCAACCTTACCCACTGGGGGTAGACACCAAAAACAATGGGACTTACCAACCTGCAGGCTGTGAAAAGGAGACCCCAAACACAGTAAGTTAAGCAAAATGAGAAGACAGAGAAAAACACAGCAGATGAAGGAGCAAGGCAAAAACCCACCAGACCAAACAAATGAAGAAGAAATAGGCAGTCTACCTGAAAAAGAATATACAGTAATGATAGTAAAGATGATCCAAAATCTTGGAAACAGAATGGAGAAAATACAAGAAACATTTAACAAGGACCTAGAAGAACTAAAGAGCAAAGAAACAATGATGAACAACACACTAAATGAAATTAAAAATTCTCTAGAAGGAATCAACAGCAGAATAACTGAGACAGAAGAACGGATGAGTGACCTGGAATATAAAACAGTGGAAATAACTACCAAAGAGCAGAATAAAGGAAAAAAAGAATGAAAAGAATTGAGGACAGACTGAGAGACATCTGGGACAACATTAAATGCACCAACATTTGAATTATAGGAGTCCCAGAAGAAGAAGAGAAAGAGAAAGGGACTGAGAAAATATTTGACGAGATTATAGTTGAAAATGTCCCTAATATGGGAAAGGGGAGAGTCAATCAAGTCCAGGAAACACAGAGAGTCCTATACAGGATAAATCCAAGAAGAAACACGCCAAGACACATATTAATCAAACTATCAAAAATTAAATACAAAGAAAAAATATTAAAAGCAGCATGGGAAAAACAACAAATAACATACAAAGGAACCCCCATAAGGTTAACAGCTGAACTTTCAGCAGAAACTCTGCAAGCCAGAAGGGAGTGGCAGGACATGTGTAAAGTGATGAAACGGAAAAACCTACAAACCAAGATTACACTACCCAGCAAGGATCTCATTCAGATTCAACAGAGAAATTAAAACCTTTACAGACAAGCAAAAGCAAAGAGAATTCAGCACCACCAAAACAGCTTTACAAAAAATGTGAAAAGAACTTCTCTAGGCAAGAAACACAAGAGAAGGAAAAGACCTACAAAAACAAACCCAAAACAATTAAGAAAATGGAAATAGGAACATACATATCGATAACTACCTTAAATGTAAATGGATTAAATGCTCCAGCCATAAGACATAGACTGGCTGAATGGATATAAAAACAAGACCAATACATATGCTGTCTACAAGAGACCTACTTCAGACCTAGGGACACATACAGACTGAAAGTGAGGGGATGGAAAACGATATTCCATGGATATGGAAATCAGAAGAAAGTTGGAGTAGCAATTCTCATAACAGACAAAATAGACTTTAAAATAAAGACTATTACAAGAGAAAAAGAAGGCCACTACATACTGATCAAGGGATCAATGCAAGAAGAAGATATAACGATCGTAGATATTTATGCACCTAACACAGGAGCACCTCAATACATAAGGCAAATGCTAACAGCCATAAAAGGAGAAATCGAGAGTAACACAATCATAGTAGGGGACTTTAACACCCCACTTTCACCAATGGACAGATCATCCAAAATGAAACTAAATAAGGACACACAAGCTTTAAATGATACATTAAACAAGATGGACTTAATTGATATTTATAGGACATTCCATCCAAAAACAACAGAATAAACTTTCTTCTCAAGTGCACATGGAACATTCTGCAGGATAGAACGTATCTTGGATCACAAATCAAGCCTTGGTAAATTTAAGAAAATTGAAATTGTATCAAGTATCTTTTCTGAGCACAGTGCTATGAGACTAGATATCAATTAAAGGAAAAAGTCTGTAAAAAATACAAAGAGATGAAGGCTAAACAATAAACTACTAGAGAACCAAGAGATCACTGAAGAAATCAAAGAGGAAATCAAAACATATCTAGAAACAAATGATAATGAAAACACGATGACACAAAACCTATGGGATGCAGCAAAGGCAGTTCTAAGAGGGAAGTTTATAGCAATACAAACCTACCTCAAGAAACAAGAAACATCTCAAATAAGCAACCTAACCTTACACCTAAAGCAATTAGAGAAAGAAGAACAAAGAAAACCCAAAGTTAGCAGAAGGAAAGAAATCATAATGATCAGATCAGAAATAAAACCAAAAGAAATGAAGGAAACAACAGCAAAGATCAATAAAACTAAAAGCTGGTTCTTTGATAAGATAAACAAAATTGATAAACAATTAGCCAGACTCATCAAGAAAAAAAGGGAGAAGCCTCAAATCAATAGAATTAGAAATGAAAAGGGAGAAGTAAAAGACACTGCAGAAACGCAAAGGATCATGAGAGATTACTATAAGCAACTATATGCCAATAAACTGGACAGCCTGGAAGAAATGGATAAATTCTTAGAGAAGCACAACCTTCTGAGACTGAACCAGAAAGAAATAGGAATATAAACAGAACAATCACTAGCACTGAAATTGAAACTGTGATTAAAAATCTTCTAACAAACAAAAGCCGAGGACCAGATGGCTTCACAGGTGAATTCTATCAAACATTTAGAGACGAGTTAACACCTATCCATCTCAAACCTTTCCATAATAGAGCAGAGGGAGGAACACTTCCAAACTCATTCTATGAGGCCACCATCACCCTGATACCAAAACCAGACAAAGATGTCACAAAGAAAGAAAACTACAGGCCAATATCACTGATGAACATAGGTGCAAAAATCCTGAAAAAATACTAGCAAACAGAATCCAGCAGCACATTAAAAGGACCATACACTATGATCAAGTGGGGTTTATCCCAGGGTGCAAGGATTCTTCAATATATGCAGATCAATCAGTGTCATAAACCATATTAACAAATTGAAGGAGAAAAACCATATGATCACTTCAATAGATGCAGAATAGCTTTTGACAAAATTCAACACACATTTATGATAAAAACACTTCAGAAAGTAGGCATAGAGGGAACTTACGTCAAAATAATAAAGCCCATATATGACAAACCCACAGATGACATCATTCTCAATGGTGAAAAACTGAAACCATTTCCTCTAAGTTCAGGAACAAGATAAGGTTGTCCACTCTCACCATTATTATTCAACCTAATTTTGGAAGTTTTAGCCACAGCAATCAGAGAAGAAAAATAAATAAAAGGAATCCCAATCTGAAGAGCAGAACTAAAACTGTCACAGTTTGCAGATGACATGATACTATACATAGAGTATACAAAAGATGCTACCAGAAAACTACTAGAGCTAATCAATGAATTTGGTAAAGTAGCAGGAAACAAAATTAATGCACAGAAATCACTTGCAATCCTATACACTAATGATGAAAAATATGAAGGAGAAATTAAGAAAACACTCCCATTTACCACTGCAAGAAAAAGAACAACATACCTAGGAATAAACCTACCTAAGGAGACAAAAGACCTGTATGCAGAAAACTATAAGATACTGATGAAAGAAATTAAAGATGATACCAACAGATGGAGAGACATACCATGTCCTTGGATTGGAAGAATCAACATTGTGAAAATGACTATACTACCTAAAGCAATCTACGGATCAATGCAACCCTTAATAAACTACCAATGGCAATTTTCACAGAACTAGAACAAGAAATTTTACAATTTGTATGGAAATATAAAAGATACTGAATAGCTAAGGCAATCTTGAGAAAGAAAAACAGAGCTGGAGGAATCAGGCTTCCTGACGTCAGACTATACTACAAAGCTACAGTCATCAAAACAGTATGGTACTGACACAAAAACAGAAATATAGATCAATGGATCAGGACAGAAAGCCCAGAGATAAACCCACGCACATATGGTCATCTTATCTTTGATAAAGGAGGCAAGAATATACACTGGAGAAAAGACACCCTCTTCAATAAGTGTTGCTGGGAAAACTGGACAGCTACATGTAAAAGAATGAAATCAGAACACTCCCTAACACCATACACAAAAATAAACTCAAAATGGATTAAAGACATAAATGTAAGGCCAGACACTATAAAACTCTTAGAGGAAAACATAGGCAGAACACTCGGACATAAGTCACAGCAAGATCATTTTTGACCCACTCCTAGAGAAATGGAAATTAAAAAAAAATAAACAAATGGGACTTAATGAAACTTAAAAGCTATTTCACAGCAAAGGAAACCTTAAAGAAGAAGAAAAGACAATGGGAGAAAATATTTGCAAATGAAGAAAGTGAAAAAGGATTAATCTCCCAAATATACAAGCAGCTCATGCTGCTCAATAAAACAAAACAAAACAAACAAAAAAAAACATGCAAAAATGAGCAGAAGATCTAAATAGACATTTCTACAAAGAAGATATACAGATTGCCAACAAATACATGAAAGGATGCTCAACATCAGTAATCATTACAGAAATGTAAAACAAAACTATAATGAGGTATTACCTCAGACCAGTCAGAATGGTCATCATCAAAAAATCTACCAGCAATAAATGCTGGAGAGGGTGTGGAGAAAAGGGAACCCTCTTGCACTGTTGGGGGAATGTAAATTGATATAGCCACTATGGAGAACAGTATGAAGGTTCCTTCAAAAACTAAAAATAGAATTACCATATGAGGCAGCAATCCCACTACTGGGCATATACCCTGAGAAAACCATAATTCAAAAAGAATCATGTACCACAATGTTCATTGCAGCTCTGTTTACAATAGCCAGGACATGGAACCAACCTAATTGTCCATTGGCAGATGAATGGATAAAGAAGATGTGGCACATATATACAATGGAATATTACTCAGCCATAAAAAGAAACGAAATTGAGTTATTTTTAGTGAGTTGGATGGACCTACAGTCTGTCATGCAGAGTGAAGTATGTCAGAAAGAGAAAAACAAATACTGTATGCTAACACATATACATGGAATCTAAAAAAAAACCCAAAAACTGGTTCTGAAGAACCTAGGGGCAAGACAGGAATAAAGATGCAGATGTAGAGAATGGACTTGAGGAAATGGGGAGGGTGAAGGGTAAGCTGGGATGAAGTGAGAGTGTGGCATGGACATATATACACTACCAAAAGTAAAACAGATAGCTAGTGGGAAGCAGCCACATAGCACAGGGAGATCAGCTCACTACCTAGAGGGGTGGGATAGGGAGGGTTGGAGGGAAATTCAAGAGCGAGGAGATATGGGGATATATGTATATGTATAGCTGATTCACTTTGTTATACAGCAGAAACTAACACACCATGGTAAAGCAATTATACTCCAATAGAGATGTTTAAAGAAAAAAAGAAGAAAAATATGATTATGTTAATGGTCATGAAAAAACATTTGATGAAATTCAACGCACGTTTATTACAAAAGTCCACAACATAGTATGAAGATAATGGCTCTTTCTGGATCTGATAACGGGTGTCTATAACATTTCTCTACAAAATATAATGTTTACTTTTGAACTATTGAAAATATTTCCCTATTATTAGAAAGGATACTAAAATGTCCTATATCACCAATTTTGTTGGTTACTGCATATCCCAGACTGTACAATAAAGTATAAAAAGGTATAAGTATTTAAAGTTAGAGATAAAACTGCCATTATTTGCATACAAAACGATTGTGTAGAAAGAAATTCGTAAAGAATGTATAGACAACTTTCATAAATAATAATGCAAGTAATGAGGTCAGTAGATACACAATATATAAAAATGAAATATAGTCCTATACATTCCACATATTAGACATGTTTTATAACAACAAAAACTGTCAAAAAAAACAAATGAAAATATATGACTGCTAAATAGAAATCCTTAGAAACATTATTGAGAAAAATTTAAAGAGGCCTAAATAAATGACTGAATACACTTTATTCATGAGCTAGGAGACTAAATAATATAAAGATGCCAATATGTCAAAGTTGATTTAGAGAATAAATTGGATTCTTATCAATATCATGACCCTATTTGTAGAAGTTGATAAATTTATTTAAATATGCATATGGGGGCTTCCCTGGTGGCGCAGTGGTTGAGAGTCCGCCTGCCGATGCTGGGGACACGGGTTCGTGCCCCGGTCCGGGAGGATCCCACGTGCCGCAGAGCAGCTGGGCCCGTGGGCCACGGCTGCTGGGCCTGCGCGCCATGGCTGCTGGGCCTGCGCGTCCGAGCCTGTGCTCCGCAATGGGAGAGGCCACAACAGTGAGAGGTCTGCCTACCACAAAACAAAACAAAACAGAACAAAACAAAACAAAAACAAACAAAAAATGCATATGGAAGGAAAAGAAGCAAAAATCGCATGGAATATCTTGCATAAGAAAAACTTACATACACTATCAGATTCCAAGGTCTACTATCAAATTGTTTTTGGACAATATGTTATTAGCATGAGAAGAAGCAGATAGAAAAGGGAACAGGATAAAGACTCCATAAAGAGATCGTTACTTCTATGACCACCTGATTCTTAAGAAAATTGCTACTGCAAATTAGAATGAAGTGGATGACCATTTAAATAAATAGTAATGCAAAAACTTAATATCCATGTAGAAAAAAGTAGTTATTCACAAACCATACATAAAAATCAATTCCAGATAGACTGTAAATCTGAGTGTGAATGGTAAAGCAAGAAAGCTCATAGAAGATAAGAAGCAGAATATCTTTATGACCTTAGAGTAGGCAAAACATGTTTTAATAGGTATCAAAACTTACTAACCATAAAAGTAAAATATTGATACATAAGACTGCAATAAAATTAAAATTTTGTGTTCAATAAAATTAAGAGAATGAAATGAAAACTTTATGTGATATGTATACTGACATATATAAGGCACTTATCCATAATACATAAAGAATACTACGACTTAATAAGAAAAAGACAATCCAATTTATAAAAGATGCATAGAGTGGGGTAGATATGACTTAGACAGGAATTTTACTAAAGAAGTCATGGTTAATTAATATATAAAAAGGTTTCAGCATAATTAATTAGCATCAATAATAAACCCATTAAACCCGTGATATGATAGATATATATACCAACAGAATGGCAGAATGGTCAAAATGAAAAAACAGACTATGTCAAGTACTAGATTTTACAAGTCATTAATTTCTGTTCTTTTTTTAAAATCATATTGCTTTTTCCTGGTTCTCAAGGTTTATCTTATTTTTCTCTCTCTAATTACTCATGTTGCAAATGTAGCTCAATAATTTTTTTTCTTTCCAAATATTAACATTTAAGACTACACTTCTCAAAGTTCTAATTTAACTAAATTTCCAATAATTTGATATGTATTTTTATTTACTTTTAGTTTATTTTAAAATTTCTACTATGATTTTTTTTCTTTTCACTATTTTACGTATGAGTTATTTACATGTTTACTGTTTAAAGTTTCAAATTTATAGGGATTTTTCTTGGTATCTTTTATTTTTTCCAATTTATTTATACTCAGAAAATATGGACTGTATAATACAGACCGTATGATATAAATTTTTATAAATGTTACATGTGTACTTGAGGAGAACCTGAATTCTATCATTGTTGATGCAATGTTCTATATAAGACACCTATACTAAGCTTGCTAATTTCCCTGTTCAAATCTATATCCTTCCTGATGTTTTCTTTAACAGGTAATAATTGTAGAAGTTATGTCTAACTTCTCCCATAGTTGATTTCTCTGCTTTGCTTTATAAATATGATAATTTTGATTTACAAATTTTCAGATTTTTTGGTGTATATCTATTTAGAATCATTTTAATTTCTTGAAGAAACTGAACTTTTAAACATTATGTATTTATCCTTTGTATTTCTTTTACACCTTAAAATCTCTTACATTATATCCCATATATATGAATATATAAATGAAAATATTCATATCTATATATATTTTCATTAATTAACTAATTTAGTCACTTGTACTGTACTTTAGGTTCACCTTTTCTCTATGCTTTCTTGTCATTATTACCACCTAGTAGTGACTATAAGATAACATCACTTATAAGACATATCCTAATTTCAGCTGTTAAAATATGACAAATGTGGTAGTCCAATTATCTGTGGTTTTAAGCAGTCTTTGTGTGTGTGTTTTAATACACTCATAAACTAATGATAATATTCTTTTTAAGTGAGTTTGTTTAGCAGTCTTGTGATCTGAACTTGTGAAATGTAGGGCCTTTACTGCTGGAACCCAGGGTAGTTGGGTTTAAGGGTGTGTCCCTCAAGAGAAATGTTGTACTGATTTTAAAAGTTTTGTACTGATTATGATATGTACTTTTGCTTGAAAAGTCAGAAATACAGTGTAGGAAAGCACTGGCATTAGGTAAACCATGAACTTTCTAAATTCATATTTTGAATTAAGGTGAGCCTGTGTATAGCTTGGGAACATAATATTTACTCTAATTAAATTATTGTTGACTAAATTTTTGGTATTATGAAACAAATTCTAAGATATGTATACTGATGACATTTTTGAATCAAAATAATTAAAAAAAATTTTTTTTGAGGATAGTGGATTTACAATGTTGTGTTACTTTCAGGTGTCAAAATATCTTCAATGAAGTAGAAGAGCATGTATGGCTTTATGATTACAGAATTACATGGACATAGTAAAAATTGTTAACTGACCAAAGAAGGTTTGTAATAACACTATTTTATGGAATTTTGTGGGGGTTTTTCCCTCTGTTATCTTTAATAATTTCTATATTAATTCTAACTAAATTAAATATTCTGTCAAAGATGTTAAGATATACTCCATGTTTACTCTGTAGATCTGTCAGTTATTTTGAACATTAAAATGGTGAGGAACATACCATTTATGGTTATATCTTCTGTACTTTTTTCCTTTGTAGAGACAATGAATAATATGTGATTACAGTTAGTGTGAGCTACAAATCTCAGAATTAGTTTTAATGATTACCTTGCATTAAAATAGTCACAGTTTCCCTCTTTAAAAAAAAAGAAAATTCCATTAAGATGTTTAAGTCCATTTTTAAAAAACTTACTTTATTGTATTTTTACATAAAAAAGTATTTAAGTGGAGAACTCTTCCAAGAGCTTCAGCAAATGTATATACCTGTGCAACCTTGAGCAAGTACAGATATAGAATGTGGTCATTAATCTCAACGAGTTCACAGCTGGGCTTTTGCAGTAAATCTTTCCCAAGATCACTGGCCCCAGACAACCACAAATCAGCTTCTTTTACTATTGATTATTTTTTCCTATTCCACAGTTTGAAATTAATGGAATCATAGAATATATACTCTTTTGTGCTTGGCAGCTTTTGCTCAGCATGATGTTTCTGAGATTCATCCATTTTGTTGCTTGTATATCCATTTTGTTGCTTTTTTGCTGTTCAGCCCTATTCCTTTGTGTGTATTCATCTCTTGATAGCCACCTAAGTTGTTTCAAGTTTGGGGATATTACAAATAAAACTACTATGAAAATTCATGTTCAAGTACTTCTACGAACATACATTTTCATTTCTCTAGGTAAATAACAAGAGTTGAATTGCTAGGCCATGTCATAAGTATATGTTTAACCTTTTAAGAAACTGCCAAACTGTTTTTCCAGAGTGGTTTGTACCATTTTATATTTCCAGCAGTATTGTGCTAAAGCCCCAGGTGTTCTGGTTATAATGCATCCTCTCCAACAATGAATGAAAAATTCACAATGCAGGCCATTCACCAAAGCTTTCAGTAACTGTAAGTTACCACTATTTTTATTATAATTGTCTTTAATACTAGTCAGATGGACATTGTAGCAAACTGTCTGGACAATTGGAGTTGGAGAGTCATGTTACTGCAAACAGTGAAGTTTTCTAAATGCATTGGGAATAACTAGATTTAAACAATGCTGATGGGATTGCTTTATTTAATAGTAAATATAAATAAATGATAATGCTAGTTAACAAAATAATTTAGCATAATTCAGAGCTTGTGTATAGTCAAAAACAATACTGACCCTCACAAAAACTTTTCTTTTTTCATTTATTTATGTTAGTTGAACAATCTTTGTTGACTCCTGGGGATACTGAGGACTGAGGAAGTCTCTTAGTCCTCGTTCCTTTTGTTGTTCTTCTTAGTTATAAAACATAAGGGTCAAATTATGGTTTACAAAAGCATCATTTAATCCAGGAACGTAGGAAAATAGCATCCATTTCCTTTTGTTCCATTCAGCAATGCTGCCTAGAAGTTGAGGAGAAAGGTAAATCTTCTCACTTCTTTTTTCTTTTTCTTTGCTCTAGGTTATATAGTCCGCATGTAACCAATGTATGCCTTTATCAAGGAATATGTAAACAATTTAACAGACTCTATATAATCTTTCAATCACAAATGATAGTTTCAAAACAATCTTTGATTGTTTAGTTTATTAAGTTTAGAATGAGACTTTTGTATAGGGACCCCTTTTATATAAGGAACCATTACATAAATGAAAGCGTTTTTAAGTTGTAAAATTCTTAACACCTCCTTCTGGGTAATTTTGGATTTTAAACGGGGTAATTAAATTCAGTTTTTCTTAAAAGTTGTTTCCTCATTTGTTTTGTTAGTCCTGAGGTAAAATGTGAAATTGTATCCCTTTATCTTTTAATTTAAAATTTCTGGATTTCTGCACCTTTACATGTACTTAATAGTTTTTTTTTTTAATTAATTTTTATTGGAGTATATGTACAAGTTTTCAAGTTATGTTAGGAAGACCTTGTTTGTATTTGTTTGCTTGTTTGTTTTGTTGGATTCTTTTGATTTGGGCTTTTTTTGGTTGATTATGCTTGTATGTTAGTGGACCTAAGTGTCCAGCTGTATAAATGATAAATAAATATTAAACTGAGGAGGGACATAGGGACTTGCTTACAAAGTGGCTGAAAACTCCTCAGCAACTTTGTTAAACTGGCATTTTTCACTATGTACATATCTCAGAATTCTTCAGAGTTTATGCTGAAATTAATAAAATAAGAGCGGGACGAAGAATCGATGTTGTATGTTTCGTTATGTACTTTGTTCCAACTATCTGATTCTTAGTTTACATTGTATTTATTTATTTTAGGTTTCAAAAACATAATCTGATGCTCATTTTTGTGGCAACTTTTACAAGTACACTATACTTTATCAATACCTTTTGATTCATTTTTTTTCTTACTCTGTAAACAAGTACGGTCATCTCTTTTTAAACATATCCAGACAAAATTTAGTTGGCCTCGTTGTTTTTTGAAAATGAAAATCACAAGATTTTGTAACTGTTGATTGTTTTTTTACTTTATTTTAGATCTACGTGTATTTTTTCTTTTTTAATGAATGAAAGATTCTTTAAATTCTATAGTACTTTATTCACACAGGTGATTTCACTGTTGATTTTAGGTGAAGCATTATAAAATGCTAAGCTTTTATTAATCTCATTGGATTATTTTTGAATCTTGATTGTTAAGAGACTTAAAAGTTTAATAGCCAGGGTATTATTAAATCAAATTTCACTTATTTCAGTGTTTACATTGAAGTAAATTTGAGAATTCCACAATTACTTGATGAATTAATGTATTAACAAGCAAGTTTTAAAAAAGAAAATCTTGTTATTTAAAATTTTTGAAATATTTGTATTAACAATTAACTTTATACATAGTACAGGTTAGACTTTTTTTCTAAAAGCAACACTGAAATACGTCTACTGGGAAAGTGTTAATAACCAGTTGACTAAAAGGAAGAGATCTTCTCAGAACAGGAGCTACAAATTGTTAGATATGTTTGAAAGTGATCCCCTTTGGCCACAAGGTTTCATGTTGAAGGCTTTTTCTAAGTTTTTTGAGGATTTAAAACAGTGAGCAGTAACATGGTAAAATCCCAGGGGACAATGTCTTTGTGAATATGTACTTTCCCTGTGAAGAGAGCAAAAATGTACCTTACGTATAAAATTTAAATAGTCAGACCTCGAGATGTCCACAAAAGGAACCAATTTTCACTAGTTTTATCCTCTCCATAAATCCAGACAAACTGTTAGACTCTTCTCAAAGCTAAAGTACCAGGAGTATGTTCATGAATTTGCTACAACAAATGAATAACAATATAGAAGAATCATGGAATGTTAGGCTAGAAGGAACCTTATAGACCATCTAATTCCAAACCTTATTTTTAGGATAAGGAAGTAACATGAGGGAACCACCTATTAACAGGTATCAGGCAGTTACCCAAGTCCCTAGTTTCCTAACTCATTTTTCTTTATTATTCTGTAGTATTATTGATTTTTAATACATGTTAATTAATAATTTCATACATGGACTCTTCCTCTTTTCTCCAGGAGGTGTACAAACTTCATCCCTCCTTGTGTATCTAATAGATATTATCTTAATTCTTGTCCAGACCCCCACCAGAAGAATAAATTTTGCATAGAGAATCAATAACCTAAGTTTTGAACAATGCTAATCATTGACTCAATGAACAGTAGATCAGGTAAGGAAGAAAAAAAATTAAAATAGTAAAGAAGTAATACAGTTATATCATGATATTTGAACCTATGTAATTGCTCTCCTTATTTTCTAAATTTGTGTTAACTTTTCCTTACTCATTTAGAGATGATACATGTTAGACTTCATCTCTAAAAGAACTGACAGTTTCTTGTATTGTTTTTTGTTTTAGTTTCAAAGTAATAATGTAAAAGTCAAGTAGTTGGTTCCCAGAATTAATGTTCTATTTTACTCCTAGTTTGATCTTCTTAATATTTATATTTCTACCATTTTTGATGTAATTCAAGTGAATAAAATCAT
Source organism: Hyperoodon ampullatus (assembly GCF_949752795.1). Classification (NCBI taxonomy): domain Eukaryota; kingdom Metazoa; phylum Chordata; class Mammalia; order Artiodactyla; family Ziphiidae; genus Hyperoodon; species Hyperoodon ampullatus. The sequence goes on from NC_136922.1 coordinate 45,769,742, forward strand.
CACCTGGCAGTCATTTGAGTGTGATTGAAATGTGAAATATGCAGACTAGGAAAAGGTTGAATTGGGAAATACATTTATCACATTTTCACTTCAGCATGACAATAAATCTCTCCATTAGGTGAAACCAGCCATGTAACTATCTGCTTCAAGTGGAAAGATATCATAAAATCTAATCTATTTTGTGAAACAGTCTTGCATGAGACTAAAATAAGCAACAATCCAAAACTGACAAAATACCTAAGTATCACCCATTGAAGCTCAATCACAAAGAAAACATTGTAGACAATTTTTTTTAAATTTCTACATACATGGAATATTTCCATGCAAATATTTCCAGCAAATCTCCACATCTTAGGGTTCAAATTTTTCCATTTCTCTTCACTGTGGTCATGCATGACTGGTAGTCATATATTCTTAGCTGCTTACTTTGACAAGGGAGAAGCTAATGAATAAAAAGGTTGACTAGCTCACTGAAGGTCACTTTAGCAGCAGTTAAGCTAGGAAGAGACCTGGACACCCTCCCTTGATTGAGATTCAATTTGTGCTACATATTTCTCCTATAAAGGCTCAGATCATGCTCACATTTCAGCTTAAAGCACTGCAAGTTTGCTTTCAGTTTACTACATCCTTGTCCAGAGAAATCAGATGGAGAAGAGGAAGAACAGTCTCAGGGATCAGTTTGAAGACTCTTAACAGTTGACGTACTGGCCAAATCATGAATCAGGTATCATAAATCAAGGTTTACCCCTATATTTTATTCCAATAATTTTCCTGTAATACGATAAATATTTCTGTTAATATAAATGACAATCAGAATGCAGCTCACAAGTGTTAGAACCAACATTGAAAGTCTGGTTTAGTTGATTTCAAAAGCTGTTTTTGAGCCATTTGACTCAGTCTCCCTTGAGGACTTCAGCAGACTGCATAAAATGTGCCTCAGAGTAGACCATGTAAAGAGCCACTTCCTCTCAAGTTTGCACACTTGCTTGACTGCATCCTACCTCAACCACCTTCAGTTTTTGCCTGAGGGTTTTGCCATTCTAGAGGAGCATGCTCAGACTAAGGAAGGTGAGACATGCCAGGGTGTTAAAATACCTGGGCTCAGCCTAACAGTGATGGGTAAATACCACAGCTTTCTTCCTTTTCCAGAGGAGGCAGGCAATCAGTTGCAGTATTATGAACCCAAATACTGTATTTGGAGGCTCTTAATACAGCTGTTATTGCAATTAGTATATAGAAGTAATTTCTGTGACACTTTTAGAACTTAAGCTGTAGGATTTCATTGAACAGGTGATTCTACAAGAAAGGTTCACAGATGAAGTCTGCAATGTCGGAGGTGAGATTGCAAGCCATTTTAGGTAAGAGAAAAGAATAAGAAGAAAATTCATTGAGACTAGAATAATCTTTCTCTTTAGAAAAATCACCTAATTGGAGAAAAGAATCTACCTTAAGAAATAATGAGAGATAAGGTTGAACAGATAAGAAAGAGTCAGGGAACAAAACAAATGAAAGATTTTTGGATTTGATCTAATAAACCTTATGAAATGAATATAGGTTCTTGATTCAGGATACTCAGAAAATTATACTGTAAGATCAAACTAATATCCACTTTAGAGAGAAAGGAACCCATAATAAAATCACATCTAAAATATATTTTCAAGTATTTGCTGTGGTATTTTTAATAAATAAAAATTAAATACCACAAATATAACAAAATTTGAAAATCTGCCTACATAGTGACTTACTGTTTGTAAATAATACCACTTTAAGAAATGAAAACTTCTATCTTAGTGTTACATGAAGAATGTATAAGATAACCATGGAAATTGCACTTATTCATAAACAATGATATCCCACCACTTGTGGTAGGCAGAATTATCCTGTTGAATAAATGGATGACTCTACAAAAAGGTCTTGAGGTATAAAAAGACGACCCTTAAAAGAATAATGTAAGGTAGTCATTCTCCTGTAGATACTGCCATCAGTGACCTAATTTATCAGATTCTGGAAATCATTAAAGAAAGATCACTTAAAGAAGGGGCAAAATCAAGGGGTTGTGCAGCTTTATCATTTAAAACAAATGTGATAGATATATGGATGTTTACAGGACAGTTTTTAAAATTTGACAGAGATATTAGAAAATTTGCAGTAATTCTATCATTTGTAACTATAATTTTATGTTGTCAGGTTTTTTCCCTTTCATTGATTGAATTATTCCTGAAACTATACACAGTTCATTTAGAAACTCTTTATTTTAATATGAGATGTTAAAGTGAACAGTGCTTCTATTAAAACTAAAATGTATCTGCCTTTCCTTGCTATATAATAGCTAATATTTTCTATTTTAAGTGAAACTTTTAAATATAGGGAAAATAATTACAATGGGATTATAAAGATTTTTTAATCAACATATAAGCATAGTCCTAAATATAATTTAGAATATACAATCTACCTCATTTTTTTTTTTTAATTTTGGGCACAAATCCTTTGCATAATGTCAATTCCAGTGGAGTGGTACTAGTAATTACTCTGATACCACAGTTTTATTTCCTATTTTTGATGAAGCTCACTATATGAATGAATGTGTAACTGCCAAATAAAAATAATTAATTATATATACATAGCTGAACATAATGTGCTAAATATTGAAAAAATTGCAGGCAAAGCATTATGCTTAACAGTGTCTCAGGAAGACAATTTCATGAGACTGGACAATTTCATGAGACTGAAAAATTCCATCACTTTAATGGTATCAGAATGGAGATAATCAGGAAAACTGGAAAAGAAATTTAATCACAATGAAGTATATTGTTATATTTTAAATTAGACTACCATTTAAAAATTCTTTTGTTTCCTAAATTTTTATACAAATAATTAAAATTTTAAATTACTTATGCAATTATGATCTATGTTATTATGCAATTATGTTATATAACTATAACTTTGATGATAAAACCAGACGACAGACAAGTGACAGTGACCTGCTATGACTAGTGGTTTATGTCACCATTAGATGAGTCAGAAGTCCAGTTTCTTCACTATTTTTTAAATAATGGGCTCAGTTGATTTCTCCTTGTTGAAACCATTATCATACTCCTTACCAGCATGTCTATTATAATATTTCCTAAAATATCTCATCATAAAGCATCTATAACCTTTATCTGGCACTATTATAAAATGGAGTAAACTTCACGTTGAGATGCTCATAATTAAACAATCACACATGCTATGACTTTCAGGATCCCATTGAATAAAGTTGTAGGATAGACAGTAATTCAAAGATATATGCCTGGACTGATTGGTGTTCTCACCATTACTTTCCAATGCATGTTTAATTTACATTCAATTTATCTTTTCCATACTTTTGTCATACCTAAATGAGAAATTTGTATACATTCTTTCACTTACCTATAAATATTATTATATAGCAATTGTTTTATTTTTATTTATTTTAATTGAAGTTGATTTACAATACTGTGTAAGTTTCAGGTGTACAGCACAGCAATTTCAATTATACATAGACAAAGACAAATATCATATGGTATCGCTTATATGTGGAATCTACAAGAAGAAAAAGACACAAATGAACTTATTTCCAAATCAGAAAGAGACTCACAAACACGGAAAACAAAGTTATGGCTGCCAAAGGAGAAAGGGGGGTGGAGGGAGGGATAAATTAGGAGGCTGGGATTAACATATACATACGACTATGTATAAAATAGATAACCAGAAAGGACCTACTGTATAGCACAGGGAACTGTATTCAATATTATGTAATAACATATAAGGGGAAAGAATCTGAAAAATAGCAATTGTTTTGATACAATGAATCAGTGTAACATAAGGTGAATGGGCTACTGAAGTGTCAGATAGCATCAGTGAATCCTCAGGGAATGACAGAATAATTAACAAGACCTACATATTAGTTTTGGTCCTACAGTACTAGCAGTGTTATATTGGGCAATTCAATTAAATTTTAACCTGTAAAATGACCTTGATACATATATTATATTCCTCACATATTGAATGAGATAGCTACATTGATATAAAGTACTTAAAATATCCTGATCATTCCCTGTCTCATGTTTCTCAAGCCATCAAATAGCTCAATAATTCAGGCTTTTACTTTGACCATCATCAGTAGAAATCACTTAGGGATTTGTGATGTCTAACTACCAATTATCTGGTTTTCCCTTATGGCCAGGGGGATATTCCCATGAGGAAATTTGAAAATCTCTTGAAGCATCGTCGTGTGCATGCTCTTGGTATGAAAGCAACAAGAAGTCTCTCAGTTATCTTAGACAATCCTAATAAAGTCATTCATTCCTTCATTCATTCATCTACTCATTCAACATTAATACAGCTGTTTTTCAATAGGCCAGGCATGGTGCTAGATCCGTGGAAATTAAAAGAAAATAGTTACCGGTTCTTGTGTAAAATAAATTGAGAATTCATCTGGATCAGTGTCAGTGAGTGTAGGAAACAGAATTCACTCCTAATAGTTAAGATGAAGAAACTTTCGAAAGGGGGCTGTTTAGAAGAGTATGACCAAGGTTAAGCAAATACATGAAGGATGGTAAACGCTCTTGTTACCCATACAGTTGAAAGAATAAGCTGTGGGGGGGGGAATAGAAATATAATTCAATGAGAATTGGAACCATCTAGAGGAGGGGTCACATAACAGGAGTTAGTAGTGGGAGGACCTAACTCACATAGCTGCGGTTGAGGGGGAAGTCAGGAGCAGAAAAGAAATAGCATTCTTTTTTGTCTCAACTTTTCACTCTCCTTTTGATGACTCCCATTAGCTAAGTCTAACCTGGGTGATGCAATCCAAAGAGGTCAGTCTCCAGGGTCTCACAGAAAAATAGAGAAGGGTAAAAAATGATGGAGGTAGCCATAAAAAAAAAAAAAAGAATACCCAGAAAAGTACACTCTTTTTGTCACTCAGTCTTCATTCTTACCTTTTGTTCAGAAGACAGTGCTCTCATTTTCCAACACAGAAGTCCCACAGAGATCAACCACCTTTCAGCAGGGGTGATTTCAATTTAGCACTACTCCCAACTGAAACCCTAATTATAACTTATCATCTTTATACAGCAACAGGAAGACAAAATTATCTGACATAAAATATGCATAGCAGCTTCACTCATCACCACTCATCACCTCTGTAGCTAGGCAAAAGGCTTCTTCCTCCCTCCCTCCCTCCCTCCCTCCCTCCCCCTCCCTTCCTTCCTTCCTTCCTTCCTTTTCTTTCTTTCTCTCTCTTTTTTTCTTCTCCATTCAATGTAACTTTATCTTATACTAGCACTTTATTTGCTCAAAGTTCTTTATCTGCTGTGTTGAAACTTTCATTTTGTAAGGATTTGAGTACTTAATGATTCTGTCCTTATCATACTGATAATTTTTCAATTAATGTTTATTATTGAACACATGAGTTCTAAGAGACACCGTGGACATGGTTCTCATGAATCCATTATGTTACGTCATGTCAACCCAATTTTTCCTTAGTAATCAGGATCAATCACCACAGGCAGATTAGCCGCTTTCTATGACAGTTGTCTCACTGATATAAGAAGACCTAAAAGACCAGTGGGATTTCTGATTTTTCAATTTAGCAGAATTATGGCTTTCTTCCTTGAAGGGAATCTTTCTCCCTTGGGAACTAGGACCATTGAACTCAATGACAGAGGAACAGAAAGAAAAGTATTCTCTAAGTGAGCTAGTACATGTATTAGGGAGAGAATATCTGTTACTTCTATCCCTTCAATTCTCAGATATAAATTCTGGCTCTTGGAGAAATTCTACCACATATTGGTCACTGGCTTAAAGTATATGTTATTTCTTATAGACCAGTACCCCAACTTCATACAGTGTTGGCTCCTAATCGTCAGTTGTAAATAATCCTTCCGTACACGATTCTGTAAAGCCAATTGATTCTGAGATCTGGGATACTTAATATGACCAATCAATTCTGTGGGAATGAATCTATTGCCATGCTCATTTTGCTGTAAAATGAGTTTCTCGGTCAGAAGTAATGTCATGTGGAATATTATAGTGTTATGTAAGGCATTCTAAGAGTCTGTGGATGGCATTTTTGACACAAGTGTTATGAACAAGAAAGGTAAATCCATATTTGTATTATGTCTCTGTTCCCATGAGAAAACCAAAACCAAAACCAAAACAAAACATCACTGCCCCTTCCATGTTAGAAAGCATCCAGAGTAACTGATTTGACATCAGATTGATTAATCCTCCTGGAGAATTATGTCATATGAGGGCTCCACATTGTCCTCTACTAAGGCAGGCTGAGCACTTAGCATTAGATACATAAAGGTGAGCCTTGATGAAGGAATTCCAAACTATTGAACTCATGTATAGCTTTTATCCTTGCAGCCATGGAACTTGGATCATGATCCCATTGATCAAACACTGGCTGGCAGTGGAAAAAGGCTAACCTTTCCACAATGGGTCATCTAGCCTATCTGATTATTGAGCACACTTCTGCAGTAGATGCTCTCATGGATGTGCACATAGGATACACTTTTATTCACCATCAATTGTGGCCATTTGTTTTACCCAGACCTCTTTGTTGATAATCTTCCAATCTTGCTTTTTCTGAGCTCCTTATCCAATTTGTTAGCTACTGTCCATAAGTTAATGTCAATGTGCTGTTTCATATTTCTGTTCACTGAGGTTTCTTTTATTCCTGTCTTTCAGACACACTCCTTACTAAAGCTGTCCTGCTGCAGCTTTCCCCTCCAGCTGGTGTAAGGATATCATGAAGAACCATAGACAAAGTAGACATGCATTTTTATTTCTTCTTATGATCCATTGGTGGGTTGTAGGAAAGGTAGCAAGGCAAAAGTAGTGCGTATAATAGTAATCTAAGTAACTCAGACATGGGATTTACTTTTGCTTTCTGTATCTGCTTTTGGCCAGTTTTACAGATACCTTTTCCATTTAGTGATAGAATTCTCCTGAGCATAACCCACTTTAGATTTGGTGATGTGGTTTAAATATCATACTGTTCATGACACTGAGATCAGAACACATATTTACTTTGTGTTTCATAGACATTTATATTCTATCAAATAGTGAGCTTAGAGCTGCTTCTCAATTGGAGAATAACTTAACTCCAAAATCCTAGTGCTTCCCAAGAGTTTCTCTAACTGAGATTTGCCAGGGGTTCCATGAAGCACACTGACTACTACAGACGCAGTAAGCAACACAGGGTACACTGTGTCATTATGACCAAATGGCAGGGTTGCCTATATCACAATACGAACCTTCCAAAGAGCCCTTTCCTCCTCTGAGCCTCTCTCAAAAAGGCTTTCATGTTACTCAATAAATTGATCAGAGATTCACACCCAAATGCGACACCTGTTGCGTCTAAAATCCAAAGAAGTCCACGAAGCATTGTGCATCTTTTTTCATGCAAGTGAATCAAGGTGCAGAAACTTGTATTTCATTTCAGAGGGAATATTGACCTAAACTACTGACTCTTAGAAATTTCACTAATGTGGAAAGCCTTGGTGGGGGCACTTATATCTTACCATGTGGCATGTACAGTTCTGATAAAAGTATCTAGGGACATGCAACTTCTTGCTTATCAGGTAGAATTAGCAAATCTCCATTTATATAAGGGACTAGCATAATGTTATGGGGATGTTAAGACATTTTTGTTTGCTCTGGGCTGTGAAGGAAAGATGGAAAGAAACAGTCTTGAGGCAAAAAAATGAAGACCTATTGCTCTCACAGTCAGTTGAAAGAACATGCCCTGGTGTTTCTGTATTAATCAGAATCGAGAAAAAAATGGCCACATAATTTATTATAAGCTAAACAAGAGTACTTAGAGAGTTAAAGGAAGCACTATTAGTAATAACAGCAGAATACCAGGTATAAAATTGAACTGTCCAAGGCAAACTGGGTTACTTGGTTACACATGATCCTGACTTACTGATCTTGGTATAGAACTTCTCTTTGATTCTGATCATTCTCTAGAGTTCAGAGTGATTTTGTTAAAATACTGTCTGTTTCACATCACTATGGTATATTTTGATATTGGAAGGTATGTTTAATTTTCAAGCTGTTTCATATTATAAACAATTGTTGAATTTACCTTAAAAATCATACACTAGTTATTTAATGGTAATTGGTTATTTCCTTGATTTTGTGGTCACATCAGAAATGTGATAAATACAAAACTGTAGTAAATGTAAGCGTTCATACATCTTTGCCTAATAATTCTCCTTTTTTGTGATGTACAGATGTTTGTATATGCATAATACCTCTGGTAATTTTTGCTAAACTCCCATTTTTATACTTCATCATTTCTTTCAGCTCACCAGCTACATGAATGCACTGCAGCATTTTGGTGGTATTACAAGTGACCTTCTTATATTTCCCAAGCATTTTAGGAACCATTTCATTGAAATTCAGACCAAAATGAAAGCAATTTACTTTTGCTTAATAATAAGGGATCATCTGGCTTCAGCTGGATTCCTGTGACAGAGCTTAATAAAACATTTGATGAAATCTTGATTAGGCCACACAAAGCATGATATTTGGGAAACATCAAGTGTGATTTGAGTTTTTATGTAACTCTAACCCTAATGTCCCTTGTGCTGAATTAAATAATCAGTTTAAATGTATGTACACTAATGATGTGTTTGTCATGAAAACAGAGCAAACAATTCCTTCATCAGTGTGACAGGGAGGATGACTGATTTAATTCATTGCTTATCTCTAAATATTTTTGTGATGGAATGCTTTTGAGAGCTCTGATATTTTTGCAATGATCTTTTGTGTCTAATTTGTATAGTCCATGGATGATACGCAAGGTTTTATCCTCAGTGGCTTTGTTTTTCTTTATTTTCAGTTTGAGAACTTTGAAAGACAAATAGATAATTGGATGCACAGAGATGAAGCCAGTATGTTTTATAAAAGGTAGAAACCTCATTGCTTATGTGCCCTTTAAAAAAATGTGATTTCTTCTATTAGTAACAGAGCCATTTACAGCGATGCTTTTAGTTACAAAGAATATCCTTACCTCAGAGTTTCTGTGTATCTTTGCTCCCTTTCAACTACATTTAAAAAACGAGTCTTTGAGTATGTATATGTATGTATGCTTGTATGTAAGTGATTTTGTGTGTAAGTGAAGAGGTGTGTATAAGAGCGTAAGTAGTTGTGAATGTGGATGAGTTGGAAGAGGAGAGTATGTGCTCATGTTAGATTAACTGGGATATGGTGATCAGTGGGACTAGTAAGTGCTTAATGAACTCACGAAACTAATGAGAAATTTTGTGTTTATAGGATATCTTTTTTTTTCACAAAAATGCTCAGTGAGATTTTCTTGATCTTATGCTAGAAGTATTTTCCACTGAATAATAAATCCATCGTGTTCAAAGAAAAAATAACTATTCTATCAGGCTTTATACTTGGTCACATCATAGTTCCATTATAGTTTAATAATTATTTGAGTATAAATTGCACTCATAAAAAATCATTGGTAAGAGCAGAGAATAAAAGTTCTTGAGATTATCAATCTATTGACCAATACCTTCTAGAACTAACTCTACAATGTATCAAAAATATTACAGCAAACACCTGTTTTTTTGTTTGTTTGTTTGTTTGTTTCTCCTAGTGCTTTGTACTCAAACATCTGTCTGGAACATTTTAAAGGTTACAGAAAAAAAAATACCTTTAATTAATGTAGGTAAGGCATGATATAAAAAGGATAGAAATAAAGTAGTCCACAAATAAACACCTAGATTAAGAAGAATCTCTTTAGCAAACAATATAATGAAATGAATTTGGTGAATTCTGGATAAAATCCTCTGAATGGAGTAGATGTGGACCCTCAGAATGGAAAATCAAGACAGAAAATGAGTCATAGATCCACATGGAAATATTCATACAATTGATGTCAGGTCATATTAAGCTACTATCACATATTTGATTCCTAAAGTCTATTTTCAAATTAATCTCTCTCTTAATTTGAATCAGCATTATTTATTTTATTCTATTTTACTTATGTATTTTATATTTCACTTATTTATTATATTAGTAAGATATTTACTTGTAAGATAAGATTTAACTTACTGTTTTCCCCAATGCAATATTCTACTGCCCTAATATCATTTATTTAATGTAAATCTGCTTATAAGCTCTCAATTCTATTCCATTATTCTTTTTTTCCCCCTACTTCTGCTGCTATGCCACAGTAGATTACTTGATAAAATCTTATGGCATATTTTCATGTCTGGTAGGACAACCTACTCCTCATGTTTTTCTCAAAAATGTATTGGTTATTTGTTTATATTCATTCTCTGTGGCAGACACACTCTAAATGGATCCCTGATGACTCATGACTTTGTATAACTCCCTCCATTTGAGAGACAGTGGAAACAATGACCTGCTTTTACCCAAAAGAATATGGCAAAGGTCATGGTTGTAAAAGGGCCTGGGAAAGGCCCAGGTGGTAAGGAACTGTGTCCTTACCTTACTGTGTCCAGAAACTAAAAGTGGCAGCTGGCCAGCAGTCAGAAAGGAAACAGAGGAGATGCATTCTGCCAACAACTTCAATGGTCTTGGAAGCTAATTCTTCCCCAGGTAAGCCTCCAGATAATAATGCATCCCAGCCAACATTCTGATTCTAGCCTTGTGAGGCTCTGAGCAGAGGACCCAGCTAAGCTAAAAGTAAGCTATCCCAAATTTCTGACCTAAAGAAACTGTGAGATAATAAATTTGTCTTGTTTTAAGCCACTGGTTGTTGTAATTTGTTATACAGCTCTAGGGAACTAACATATTCTCCAAAATAAATTTTAGAATAATAAAGTGTATAGTTATGAGGGAAGGCAAACAATACAATGACATGCATGCTAAGGTAAAATCAATTTATTAGGGAAAACTTTTAAGTAGAGGGTCAGCAAGATGAAGTATTAAGTCCCCTATGCTTTGGACATCTGTAGAAAGGTATGCTTAAGGTTTCATGCAAATGAAAATACTGTGATTCTGTGCTCCAACAAAAAACCTTGCTTTTTGTTCTCCATTTTCATTGGCTTCTCTTGTGATGTGATTATGCACGTGTTGAATGTCAGCTATTTAGGGGAGTCATGAACACATACCATGGACTGGGCAACAGTAGTAATAGCATCTGGAGACTTTAAAGAACACTGATATCTTGCAGCTCCTCCCACTGGGAGGTGGGGGAGAAGAATCGCTGATGCTAAAAGTTGGGAGAAGAACACAGGGGTCATTCAGAAAACAATCCTTCTTGTCTTCCCATAATACAGGATAATCATCATAAACCTTCCACTAGGGGCATGAATTAACTGGCCTGTGCCTATCTAGACTAGAGAATAAGAGAGATTATTCATCCTTCTATTTGTTTACAAGATTGGATTTGTTCATGTTCTAGAAATAAGATTTGTCATACCCCTCAAGAAGGAATCAAACTCTCTTTACTGCTTTTAACAGTAGACTGTAGAGATTCAGGGATTTGCCATCCTATAGGTGGAACCTATTAAAGAAAAGGGAGGTATTATTAGGAAAATTTACAAGCAGAGGGTCATAAGACAAAGACATGCATGCATCTACCATCCTGCAGAGGGGCACACGGGCCTGGATGTAGTTGCATGTGCTATGTGTCTGTGTTCCAGGAATGGGGGCCCTTCTTTCTCCTTATTCTATAACTACATATGAGTGGTCTTGTGCAAGGGCTAAGAACTGTCTGAAATTGAATGTCAGACAAATAGGATAAGAATTGTAGACAAGCAGCATGCAAGAGACAAAGGCTGAAAACACCCAGAGAAAGACAATGGGAAGCCCTTTCAACTGGGAGAAAAGAAAGCTACAGGCTTGTTAACTCATTGTCTGGCAAACCAAAAAAAAAAAAAAAAAAAAAATACACTGTCATTCAGCAAACTGTCCTGTTGATTTCTCTAAAATTTTTGATAAGGTTTTCATTGGGATTATAGAGAATGGGTATAAATTAACTTCTGGTCAATACTGGAATTGCTCTAAAAATTATTATTCCAGATTACATAAATAAATAAATCCTTGCAACTAGTCACACTGAAGTAGATCACATAGAGTTGCTCATGTAAGAAACAGCGTAATTGGAACTCAGGTCTAAAATTCATAATTTTCTCTCCTGACAATGTTTTCTTCATATTACACATTTGAAACCACTGTGTATCTTCTGTATCCATTTTTTCAAAACACATATATGGCATTTCTCACTGAACTTGCTTTACCTTACACCTCTGTTTCAGATGCCTCTTTGGGATAACTCTCCAGTGGTCCCTCCCTTCATGCAAACATGCATGCATACCTATATTTTCTATAAGATGATCCCAAATTTAATACCCATGTTTGATTAAAGTCCGAATGGATATTTTCTTGTCATGCAGTGAAAGAGACAGGAAGCTCAGTTTATTTATACAGCTTCACAAAGTTTCAGCATCTTTACAACACACTATGTTCAAGAACATAAGATGCCTTTCCATTATTCAGGGTTTTTTTAATGTCTTTCAGTAAAATTTTATAGTTATCCTCTATAGGTCTTACATATTTCTTTTTAGCTTTCCCTATATATTGTATGATTTTGCTTCTATTCCGAATAGATCCTTTCTGTTCATTTGTTTTTAGGATTTGTTATTTTTGTTATATTGGAGAACTCTTGAATTTGCATTTCATTTGTTTGTTTACTTGGTTAGTTGCCCGTAGGTCAGCTATCTTACACTTTTATTTATCAGGTCTGGATTTTAAAAAATGTATTTCCTTATCCTTCAATAGTATTGGCAAATAATAATCATTATATCTGCAGATCAACACCCTTGTCAAAAAATAAGCAATAGAACTTAGACTAGTTTTCTTGCTCCAAATACAGAGCTCTTTTTTTTGCAGTAAAATTCTGTCTCTAAGCAAGAGAAGTTGGTTTAAGATCACTTTCTTCTGTTAAAATAATTTCCAATCCAAGCAAAAGCCAGTTTCTCTCCAAGGAAAAGCTGGTCTTGCTGGGATATAAAACAGGGTTCAATATTGCAGCATCATTAGAAAACTTAGATGGCAGTCTGAGAGGGAATCTGTAGTGGATGCCACGGTTCAACAGTCATTACCCCCTGCAAGTGTAGTCACTCATTCTCCCACCTACTGCCAAGTGTTGGTTGCTGAAAACTCACAGCTGAATTACTCTCCAGGAACTGGCCTCCAATGAAGAGAAGTGGTTTCTTTAAAGTTATGTTCCCTCCCTAGAGGAAGCTTGCATCCCACAGCTGGTCAATGTGGGATCTCCCCCACAGGCTGAGATCCCTTACTCAATTTGGGAAAACTCTGAAAGGACATTCCAGATCCGAAGCTCTAGAGGAATTTCCTGAGGTCTCTGTTGTATCTGCCATGCAGTTCAACTTCTTTCTCTGCTCCATCTTCATTATTTTACTCCCTGACAGATGTATCCTGAGAAGCTCAGGATAATTCTGCTAAATTATCTTGATGAGATACGCTGCCATAAAAAGTTTAATTTAGATATATCTAAATTAGTAGACAATAAGAATCAGAGAAATGTTGTGGCTGTCATGAAGAATACATTTAAGAATGGTGTGAACCCTTGTTTATACCCTCTAATGCAGAGACGGACTATCCACCATGATACGAAAATATTAATTTGATTTTTGCCAGAACTGGAAGAGGTTGTTCTATTTGCACTGCCAAATTATAGTAGCAATGTGGTAGCAGTAGTAATTCATTGGCTACGCAGACATACCTCTAAGTAATTTTAGTAAATATAATATTTTCAATATATACTATTGGTGATTCAATTATAAAATAAATGCATGCTCATGAAATAGAGTCATAGTGCTATGTATTGAATTGTGTCCCTCAAAATTCATAAGTTGAAACCCTAAACCATAATGTGATGGTATTTGGAGATGAAGCCTTTGGGAGATAATGAGGTTTAGCTGAGGTCATGAAGTTGGGTCCTTTTTGATGGGTTTAGTGCCCTTATGAGAAGAGATACTAGAAAGCTTGATGTCCCTTTCTTTGTGTACATGCACTGAGGAAAGGCCATGTCCTCCTGGACCTAGGGATTATTGAGAGTTTGAGAAAAAATCAGAAAGATAATCTTTTTTCTTAATTAAAGTTTGCTTTGTTGCAAAGGAATCAGATATTAAGGGAATCATTAAAGCCCTTAAAAAGTATCTTACCCATAAGGCACCAAGACAACATTAAATATACAGCCTCTATAAAAATGTCAACAATAATAATCTACCCTTCAGGATTAGTTTGAATAAAATACCTCATTATTACTCAAAACATAAAATTTAAAGTGGGAATTTTGTTTTTCTTTCTAATCTTCTCACTTCCACCACTTTCTACCTCCCAAATCTGCTTCAAGCAGCCTGTTTAATCAAAAGGTGTAAATATTATATCATAGTGATAGATGTTATATCAATATAGACATGAACTTATGAGGAACAGAGAGAGAGAGAGATACTATCCTGAATAGTTTTTTGAAATCTCTGAGAATCAGTAGAGGTTTCTCACTCTGCTTGCATTTTCACTAATTAAAGAGTGTTGTGTTTTTTTGACAGAATTTATTAGAAGCAAAATATATCCATAGCCTAATTAAAATCATTTTACCTCATTTATCTTTACTTCCTCTCCTGTTTAGGCCTAGGATCGCTGGCTTTTTGCCTTGAAACAAAAGCCAGTATAGACAATACTCTTTCCTCATTCTGTCAATCAGACTCAGTAATTAATTAATTTAAGTTCTGAAAAATTTGCAACTGTTATCAGTGTCATTGCCTTTGGGATTATGAAACCAAGTGGCAGCAGTCAACTAATTATTAGAGCTTCAAAAGCTATGAGGGTGATGATCCCAATTACTAATTTTGATTCCATTTATTTCAAAAACTCTTCCTGTGCTCATATTTAAGGCTAAAAATGAACTATTCACATCTAATAGAGGAAGGTGGAATAAACACTATGCACATCATACATATTACTTAGTTTGAAAGCCTTTTATTAAAGCTTTTGAATGATTACTATTTTATATTTTGGAACAAAAATAGATTACAAGAATGAATGTAGGGCTTCCTGGGTGGCGCAGTGGTTGAGAGTCCACCTGCCGATGCAGGGGACACGGGTTCGTGCCCCGGTCCAGGAAGATCCCACATGCCACGGAGCGGCTGGGCCCGTGAGCCATGGCCGCTGAGCCTGCGTGTCTGGAGCCTGTGCTCCGCAACGGGAGAGGCCACAGCAGTGAGAGGCCCGTGTATCGCAAAAAAAAAAAAAAAAAAAAAATGAATGTAGCAAAATTTAGCACAAAAAAATATTTTTAATTTAAATAAAAAGATATCTGAGTGCACTGACCCAGAATCTTTTTTTTTTTTTTTTTTTTTTTTTTTTTTGTGGTATGCGGGCCTCTCACTGTTGTGGCCTCTCCCGCCGCGGAGCACAGGCTCCGGACGCGCAGGCTCAGCAGCCATGGCTCACGGGCCCAGCCGCTCCGCGGCATATGGGATCCTCCCAGACCGGGGCACGAACCCGTATCCCCTGCATCGGCAGGCGGACTCTCAACCACTGCGCCACCAGGGAGGCCCGACCCAGAATCTTAAAGATTTCATTTCTGACTCAATGAACTCCAATCAAAATACCAACAGGCAGTTCTATTTGTACATTTTTATGGAACCTTCATACTGGTCTCCATTGTGGCTGTATCAGTTTACATTCCCACCAACAGTATAAGAGGGTTCTGTTTTCTACACACGTTCTCCAGCATTTATCGCATATAGATTTTTTGATGATGGCCATTCTGACTGGTGTGAGATGATACCTCATTGTAGTTTTGATTTGCATTTCTCTAATAATTAGTGATGTTGAGCATCTTTTCATGTTCTTTCTGGCCATTTTATGTCTTCATTGGAGAAATGTCTATTTAGAGCTTCCACCCATTTTTTTTTGATTGGGTTATTTATTTTTTTTTGATATTGAGCTGCATGAGGTGTTTGTATATTTTGGAGATTAATCCCTTGTCGGTTGCTTCATTTGTGACTATTTTCTCCCATTCTGAGGGTTGTCTTTTGTTTTGTTTGGTTCTGAGGGTTTTCTTTGCTGTGTAAAAGCTTTTAAGTTTAATTAAATCACGTTTGTTACTTTTTATTTTCATTACTCTAGGAGGTGGATCAAAAAAGATCTTGCTGCAATTTATGTCAAAGAGTGTTCTCTCTATGTTTTCCTCTAAGAGTTTTATAGTTTCCACCCTTACATTTAGGTCTTTAATCCATTTTGAGTTTATTTTTGTGTACGGTGTTAGGGAGTGTTCTAACTTCATTCTTTTACATGTAGCTGTCTGTTTTCCCAGCATCACTTATTGAAGAGACTCTCTTTTCTCCATTATAAATTCTTGCCTTCTTTGTCAGAGATTAGGTGACCATAGGTGGTGGCTTTATCTCTGGGCTATCTATCCTGTTCCATTGATCTATATTTCTGTTTTTGTGCCAGTACCATACTGTTTTGATGACTGTAGCTTTGTAGTATAGTCTGACACCAGAGAGCCTGATTCCTCCAGCTTCTTTTTTCTTTCTCAAGGTTGCTTTGGCTATTTGGGGTCTTTTGCATCTCCATACAAATTGTACAATTTTTTGTTCTAATTTTTTGTTCTAATTTGTGAAAAATGCCAATGGTAATTTGATAGGTATTGCATTGAAGCTGTAGATTGCTTTGGGTAGTATAATCATTTTCACAATGTTGATTCTTACAATTCAAGAACATGGTATATCTCTCCATCTGTCTGTACCATCTTTGATTTCTTTTAAAGTGTCTTTTAGTTTTCTGCATACAGGTCTTTTGTCTCCTTAGGTAGGTTTATTCCTAGGTACTTTATTCTTTTTGTTGTGATGGTAAATGGGATTGTTTGCTTAATTTCTCTTTCTGATCTTTCATTGTCAGTGTATAGGAATCCAAGAGATGTCTGTGTATTAGTTTTGTATCCTGCAACTTTACCAAATTCATTGACAAGCTCTAGTAGTTATCTGGTAGTGTCTTTGGGATTCTCTATGTATAGTACCAAGTCATCTGCAAACAGTGACAGTTTTACTTCTTCTTTTCCAATTGGGATTCCTTTTCTTTTTCTTCTCTGATTGCCAAGGCTAGGACTTCCAAAACTATGTTGAATAATAGTGGCGAGAGTGGACATGACCCAGCAATCCCACTCCTGGGTATATATACCCGGAGAAAACTATAATTCAATAAGATACATGCACCCCAATGTTCACTGCAGCATTATTTACAAGAGCCCGGACCTGGAAGCAACCTAAATGTTCATCAACTCAGCCATAAAAAAGAACAAAATAATGCCATTTGCAGGAACATGGATGGACCGAGAAATTGTCATACTGAGTGAAGTAAGCCAGACACAGAAAGAAAATATCATATGATATAGCTTATATGTGGAATCTAAAAAAAAAAAAAAAAAGGTACAATCGAATTTATTTACAAAACAGAAGTGGAGTCACAGATGTAGAAAACAAACTTATGGTTACTAGTGGATCGGGGTGGGGGGAATAAATTGGGAGGCTGGGATTGACATATACCAACTACTACTGATATATATATATAATAGATAACTAAAAAGAACCTGATGTATAGCACAGGGAACTCTACTCAGTAATCTGTAATGGCCTATATGGGAAAAGAATAAAGAAAAAAAGAGTAGATATATGTATAACTGATTCACTTTGCTGTACACCTGAAACTAACACAACATTGTAAATCAACTATACTCCAAGAAAAATTAAAAAAATAAAGAACACATAAAAAAAGAAAAACAAAGAAACAAACCAAAAAAAAAAAAAAAAAAAAGACCACCTAAACACCACAGGCTTCTATGTGTGTCTGTTGGAAATTCTGTCTGGAAATTGACCACCTTCAAGTTGGTTAAAATTTATCTGGAAATGTGAAGGTTCTAGAATAGTCAAAACACTCTTAGGAAAGGATAAAGTAGGATTTACCTGATTTCTAAACTTACTATAAATCTACAGTAATACAAAGAGATTGACATTGTCATAAAGATAGATGAACATCAATGCAACTAAGTATTGTTCTGAAATAGACCAGCCCATATATGAATGAATAATTTTTGTTCTATGTGTCAAGACAATTTTATAATTAAAGGAAAAACTTTTTAACAAAACATGCTGAAAAACTGGATATCCATATGGAACAAAAGTAATCTTAACCCCTATTCCATTTTATTTGCATAAATTAATTTGTGATAAATCAAAGTACTAAAATGTAAGATCTATGTTTATAAAGTCTTTAATATAAAGCATAGAAAAAATCATGTAGAGTAGGCAAATAATTTTTGAACTAAGATAAAAATCACTCATTAAACATACAATTAAAACATAATAATAAATTTGGACTTCATCAAAATTAAACATTTCTGTTCATCAAAAGACACCACCTAGGAAATTATGTATGTGATATATACTGTCAGATATATATATATATATATATAAAACAAATGGTAAAAAATTATCTCTAGACATATGTCTGACAACAGACTCACATCTACAGCATACAAATAACTCCTACAAATCAATAAGAAAGCAATAAAAGCAATTACTAATGGCATCTTTGTGTAAACACTTCAAAATGAAGTCGGAAAAGGCAAATCATCCCACAAAAATGGGACAACATTGTAAATCAACTATACTCTAGTAAAAATTAATTAAAAAATAACACTGATGAAGCTCAAGAACATTATGTTGAGCCGAAGAACTGAGACACAAAAGAATACATATTGTTTCTTTCTATATAAATTAAGTACAAGAACTGACAAAATTAAGCTATGAACATAGAAGTGCAAATGTGGTAATTTCCTGAAGGTAGGGCATTGACTGGTAAAGAATACAAGCATATTTTCTGGTATAGAAATGGTATATATCTTGTTTTAGGGTGGCTGTTACTCAGACGTGTAAAAACTTATGATTTATCAAACTGAACACATTAGTTTTGTGCATTTTACATATAAATTGTACTTCAACAAGTAAGTATACACAAAACTAAGGACTAACATGGGAGTCAGTGTGGTGAAAGCAAATTAGAGGACCGCCTATATCTGGTTTCAAAACCCAAGGATTGATAAGTCTTACAAATATAATGATGAGTGAATGGGACATAAAGAGCACATGATATATATGTTATATAAAACTTTTTCAAAAAGGCAAAATTGATTTGTACTGTTTAGGGAGTCATGCTTATATGGCATAACTAATAATGGGAAGCAAGAAAGTGATTATCCTAACAGGCAAGATAGCAACTACATTTTGGAAAAGGCAGGAGTATACAGTGATCAGGATTTTGCATGAAGGACCTTTCAGGGTTCTATCAATGCTCTGCTTTTTTACTTATTTGGTGATATATTGGCTTTCGCTGTGTGATAAAAATATTGAGCACAGGAAAAAAAAATGGAGAGATTTCCACAAGTCAACCACACAACTGAAAATGTTGAACACAGTTTTAGTTACTACTGGAACTTCCAACAAGGTGAAAAATCGGTCTAAAATCAACCTAACATGAAAATCAGAGCTGGCTATTGGATTAAAAGGAATTTCTTTATGTGATAACACATGGACTACATGAATTTAAATTCCCTTTTCTCCCAATCAGACATAGTGGTATATTAATGCTGTGTTTAAGACTTGGTATAGAAAAGAGTGTTGATGGTATTCATATGCCTATTCCAATTATATCTGTCTATCCATAATGATGTATAGGACAAACTTATGACAAATCAAAAAAAAAGCATAAACAAAAACACCTCTCCATAATATCCATCCATCAGAATATACTCACATAGACATCTCTTTACACACATGATTCTTCATATAGATTTACAGAATCACAGATGCTTCTGAAATTATGTGCTGAATTACAGGTAAAGGAAGAGCTGCCACCAAAGGGAAAAAAATAGGCTTGCACATTTATAGAACAAAAGCTGACATGAAACTTTCTGAAGGTTTGAAAATGTCCAGTAGACTTTTTAATTAAAAAATTGTGCTTGCCTTTGCACTTTTATGTTCCACAAAGAACTAATACAGTTAAGAGCTTAAATAGTGTAATCCACTCTTGGCAAGATTTACAACCAGTTTTTGAAACCCTAGAGGCTCAAATATTTTAGTCAAGCAGCATTCTGAAACGTTGAACACTGATCTCAGGTTTCAGATTTAGTTAATAGTAAATGAAGCATTTGTAAATCTCAGATATCATTTATCTTGTATAACCTAAGTGTAAGGAAACTATCAATAAGAGGAAAGAATTAGATTAATTTTGTGCTTTGATGCAGACATCAATTCAACACAGACATTAACACAGATGCAAACCTCAACTGCAGGTCCTGCAATTCAAGAATCACAGCTTAGATGAGGGAACATGAATTTAGAGAACTAAAATAACAAGGCTATGAGGTTATAGCGAGAAACACATGGCATGTAGATTGTGTGCTAGAGTGCCATTTGTACCTTTACTGGATTATCTAAAACAACCCCATAGCTATGTCTAATTGCAATCACAGCAACTGAAAAGAAAAGAACACTGGAACAAGCATTTGTCCTCTAGCATTAAAATGATTCTTTATTATGTTCCTTTTTATTTGATAAAGAAGGAAATCAAACCATTTCAGGTTGGCTACAGATATATGTATATGTATAGGTGATTCACTTTGTTATAAAGCAGAAACACACTATGCTAAAGCAATTATACTCCAATAAAGATGTTAAAAAAACTGCATAGCACTATAAACCCTGCTACAAAACCTCAATATTACTGTACATTAATTTAAAAATAAAATTTAAAAAATATATTATTTTACAATAAATTTGTAATTTGGTTTAACACCAAGTTTCAAGCTTAAAAAAATAGACTAAGTAAAGATGTAAAGATTTTTAAAAAATATTTACAAAAGTAATACAGACCCAGAAATAATGTGTAAAAAACAAAAATCATTCTGATTGGCCTTTATGAAACTCTTTATGAAGGGCAATATAAATGCTTCAAATTAAAGAATACTAGTAATTAAAGCTCCTGTTAATATAAAATGGAAGGATATTCATATTGGGTTATATTTTAGTTAAATAATTTATTTGAACACTTATAAATAAATATTATGATAGATGCATAGAATATTCCATTATTTTTTAATTCCAATTACTACATGGGATTTTTAAATTTTCTTTGGTTATAATAATAGGCACTCTCACTTTGTAACTCCACACTTGAAAATATAATTTTAGGGGCTTCCCTGGTGGCGCAGTGGTTGAGAGTCCGCCTGCTAATGCAGGGGACGCAGGTTCGTGCCCTGGTGCGGGAAGATCCCACATGCCGCGGAGCGGCTGGGCCCATGAGCCATGGCCACTGAGCCTGCGCTCCACAACGGGAGAGGCCACAACAGTGAGAGGCCCACATACCTCAAAAAAAAAAAAAAAAAAAGAAAGAAACTACAATGAGGTATCACCTCACACCAGTCAGAATGGCCATCATCAAAATATCTACAAACAATAAATGCTGGAGAGGGTGTGGAGAAAAGGGAACCCTGTTGCACTGTTGGTGGGAATGTAAATTGAAACAGCCACTATGGAAAACAGTATGGAGGTTCCTTAAAAAACTAAAAATAGAACTACCATACAACCCAGCAATCCCACTACTGGGCATATACCCTGAGAAAACCATAATTCAAAACGTCATGTACCACAATGTTCATTGCAGCTCTATTTACAATAGACAGGACATGGAAGCAACCTAAGTGTCCATCAGCAGATGAATGGATAAAGAAGATGTGGCACATATATAAAATGGAATATTACTCAGCCATAAAAAGAAACAAAACTGAGTTATTTGTAGTGAGGTGGATGGACCTAGAGTCTGTCATACAGAGTGAAGTAAGTCAGAAAGAGAAAATTAAATACCGTATGCTAATACATATATATGGAATCTAAAAAAAAAAAAGAAAATGGTTCTGAAGAACCTAGGGGCAGGTCTGGAACAAAGGCACAGATGCAGAGAATGTACTTGAGGACACAGGGAGGGGGAAGGGTAAGCTGGGACGAAGTTAGAGAGTGGCATGGACATATATACACTACCAAATGTAAAACAGATAGTGAGAAGGAGCCGCATACTCTCTACAGGGAGATCAGCTCGGTGCTTGTGTCCACCTGTAGCGGTGGGATAGGGCGGGTAGGAGGGAGACACAAGAGGGATGAGATATGAGGATATGTGTATATGTATAGCTGATTCACTTTCTTATACAGCAGAAACTAACACAGCATTGTAAAGCAATTATACTCCAATAAAGATGTTAAAAAAAAATCAGGGTGCTTGCTATTAGAAAGGAAAAGTAGAATTTGGGTAGCCAACATGGATAAATGTCCACTATATATGTCCTATATTATCTGGCTCCTAATTTCCCAACTTCATTTTGCTCTCCTTTCTCCCTAAATCATTACACATGGGTATTTTATTCTCTATAATCCAAAATATTCTTTCCCGTGTCAGGGGCTTTGCATGTGATGTTACCCCACCTGAAATGTTTTTCTCCCACAATGCTGCACTGATTGTCACTTAAGATTCTCAAGTGCCCAGCTCAAATAGTCACTCTTCTGAGAGACATTCCCAGACCATTCTATCTAAAAGTGCTTTCTCCTTAGTCATGGCCTGCTCATTTACTTCACTGTCCCAACCAACATTTGTTATCTGTTTAAATAGGATTTATTCTTAACCCTATAGAATATAAAGTCTGTGAGAATAAGGAACTTTCATGTACTGATTGTGGCCTGGTAGAATATTCACACATATTAGATAATCAGTGATTGTTTTTTGAATGACTGTATTTAAAATTTATTATTAGACTTCAATTTCCTGAAGTCCTTGGTCACAGTAGTTTGAAGAAGTACCTGAAGCCTACTACTCTCTGAAGCATAGTAGTCTATGATATCTTTGATATCTTTTTACACAAATATGAATCAATCATTAAGTTGTTGGGCCCATGCCTATCTAAAATACCACATCTTTATCTCCCTCTCCTCCTGACTGGCTACAATCTTGGAAACTCCAAGGTGTTGAATTCTCAGAGGACATCGACACTTCTCAAAGCCCCAGTTTTTACTACACAAAAGAACAGAGGAAGGAGTGTTGATGGTTGAGGGGGAGAGCGAGAGCGAGAGCTAGAGCGAGAGCGAGAGAGCGAGAGTGAGAGAGCGAGAGCGAGAGCGAGAGCGAGAGCGAGAGAGAGAGAGAGAGGGAAATGTCCATCAACCCATTAAGTATTTTCCTAAACATTCAGCAGGCCTTTCCAAAAGAGGAATTCTGCATTCCAGTGTAAATTATGGGTAGCTTTTAAAATGCATATAAAAATTCTTGTTAATTATTTTTGGCAGAAATTTTATACAAAATTATGTTAAGTTAAATAAGTCAGAGACAAAGAAAAAAACTTCAGGATCTCACTTATATGTAGAATCTAAAAGAGGCAAGTACATAGAAGCAGAGAGTAGAATGGTAGTTCATAGTGGTAGAGGAAGTAGAGGCAATGGGGAGGTGCTGGTCAAAGGGTACAAAGTTGTGGTTATGTACGATGAATAAGTCTAAGATCTAATGGACAGCATGATGATTATACTTAATAATATTGTATTAATTCTGGAAATTTGCTAAGAGAGTAGATTTAAGGTGCTCTCATTACACACCAAAAATGGTAATTTTATGAGATGAGATGCTAATTAGCTTCACTATAAGTAATCATTTCACTATGTACATGTACACCAAATTATCATGTTGCAGACCTTAAATATATAAAATTTTTATTAAAAAGACTATACTTCTACTTCCTTTAGTCTTTTTTTTTTTTTTTCGGTACGTGGACCTCTCACAGTCGTGGCCCCTCCCGTTGCGGAGCACAGGCTCCAGACGCGCAGGCTCAGCGGCCATGGCTCACGGGCCCAGCCGTTCCGCGGCATGTGGGTTCTTCCCGGACCGGGGCATGAACCCGTGTCCCCTGCATCGGCAGGTGGACTCTCAACCAATGCGCCACCAGGGACGCCTGTCATTACTTTTATAGTTTAAAAATTTATTCACATTTAAAAATGACTAAAGGGGGCTTCCCTGGTGGTGCAGTGGTTGAGAGTCCACCTGCCGATGCAGGGGACACGGGTTCGTGCCCCGGTCCGGGAAGAACCCACATGCCGCGGAACGGCTGGGCCCGTGAGCCATGGCCGCTGAGCCTGCGCGTCTGGAGCCTGTGCTCCGCAACGGGAGGGGCCACGACAGTGAGAGGTCCGCGTACCGAAAAAAAAAAAAGTATATAAAAGTAATGACTCATTCATCTTAGAAAATTTTCAATATAGAAGAGAATAGAAGTTTCCTATTACAGAACCACAGTTGGCAATTAAATGTTTGATGCATTTAGACACATATTAGGTGATATTAAAAATTCTGTTTATAATCTGCTTTTTCTAGCAAATAATACAAAGTGAACATACTCCATGTTATTTGAATACTCTGAAGTACTTATTTCATGATATACTAGCATTTATTTAACAACTTCCCTTTCAATTGGGCATTTAGGTTGTTTCCAGGTTTTTGCAATAATAAACAGTGCTTCAGTGCACACTTTGCACCTAAGTTATTTTGTTCATATGAGTGGATCAAGAGGATAAATTCCCAGAAAAGGAATTAGTGCATTAAAAGCAAATTACTTTTAGTGGATACTGACAAATTTTTCTCCAGAGAAGGTGTCCCTAATTTTACACTTACTAGAAGTGTATGAAAGCAGTGGACCTCTTTCATGTACCAATACTCTGCATATCAAAATTTTTTATCTTGAACAACCTGACTAGTGAATAATTATAGTTTAATTTTTATTTCTCTATTGCAAATGAAACTGTACATATTTCTGAATACAAAAGCATAACACTTAATGTCTTCAGAGTACATCAGCTTACCAATTACAACATTACCTAATTTGCCAATCCCTTACTATTAGGTTCTTAGGTTATTTCCAATGAAAGCTATACCTTTAAATTTTATATGAAGCTCTTTTTATTCCCTCAGAATTATGTGTAGAAAACTTAACATACACATATTTTTAGAGGCAGGTAAAAGTGATATTTCGAGTGATTTCAATTTTGTTGTTTTTACTATTTTTAGCCTCCAAACATCAATGGTTAACAAATGAACTCAAAGTATCTTAACATAAATAACTGTGAACTGGAAATCTGGAGAGGTAGGTTAGTTTATCAGATGTGCTCTATATCACTTTGCATTTCTGGACTTGGATGTGTCTTTTTCTCTCATGGTGCCTTAGTTGCCTCACCTGTAATGCATACACACACATTCACACATGTGCACACAATTTCCAGAATTTCATGAAACTCAGATCTATTAATGTGTAGGAAAGCACTTTACAATCCATGAAGTACCACGTGATTATTAGGATCCTTTTTATATTAATTACAATGAAGAAGAATTGGTTAATGTAATTTAAATTCTCTCAAAAAGAGGATGAATATGAATACATTTGTAGCTAACCTGAAAATACCTGGCTTTGAATATGTGTTTATGTGAGATTAGTTAGATCATGCACATCTTGGGCTCCATTAAAACATATATCTTAGGGTCATTCATGAAATAAATAATTAATACAATAATCACAAGGAATACATGAAGTGATGCTTATGCTTTTCCTTGTCTGCACTACACAAAGCAAAGAAAATAAGCATATTTTTATTAAATGGCTGAAGGTAAAGAAAGAGAAGGAAATACTAGACAATTGATCTTCAATAGAAATAACTCTTCAGGAAGTCATAGAGCAGTAGGTTCATTACCTGCCCCCACCATACAACATAGCCACATAAGTTGTATACAAATCAATAAATATCTGGGAGGTAAACGGTTATAACAGAAATGTGAAAAAATGAAAGAAATAAAAAGAGAAGTACAAAGGTGATAGGAAATGACAAAATAAAAGAGACTACATAGAAACTGAATATATTTTCCCCAGGCTATCATGTTGTACTTTACATTATAGCATCTGATAGCCACATCTTTCTATTTACCTGTCTATATACCAAACAATATATAAATATATAATATGTAACAAGAGCAATGAAAATATTGTTGATTTCAGTCATTTGGAAAGTGTTACATTTTCTATTAAACATAAAACTAGAAAAGAAAGTGGAAGGCTTGAAAGCATTTTTGAGTATATTACTCGCCATTCAGCATACTCTTGTGTTCAAATTGCTAATAAAGCTTATAACGCAATTTCTTAACGTAGAGTGTTATTAGAGAACAAAGGGTGGGAAATGAAAACAAGAAGTCATTTACATAAAGTACTTTCTTGAAAGAGTTGTCCTTTGGCAGTTCCATAGTTATGGAATCTCTCTGTCGACAGAGGTTCTTTGGGTATGTTATATACCTACAGCCTTTCTCTTTCAAGTCCTTTCTGATTTTGACCTTAGTCTGAGCCAGCAATTTGGATCAGCTCCATTTAAGATGGGATCTGTTATACTTTCTTGTTTTAATCAGCCTTAGAGTGGAATTGGAATGAGATGTATAAACTTTTGATGGTGCCAGTGTTTGCCAGTCTGTCTCACCAGCTTGAGTCCATCTAAGACATGATGTTGAAGTAAAAAGGTTACTTTGTTTACCAAGCAAATAGAGGGAGGTGAGTAGTTTTTCCCAGAAATGTAGATGTGGTTTCTTCCTAAGAGCCCATATATTGGACAGAATTGCTGACTGAACTCTCCACAGGAATGTTCCAGGACTCATTTTTAATAAAGTTGCTTATTTCAGAGCATAAGCTCCACATTCATGCAAAATGCAGAGACCAGCACAGGAGGTTAAAAAAGCTGTTCTGCTGTAATAGTGTAATTTGTTTTTTGGCCATTAAATGAGAATGCTGGGATTTTAATTCCACTATTTGGTTTCCAGCATCTACTATAATTAATTTTCTCTTATTTTGTTGCTATAGAATCAAATGGAAACTAATGATGTGGAACCCAGCGTTGTCAAGGCAGTGATGAGCTTCATCTACGAGGTAGGGAAGCTCCTCCATCTGACAAAATGGCAGATGACTTGAGTTGTTTCTAACAATGCCGGGGTCCTGTGCCTTGCGGCAATGTTCTGCTCGAATTAGACCACCTAGGGATTGCAGTTCCAAACCAAAGCTGTTTTAAATCTTTCACTCGCTTGCTTCTGTGCTCTTCTGTTGGCTTCATAACATATTAACTTATTTTGTATGCAATTTCTTTATCTGAATTTTTAAGAAATATAAAGTGTGGGGTATCTTAATAAATGTTTCATTGTTTCCTGATGCCATCAAAATGACATGTAACAGTGTTTTAAAAATCACAATAAAATGGAGTTTTATAGATACTGAATTTTAATTAATGAAAAAAGATTAGAAAACTTTCGTAAATGAATCTAAGATATTTACCATTAGGTCATTTAATTTTTCAGAAGGCAGAGAAAGCGTGAAACCAAAATACTTCTGTTGACTAATTATATTTTTATTTTTCAATTTTTGGGGGTTTGGCTATGAAATTAATTACTAAAATCAATTGTTTGGTCCATTGCTTATTTTTAAGATCCATCTGCCAAGTCACACTGGCTCTGTGGCAGATTTAAAAATTTTTTCTTTTGAATTTAATTTAATTTATTTTTTTATACAGCAGGTTCTTATTAGTCATCAATTTTATACACATCAGTGTATACATGTCAATCCCAATCTCCCAATAAATCACACCACCACCACCACTCCCCCGCCACTTCCCCCCGTGGTGTCCATACGTTTGTTCTCTACATCTGTGTCTCAATTTCTGTCCTGCAAACCAGTCCATCTGTACCATTTTTCTAGGTTCCATATATATGTGTTAATATACAATATTTGTTTTTCTCCTTCTGACTTACTTCACTATGTGTGACAGGCTCTAGATCCATCCACGTCTCTACAAATGACGCAATTTCATTCCTTTTTATGGCTAATATTCCATTGTATATGTGTACCACATCTTCTTTATCCATTCGACTGTTGATGGGCATTTAGGTTGCTTCCATGACCTGGCTATTGTAGATAGTGCTGCAGTGAACATTGGGGTGCATGTGTCTTTTTGAATTATGGTTTTCTCTGGGTATATGCCCGTAGTGGGATTGCTGGGTCATATGGTAATTCTATTTTTAGTTTTTTAAGGAACCTCCATACTGTTCTCCATAGTGGCTGTATCAATTTACATTCCCACCAACAGTGCAAGAGGGTTCCCTTTTCTCCACACACTCTCCAGAATTTACTCCTTGAAGATTTTCTGATGATGCCCATTCTAACTGGTGTGAGGTGATACCTCAATGTAGCTTTGATTTGCAGTTCTCTAATAATTAGTGATGTTGAGCAGCTTTTCATGTGCTTCTTGGTCATCTATATGTCTTCTCTGGAGAAATGTCTATTTAGGTCATCTGCCCATTATTGGATTGGGTTGTTTGTTTCTTTAATATTGAGCTGCATGAGCTGTTCATATATTTTGGAGATTAATCCTTTGTCTGTTGATTCATTTGCAAATATTTTCTCCCATTTTGAGGGTTGCCTTTTCATCTTTTTTATGATTTCCTTTGCTGTGCAAAAGATTTTACGTTTCATTAGGTCCCATTTGTTTATTTTTGTTTTTATTTCCATTACTCTAGAAGGTGGATCAAAAAAGATCTTGCTGTGATTTATGTCAAAGACTGTTCTTCCTATGTTTTCCCCTAAGAGTTTTATAGTGTCCAGGCTTACATTTAGGTCTCTAATCCATCTTGAGTTTATTTTTGTGTATGGTGTTAGGGAGCATTCTAAGTTCATTCTTTTACATGTAGCTGTCCTATTTTCCCAGCACCACTTATTGAAGAGACTGTCTTTTCTCCATTGTATATCTTTGCCTCCTTTGTCATAGATTACTTGACTATAGGTGTGTGGGTTTATCTCTGGGCTTTCTATCTTGTTCAATTGATCTATGTTTCTGTTTTTGTGCCACTACCATATTGTCTTCATTACTGTAGCTTTGTAGTATAGTCTGAAGTCAAGGAGTCTGTTTCCTCCAGCTCTGTTTTTTTTTCTCAAGACTGCTTTGGCTATTCGGGGTCTTTTGTGTCTCCATATAAATTTTAAGATTTTTTGTTCTAGTTCCGTAAAAAATGCCATTGGTAATTTGATAGGGATTGCATTGAATCTGTAGATTGCTTTGGGTAGTATAGTCATTTTCACAATATTGATTCTTCCAATCCAAGAATATGGTATATCTCTCCATCTGTTGGTATCTTTAATTTCTTTCATCAGTGTCTTATAGTTTTCTGCATACAGGTCTTTTGTCTCCCTAGGTAGGTTTATTCCTAGGTATTTTATTCTTTTTGTTGCAGTGGTAAATGGGAGAGTTTCCTTAACTTCTCTTTCAGGTTTTTCATCATTAGTGTAGAGGAATGCAAGAGATTTCTGTGCATTCATTTTGTATCCTGGAACTTTACCAAATTCATTGCTTAGCTCTAGTAGTTCTCTGGTGGCATCTTTAGGATTCTCTATGTATATAGTATCATGTCATCTGCAAACAGTGACAGCTTTACTTCCTCTTTTCCAATTTGCATTCCTTTTATTTCTTTTTCTTCTCTGATTGCTATGGCTAGGACTTCCAAAACTATGTTGAATAATAGTGGTGAGAGTGGACATCGTTGTCTTGTTCCTGATCTTAGAGGAAATGCTTTCAGTTTTTCACCATTGAGAATGATGTTTGCTGTGGGTTTGTCATATATGGCCTTTATTATGTTGAGGTAGGTTCCCTCTACGCCCACTTCTGTAGAGTTTTTATCATAATTAGGTGTTGAATTTTGTAAAAAGCTTTTTCTGCATCTATTGAGATGATCATATGGTTTTTAATCTTCAATTTGTTAATATGGTGTATCACATTGATTGATTTGCGTATATTGAGGAATACTTGCATCCCTGGGATAAATCCCACTTGATCATGGTGTATGATCCTTTTAATGTGTTGTTGGATTCTGTTTGCTAGTATTTTGTTGAGAATTTTTGCATCTATATTCATCAGTGATATTGGTCTGTAATTTTCTCTTTTGTAGTATCTTTGTCTGGTTTTGGTATTGGGGTGATGGTGGCCTCATAGAATAAGTTTGGGAATGTTCCTTCCTCTGCAATTTTTTTTTTTTTTTTTTTTTTTGTGGTACGCAGACCTCTCACTGTTGTGGCCTCTCCTGTTGCGGAGCACAGGCTCCGGATGCGCAGGCTCAGCGGCCATAGCTCACGGGCCCTGCCACTCCGTGGCATGTGGGATCCTCCTGGACCAGGGCATGAACCCGTGTCCCCTGCATCGGCAGGTGGACTCTCAACCACTGTGCCACCAGCGAAGCCCCCCTCTGCAATTTTTTAGAAGAGTTTGAGAAGGATGGGTGTTAGCTCTTCTCTAAATGTTTGATAGAATTCACCTATGAAGCCATCTGTTCCTGGACTTTTGTGTGTTGGAAGATTTTTAATCATAATTTCAATTACATTACTTGTGACTGGTCTGTTCATATTTTCTATCTCTTCCTGGTTCAGTCTTGTGAGGTTATACCTTTCTAAGAATTCATCCATTTCTTCCAGGTTGTCCATTTTATCGGCATAGAGTTGCTTGTAGTAGTCTCTTAGGACGCTTTGTATTTCTGTGGTATCTGTTGTAACTTCTCCTTTTTCATTTCTAATTTTATTGATTTGTGTCCTCTCCCTATTTTTCTTGATGAGTCTGGCTAATGGTTTATCAATTTTGTTTATCTTCTCAAAGAACCAGCTTTTAGTTTTATTGATCTTTGCTATTGTTTTCTTTGTTTCTATTTCATTTTTCATTTATATATGCTCTGATCTTTATGATTTCTTTCCTTCTGCTAACTTTGGGTTTTGTTTGTTCTTCTTTCTGTAGTTCCTTTAGGTGTAACGTTAGATTGTTTATTTGAGATTTTTCTTGTTGCTTGAGGTAGGCTTGTATACCTATAAACTTCCCTCTTAGAACTGCTTTTGCTGCATCCCATCAGTTTTGGATTGTCGTGTTTTCACTGTCATTTGTCTCTAGGTATTTTTTGATTTCCTCTTTGATTTCTTCAGTGATTGCTTGGTTATTTAGTAATGTATTGTTTAGCCTCCATGTGTTTGTGTTTTTTACATTTTTTCCCGTAATTGATTTCTAATCTCATAGCGTTGTGGTCAGAAAAGATGCTTGATATGATTTCAATTTTCTTAAATTTACTGAGGCTTGATTTGTGACCCAAGATGTGATCTATTCTGTATAATGTTCCATACGCACTTGAGAAGAAAGTGTAATCCACTGTTTTTGGATGGAATGTCCTATAAATATCAATTAAATCTATCTGGTCTACTGTGTCATTTAATGCTTGTGTTTCCTTATTGATTTTCTGTTTGGATGATCTGTCCAGTGGTATAAGTGAGGTGTTAAAGTCCCCCTATTACTCTGTCACTGTCGATTTCCTCTTTTATAGCTGTTAGCAGTTGCCTTATGTATTGTGGTGCTCCTATGTTGGGTGCATATATATTTATAATTGTTATATCTTCTTCTTGAATTGAGCCCTTGATCATTACATAGTGTCCTTTCTTGTCTCTTGTAACATTCTTTATTTTATAGTCTATTTTATCTGATATGAGTAGTTACTCCAGCTTTCATTTGATTTCCATTTGCATGGAATATCTTTTTCCATCCCCTCACTTTCACTCTGTATGTGTCCTAGGTCTGAAGTGGGTCTCTTGTACATAGCATATAGATGGGTCTTGTTTTTTCATCCATTCAGCTAGCCTGAGTCTTCTGTTTGGAGCATTTAATCCATTCACGTTTAAGGTAATTATCGATATGTATGTTCCTATGACCATTTTCTTAATCATTTTGGGTTAGTTTTTGTAGGTACTTTTCTTCTCTTGTGTTTCTCACTTAGAGAAGTTCCTTTAGCATTTTTTGTGGAGCTGGTTTGGTGGTGCTGAATTCTCTTAGCTTTTGCTTGTCTGTAAAGTTTTTGATTTCTCCATTGAATCTGAATGAGAACCTTGCTGGGCAGAGTAATCTTGGTTGTAGGTTTTTCCCTTTCTCACTTTAAATATATCATGCCACTCCCTTCTGGCTTGTAGAGTTTCTGCTGAGAAATCAGCTGTTAACCTTATGGGAGTTCCCTTGTATGCTATTTGTCATTTTTCCCTTGCTGCTTTCAATAATTTTTATTTGTCTTTAATTTTTGTCAATTTGATTACTATGTGTCTCAGCGTGTTTCTTCTTGGGTTTATCCTGTATGGGACTCTGTGTGCTTACTGGACTTGGGTGGCTATTTCCTTTCCCATGTTAGGGAAGTTTTCGAGTATAATCTCTTCAAATACATTCTTGGGTCCTTTTTCTCTCTCTTTTCCTTCTGGGACCCCTATAATGTGAATGTTGTTGCGTTTAATGTTGTCCCAGAGGTCTCTTAGGCTGTCTTCATTTCTTTTCATTCTTTTTTGTTTATTCTGTTCCACAGCCATGAATTCCACCATTCTGTCTTCCAGGTCACTTAGCCATTCTTCTGCCTCAGTTATTCTGCTATTGATTCCTTCTAGTGTATTTTTCATTTCAATTATTGTATTGTTCATCTCTGTTTGTTTGTTCTTTAATTCTTGTAGATCTTTGTTAAACATTTCTTGCATCTTCTCGACCTTTGCCTCCATTCTTTTTCCGAGGTTCTGGATCTTCACTCTCATTATTCGGAATTCTTCTTCTGGAAGGTTGCCTATCTCCTCTTCATTTAGTTATTTTTCTGGGGTTTTATCTTGTCCCTTCATCTGGTGCATAGCCCTCTGCCTTTTCATCTTGTCTATCTTTCTATGAATGTAGTTTTTGTTCCACAGGCTTCAGGACTGTAGTTCTTCTTGCTTCTGCTGTCTGCCCTCTGGTGGATGAGGCTATCTAAGAGGCTTGTGCAAGTTTCCTGATGGGAGGGACTGCTGGTGGGTAGAGCTCGCTGTTGCTCTGGTGGGCAGAGCTCAGTAAAACTTTAATCTGCTTGCCTGCTGATGGGTGGGGCTGGGGACCCTTCCTGTTGGTTGTTTGGCCTGAGGCGACCCAACACTGGAGCCTACCTGGGCTCTTTGGTGGTGCTAATGGTGGACTCTGGGAGGGCTCACGCCAAGGAGTACTTCCCAGAACTTCTGCTGCCAGTGTCCTTGTCCTCACAGTGAGACAGAGCCATCCCCTGCCTCTGCAGGAGAGCCCCCAACACTAGCAGGTAGGTCTGGTTCAGTCTCTATGGCGTCACTGCTCCTTCCCCTGGGTCTTGATGTGCACACTACTTTGTGTGTGCCCTCCAAGCATGGAGTCTCTGTTTCCCCCAGTCCTGTCAAAGTCCTGTAATCAAATCCCACTAGCCTTCAAAGTGTGATTCTCTAGGAATTCCTCCTTCTGTTGCTAGGTTCCCAGGTTCACAAGCCTTATGTGGGGCTCAGAACCTTCACTCCAGTGGGTGGACTTCTGTGGTATAAGTGTTCTCCAGTTTGTGGGTCTCCCATCCAGCAGTTATGGGATTTGATTTTATTGTGATTGCACCCCTCCTACTACTGTCTCATTGTGGCTTCTTCTTTGTCTTTGGATTTTGGGTATCTTTCTTGGTGAGTTCCAGTGTCTTCCTGTCGATGACTGTTCAGCAGTTAGTTGTGTTTCCAGTGTTCTCGTAAGAGGGAGTGAGAGCATGTCCTTCTACTCTGCCATTCTGAACCAATTCTGTTGACTAATTATTAATGGCAAGGAAATTCTTGATTAGGTGGAAATGAGAACAATTCAGGACATGCCTATGTTATCTTAAAGCTTGTGAATATAAGAGAGTAAAACTTTGAGCACTGGTGAATTAAGACACTTTTCCACATAGATATTCAAAACAATATTATGTTCAATTTTATAAAGAAAAAAAATGGTCCAGTACTAAGGGGCTGTTGATATATATACCCAGAAAACTCTCCTGTGAGCCTGGAAAATTTTGAGGTTTAACACTCTTCTGAGAACACCACAAGAAATTGTATCAGGATGTTAAGGAAGACAACTCTGTTGAAAGTTATATTTAAACTAAAATATGAAGGTTTAGTAAGAGTTAGATGTTGTATGATGGAGAGGAGGGAAGAGACCTGTGCCAGGGACAAAGTCTTGAGTTAGGAGAGCACAAGAACATACTGTTTGGGAGGAACCTACAGGGGAGCAGTATGGCTGTAGCAGAAGTGAAAAAAGAAAGAGTTATACAAAACAGGGGAAGCAAGGCTAGCAGAGGTAAGACTT
This sequence comes from Hyperoodon ampullatus, assembly GCF_949752795.1. Lineage (NCBI taxonomy): Eukaryota > Metazoa > Chordata > Mammalia > Artiodactyla > Ziphiidae > Hyperoodon > Hyperoodon ampullatus. Next base: position 45,804,097 of record NC_136922.1, read on the forward strand.
AGCAAAGTTTTTCTCTAGGCTATTCTAAAGATGTTCGGACTTTATTTTAAGTGCAATATCAAGCCTTTGACAAATTTTAGAAGGGGGAATGGCAAGATCAAATCTGAAGTTTACTAAGATTATTCTAACTAGATTCTGGGAAATAGTTGAAAAAGGAGAATGTGGGAGGCCATGTTGAAATGAGAACAGTTAAGATAGCCATTAACACCTATATAAGATAGCCTTATAAGCAAAGGTGATGGTTTTAACTAGAGTTACATTAGTGGAAAGAGAGAGGAGTTGATGGATGCAGGTATTTAGGAGGCCAAAGAGCAAATATGATCTTAAGGAGTAGGGAGATGTCTTATCCCACGTTGTTTAGAAAACAGAGTCTGAGGAGGATTAAGTACTGATGTTTTATTTCAGAAGTATAACTGCAGGACAATGAAGATAACAAAAAAGTGAATGAGGTGAGGAAAGATATGAGCCACTTTGAAGAGACACAGGAATTTGTTCTGTTAATATGTCTACTTGTCTGGTAAGGCTTCTCTAAATTGGATTTCAAAAAGAAATTGTCTCAAGGTATTCCTTAAGAGTGAGGAAGAAGAGGAATTTATCTTCCTGATTTTATCTCATTTTTGTTTTACAATGGTCAAAAATTTCTCCACATGGAGTTAATCCCCCTGCAATACCAATGGGAATATGAGGAGATGTCAAATGATTATGACTAATACTGTCTCAATCAACAAATTCTACTTGACCAGGGGGATAAATGATGATACCATTTACTGTGATGAGGAATTGGGGGAAATTTTCAAATTTTGGGTAGTAGAGAATTAAAGTTCTACATATGTGGAGGTTGACATAGCTATGGAACAAGTGGATTATACTCCAGTGAATATCAAGGGGAGGGATTATACAGGTTCAAGGTTCAGAACTGAGTTGACTTGTTGGTAGTTCAACCCATGGGAGTGATCAGGATGCATCACCCACTCTTACCCTTAAAAAGAAGGTGTGAAGTAAGAAGTCAAAAGGCCAAGGAAGATACACTGAAAAGAATCCAATATTCATGGTTAGAAAAAGGAATTTGAAATTAGAAATTGAATTTGAAATTTGAACAGAAAGTTGGTAGAAAAATGTAGCCGTGTCTGATGACAGAAAAAATAAAGTAAGACTGTTTTAAGGAGTTTTGGGGAGTTGTAAGAAATGGTGAGTAATGTAATCCAGAATTGAGTTGTCTGTGTCACAGATGAGAAATAATGAAATTTTAAAAGCAAATAAAGACAACTAGTTAACTAACAGAGTTTGTCTGTTTTAGTAAGAGTGAGACCATAGGAAATAGGAAAAAAGCCAATAGAAAGGGGAAGTTGAAAATAAGAAGATAGCTGTAATCAGTGGCACTGATTTTTTAAAAGTGCAAAGAAATATCATTTAGAGGTTAGACAGGTCGAGAGAGAAAAGAAACCCAACCTTTATTTTTAATATAAAATATAAGAGAAAGAGATTGGCTATAGATATAGAGAGGTGTGCCTATTTGGTCCTTTTTTATGATAAGTTCTTTTTATTTTATTTATTTATTTTTGAAACATGAGTAAAGAGGATTAGCTAAAATGATGTAGTGATTTAGACAGGGCCTTGAATTTAAAGAAGAGTAGAAATATTTAAAATACTTTTGATAGAGAGAGTGGGAGAACAATCTGTATACACATACAGATAGCTAAAAGGAAAAAAATTAAGGTAATGTTATCTATTGAATTATATTGTATTGAATTCACCCAAAAAAGACATGTTGTAGTCCTTATCTTCAGTATCTCATAATGTGACCTTATTTGGAGACAGGTAATGTGAATTACCTTTTAGAGGTAATCGCATTAAAATGAGGTGATTAAAGTGGGCTCTTGTCTAATATGACTGGTGTGTTTGCAAAAAGGGAAAATTTGGGCAAAGAGACAGACACATGTAGAGGGAAGATGATATGAAAGGCACCAGGAGAAGATAACCATCTATAAGCCAATTAGAGAGGCCTGCAACTGATGCTCCTTACTTCATAGCCCGGAGAAGAAACCAATCCTGTAGACAACTTGATTTTGGACTTCTATACTCTAGAACTATTAGCCAATAAATTTCTCTTGTTTAAGGCACCCAATTTTGTGGTACTTTGTTAAGGAAGCCCTAACAAACTAATAAAGTTGGTTTGCATGAATTTATTATCACCAATCTGCTCAATGGTGCGACTTTTTTCACAGCACACTAGGAGGTGCACTTTTTGGATTCCTACAGAGTTTGGGTTTTACTAAGAGGTTGCAGGAAATTGACAAAACAACAAGAATATCGAGAGTATTGTCAAGAGTGAAAGTTTGGTGTTGTGAATCATGGAACTAAACTGAAAAGGGAGAAAAGTAGACGGGTTGTGAAATACATGGAGACAGTAAGTTCTTATGATGCCAAAAGAACCACTGTACAAACAGAGATGATTACAACTCATAACCAGGAATGAATACAAAAATCGAAGCAAAAAAATAATGTCTGAAACGTCAAAGCAAATATAAAGAAAGGAAAACATGGAAAAACTCTTCAAATCCATTTCAAAAGCCACCTCCCCTTTAAAGCCTTCCTAATGCTCTTAACAGAGTTAGTCATCCCCTCCTACATATGTCCTCCTCAAATTTCATTCATTCCTTTTTAATTGAACTTCCCAACTTGTACTATATTTACTTCAGATATGCTCTGTGATGTCACAGTAAGGCATGAAGATTTTCTGCCCTATAACATCCAGTGCCTAATATTTACTACATATTGTTGAATGATTAGTGACATGATAAAAGACTTTCTAAAAGTGATATTTGGAACACACAAACCAAAAAGAAAAAGATAATGGAAAGATCAAGTCTGTTATTCAGAGTTCATGCTGTAAGATTAGTAGATAGTAGAAAGTAGAATTACTGAACTTCTATTTTGCCTCTGTCTTTTCTGTCAAGGGGAATGAGCATCAAACTGAAAGCATAGATCTAACTTTTGGAAGAGGGAATTGAAGACCACGATAAGTGAGGCTATAGTAAGAAGCCAGGTAACTTTTCTAAATGAGTTTGTCTCCTGGCTCAAATGAGTTATTTCCCAGAGTACTGAGAAAAGTCAAGTGAATTAAACTGTTCTTCATGATATTGGAAGAATTATATAGAACAGAAGAACTGCTGCAAAACTGGAGATAGATAATTGCCCCAATTTTAAGAAAAACATCAAGGGAACTACAGATTCAAATGATAGATACCAAGGTCAGTGACTATTCATGGCCAGGTTAATAAAAGCATGGTTTAAGCATTGGAAGGGAGGAAAAGGTACCATCCTAAGTTCCTGAAAAATGAAACATGTAAAATTGAGTTCTAAACCAAGTCATCTGATTTCAGAGGCATGCACTGAACCACCATGCTTTGGATTTAAGGATTCATTTATGCATCCATTTACTTTTATTTTTTTCAAAAGTGATTACTGAGCACATTCTAAATTTATTCCATATGCAAGCTAATGTCTAAAAGATAGACTTGGCCATATACATACATATATATATATATATATATATATATATATATACACACACACACACACACACATATGTTTCTACATTTCAGCACATGATCTGACAAATTTCTCATGATATTCTTTCAGACATGAAGTGAAAATGTGCTATAAATCATAATATAATTAGGAATATTATTGATGCAGATGTCAAGGTGGCAAAAAAGTAAGAGTACTGACTTTGGAACTCAACTTCTGGGAGTTGAGTCCTCACTTTGCCACTACCTAAATATCACAATCTAAGTACTTCACCTTCCTATGCCTCAGTATCCTCATTTATAAGAAGAATTCTAATAATATTAACCAAAAGTGTTGTTGTGAGAATTTGTGAATATATCTAGAGAACTTAGTATAGTTTAGTTTGGCATGTAATAATCACTCATAATGCCATTAATTTTTCTTATTAATTTATATATCATTTCAGTTTAAAAGGACTGTATCCTTGGTCTCTTTCTAGTATTATTTTTGTCAATGATTTGACAGATGTTAATGACTTGTTAACCAAATTTGGGAACAGCATGAAACTAGGAGGTTAAGGAGTGATATGAGTGGACCAAATTGTTTTGTAACCAAGAACAATAAAAGGAATCTATTAAGGTAAAATGTATGGGTACAGAAGACAATTATTGTTTTAAGGCCACAAAATATATTGCACGTGTGCTAAGGACTTTGGACTTCAGTGAAGCAGCCTGCCTTAGCAAGATTAATAAGATACAGTATCAAAGTGCTGACTCAGCAGACTAAAGAGCAGGAATTTGAATGTTCTATCTCTAGCGCTACTATGGTATACTCTATTCAGCCATGTGCTATTCAGGCCACACTATTTGCTTACTAGAATGTAAACTCTTTTATGACACATATTCCTCATTGAATACACTGCATTTTTATATGAAAAATGAATGAATGAATGAATGAATGAAATGCCACACCCCACTAACAGGATCACAAAACTGAAGATCTACAAATAAAAGTTTTAGCCTTTATGGTATATTCCTATATCCTTCTTTGAATTAACATGTTACTTTTGAAAGAGAAAGAGAAGGAAAAAGGAACTTTTCACCAAAAATTTGCTTCTAAGTTTGATGGATTGATGTTTTCAAATAAGCAACACTACTGTTGCTTAATATAGCAATAAATGCAGAGCTGTATAATAACAGCGAACCTGTCAAGTCTCTCTAGAGACTATTTCATAACCACATAAGCCATAAAAACAAATGTTTCTAAAGAACTGAAAATTGCTTAGAAACATTAATGTTTGAAGTGTATTATTTATGTAAAATAGAAATAAATTCAAGAACAGAGTATTCATTATCCTGGAGTATTTATTCACATAACATAGTGAAAAGCTGATCATTAAAGAATTCTGGCTGTCAACAAAGATTAATGGTATTACCTAATTATGTGACTTGGAAAATATTGTTGAATTCACCATTCAATTTGAAGTTAACCATATAGAGCATTTGTTGCAAAACAAGATAAAGCATTAGAATTCCAAACTTCCATCTATGGCTGCTGACTGAGCTTATTGACAGGTTTTGTAAATAGGTAATCAGTCTTCTAATTTAAACTCCATATGACATAGACTGCAGATCTTATTTTTCCCATTTCCTTACAGGCATTGCTTTAACCTGAAGGATATTTTGCAGATTGTAATCCAGAAATTCTTTATGAATTCATCTTGGAGTTTTGAAATAAAGCTGTACTGTATACAGGTAATCAAAAATGTTTGCATACTTTGGATTTGAACTACTCAAAATACCCATTAAGCAAGCTAAAAAGCACACCTGTTATCATTAACAGGTTTATTCTCTAATTTTATATGATTAGCACAATCAAATTAAAAGGTGAAAACAAATGATGATAACACCCTCTTTATAAAGAATGAGTATTATTAGTGTAAATAGTCTTGTAGCACTTATAAAACTAAATTCCCAGTAGTTATATGCTTATATGATAACAGTATCTTCATTCATAAAAAAAGACTTCTTACAAGGAGGTAGTAAGGCCTTTCTATGCATTCTCATTTATTTTCATTGAAATCCACAAATAGAGGCTTAAAGATTCTAGACAGTATTATTGTATCTAGATCTAGAGCTATGAACCATGGACTATATTTTGGTTTCCCCTTCCTTCTCTGATAAAGTATTTGCTTTCACTCTTAACTGTTTCTTTACTTTTCTTGATTCCAGAAAATAATTTGTAGTTGTTATTGTGTTTCAGATGTTTGTTAAAGTAATTTGCACATATTGTAACACAGGATAGGGCTGTAATACTTCTATTTTGCTTGCTTGCTTGCTCCAGCCCTAGATCTTGATAAGTACAAGTAAAAACTACACATTTTTTCACATATATGTGTCATAAATGTTTCTTTGCTTTGGGGCTTCTGGGGGATAAAATGGGGGTATATTTTAATTTACTAATGATAAACAGCTCTACATTAAGTGTTACTTAAGCCATATGATAAGTATGATATTAAATGTAGTACAAATATTGTACTTAAATACAATTAAATCATATTTAATTACACTGTATTATAGTTAAAATTTGTACTACAAATATTAACAGAATTAAAATACTATCTAGGTTTCATCCTAACCACAACAATTTTGGCAAATGTTTGTTGCCAATGTATCATATTATACTAAAATTTTCTAATGTTTATGCAAAATAATTAAAATTGAAGAATAGAAACTTTCCTCAAGTTTCAAATGAAAGAGAAATGTTAACCAACCGGGAAAATACCGAGGCTCAGAAATGGATGTAGGGTGGGAGCTGGGAGTATGCGTAACATAGAAGAAGTGGAATTAGGAATGGGAATGAGAGCCAGAAATGACAGAATGAAGTGAACTTTCTCAGTTAAGGTGTCAATCAAGAGCAGTTTGGAGAAGAAACACTATTCTGTATCATAGTATGGGTTAGAGTCAGGACAGAAAAGATGACAAAGAGAAAGCAAATTCCTATTGCACCATGGATGATGCTTCCTCCATGTGGTCCTGTTTCTTGAGCAGGTCTCTTAATAGGCCTCAATTTTTTCAAGAAAGAATTATTAATAGCTAATTATTTTAAGATTTCCTTAATTTTATTGGGCTCTTGAAACTTTTAATATTTGCCTGAAAATTTTTACCAGAAAATTAAGAAATAGTTAAGATATGTAAGTCTTAGTCAAATTTGATACAGATTGTGAGTTGTTAGGAATAAGGATCAATCAGCTTTGATTATAGGAATACAGATTGAGTAAATTCTAAATTTAAAAAGAGTTAAATTTAACAGTGTGAGAAAGCCAAATGTTATATAGCAATACAAAACTTCCACTCCAACAGCACAAGCCTCTTAATCTTCATGAACATGACAACAAACTTTATTCATTCAAAATTAAAGGTCAGTGAAGTACTTTATGAGAGCAGACTAACAACTTCCATCAACACTAACATATCTAATCCTTATGTGTTCTTATAAGCAGGAAAATTTGAGTTTTATGCCAGACATGTCAAATGAAAATATAGTATAAAGGAGAAAGGAAACATTTTGCCAATCATAATAAATTTAACTGATGGTAACTAATATATGTGATTTTAACTTTAAAATTGGATTTCTGACTAACAATTCTTTCCATATGAATGAAAAGGACAAACTGAAATTTGCAAAACTTCTTTGAAAAAAAAATAAAATGACTAATTAAAGACTTGGAAAGAGGGGTGAGAAACACAAGGTTTTCAAATAAATGCTCTAGGTTTAGAATAGGTAGGAAAATAGTGCCATTTTACTTTTTTAAAATTTTATTTTATTTTAGTTTACTGCCTGATGGAATCAGGCCATGTTTCAATCTATATAAAATGTTTTTTCTTTTGTTTAATATCTATATTGCTGTTAGCTCAAAGAGTAGTTAATGAGGAAAAATAAGGGTTTGTTACTTGTTTTCAGTCCCTATATTTAATCTGTGAATTGCAAGAATGCAATAGTCAGGTACAGGGATACTTGATTATCATGTAGGCACTTTTCATAATTTTAACCCTATGAGAGTAAATCAATATATAATTTCTCACTACATATTTTGTGAGCTAGATTGCTGAGCACTCTTAAATTGAGAGTTTGTCCATGGAAAGCTGACTCAAGCATGGATTTAATTGGTCAGGTACATGGGCCAGGCATTAATATTTTATTTAATATTTTATTTAAGCTTATCACTTGATTCTGATGAGCAGTGAGTGCTGAGAACTGGATAAAGATTTTCATAAAGTTTTGTTCGCTGCCACACTTGAAAACTTAATTTTCTTTCCTTATAAGAAATTTCATTGTTGGTAAAAAAGGGACATTAAAAGTGATTCTTAAGAAGTTTTCAGTAAGAGTGCTGCTGATGTCTTTAATGAGATTTTAAATTTGAAACTGATAATAAGATGCTATTGCTCATCATCACACAGTAAAAATAAGCTACTAAACCAACTGTTTTTTAATGGGTTATATTACTAGAGGAGGTGATTTTGGCCCATCATGTGTCATAGAATTAGATTTTGAAAGCACCACAAGAATCCCTTTGGAAGGCTGCAGATTGTAATACCCCAGGTATTTGTTTCCTCAACAACCGACAAAAGACCAAAAAAGAAAGGAAAAGAAGAACTTAACAATATGTGCATTTTCAGAAAATTACTGGATGCTAGTTCACCTCAAAACACATGCTAAACTGTCATTAGTGTTAATAGAAAGTGCATATGCATATGGAATTTGAAGAGGATATGCAGGCAAAGTGTTTTGAATATTATATAACATATGATGCTTCCCTTATAGTTTTGGTTAGAAAACGTGAGATTCAAATAGAATTTTCGGGCTTCCCTGGTGGCACAGTGGTTGAGAGTCCACCTGCCGATGCAGGGGACACGGGTTCGTGCCCCGGTCCGGGAAGATCCCACATGCTGCAGAGCGGCTGGGCCTGTGAGCCGTGGCCGCTGGGCCTGCGTGTCTGGAGCCTGTGCCCCACAACGGGAGAAGGCACAACAGTGAGAGGCCCGTGTACCACAAAAAAAAAAAAAACCAACAAAACAAAACAAATAGAATTTTCAATTGTAAACACAGTTCATATCCTTAGTTATACAGAAAACAGAAAGAAATTGGAAAGATAAATTATGAGAAAATCATATATAATCTGAAACCCTCTGTTGAAATTTTAAAATATGTGTGGCACTTTATGTTTAGAAACAGAAAGTAACTTTTTAACCCTTTCCTGTCTGAGCGAAGAACAGACGCCCTCCGGCGACCTACACGCAGAGGCGGGGCCAAATCCAAAGCTGAGACCCGGGAGCTGTGAGAACAAAGAAGAGAAAGGGAAACCTCTCCCAGCAGCCTCAGAAGCAGCGGATTAAAGCTCCACAATCAACTTGATGTACCCTGCATCTGTGGAATACATGAATAGACAACAACTCATCCCAAATTGAGGAGCCAGGAGTCAGTACTGTGCCTCTGAGGTGGGAGAGCCAACTTCAGGACACTGGTCCACAAGAGACCTCCCAGCTCCACATAATATCAAACGGCGAAAATCTTCCAGAGATCTCCATCTCAACACCAGCACCCAGCTTCACTCAACGACCAGCAAGCTACAGTGCTGGACACCCTATGCCAAACAACTAGCAAGACAGGAACACAACGCCACCCATTAGCAGAGAGGTGGCCTAAAATCATAAAAAGTCTGCAGACACCCCAAAACATACCACCAGACGTGGACCTGCCCACCAGAAAGACAAGATCCAGCCTCATCCACCAGAACACAGGCACTAGTCCCCTCGACCAGGAAGCCTACACAACCCACTAAACCAACCTTAGCCACTGGGGACAGACACCAAAAACAACAGGAACTACGAACCTGCAGCCGGCAAAAAGGAGACCCCAAACACAGTAACATAAGCAAAATGAGAAGACAGAAAAACACACAGCAGGAGAAGGAGCAAGATAAAAACCCACCAGACCTAACAAATGAAGAGGTAATAGGCAGTCTATCTGAAAAAGAATTCAGAATAATGATAGTAAAGATGATCCAAAATCTTGGAAATAGAATAGACAAAATGCAAGAAACAGTTAACAAGGACCTAGTAGAACTAAAGATGAATCAAGCATCGATTAAAAACACAATAAATGAAATGAAAAATACTCTAGATGGGATCAATAGCAGAATAACTGAGGCAGAAGAACGGATAAGTGAGGTGGAAGATAAAATAGTGGAAATAACAAATGCAGAGCAAAATAAAGAAAAAAGAATGAAAAGAACAGAGGACAATATCAGAGACCTCTGGGACAACATTAAACGCACCAACATTCGAATTATAGGGGTTCCAGAAGAAGAAGAGAAAAAGAAAGGGACTGAGAAAATATTTGAAGAGATTATAGTTGAAAACTTCCCTAATATGGGAAAGGAAATAGTTAATCAAGTCCAAGAAGCACAGAGAGTCCCATACAGGATAAATCCAAGGAGAAATACGCCAAGACACATATTAATCAAACTGTCAAAAATTAAACACAAAGAAATCATATTAAAAGCAGCAAGGCAAAAACAACAAATAACACACAAGGGAATCCCCATCAGGATAACAGCTGATCTCTCAGCAGAAACTCTACAAGCCAGAAGGGAGTGGCAGGACATAATTAAAGTGATGAAGGAGAAAAACCTGCAACCAAGATTACTCTACCCAGCAAGGATCTCATTCAGATTTGATGGAGAAATTAAAACATTTACAGACAAGCAAAAGCTGAGAGAGTTCAGCACCACCAAACCAGCTTTACAACAAATGCTAAAGGAACTTCTCTAGGCAAGAAACACAACAGAAGGAAAAGACCTACAATAACGAACCCAAAACAATTAAGAAAATGGGAATAGGAACATACATATCGATAATTACCTTAAATGTAAATGGACTAAACGCTCCCACCAAAAGACACAGATTGGCTGAATGGATACAAAAACAAGACCCATATATATGCTGTCTACAAGAGACCCACTTCAGACCTAGAGACACATACAGACTGAAAGTAAGGGGATGGAAAAAGATATTCCATGCAAATGGAAACCAAAAGAAAGCTGGAGTAGCAATTCTCATATCAGACAAAATAGACTTTAAAATAAAGACTACTAGAAGAGACAAAGAAGGACACTACATAATGATCAAGGGATCGATCCAAGAAGAAGATATAACAATTGTAAATATTTATGCACCCAACATAGGAGCACCTCAATACATAAGGCAAACACTAACAGCCATAAAAGGAGAAATCGACAGTAACACAATCATAGTAGGGGACTTTAACACCCCACTTTCACCAATGGACAGATCATCCAAAATGAAAATAAATAAGGAAACACAAGCTTTAAATGATACATTAAACAAGATGGACTTAATTGATATTTATAGGACATTCCATCCAAAAACAACAGAATACACATTTTTCTCAAGTGTTCATGGAACATTCTCCAGGATAGATCATATCTTGGGTCACAAATCAAGCCTTGGTAAATTTAAGAAAATTGAAATTGTATCAAGTATCTTTTCCGACCACAATGCTATGAGACTAGATATCAATTACAGGAAAAGAGCTATAAAAAATACAAACACATGGAGGCTAAACAATACATTACTTAATAACGAAGTGATCACTGAAGAAATCAAAGAGGAAATAAAAAAATACCTAGAAACAAATGACAATGGAGACACGACGACCCAAAACCTATGGGATGCAGCAAAAGCAGTTCTAAGAGGGAAGTTTATAGCAATACAATCCCACCTTAAGAAACAGGAAATATCTCGACTAAACAACCTAACCTTGCACCTAAAGCAATTAGAGAAAGAAGAACAAAAACATCCCAAAGTTAGCAGAAGGAAAGAAATCATAAAAATCAGATCAGAAATAAATGAAAAAGAAATGAAGGAAACAATAGCAAAGATCAATAAAACTAAAAGCTGGTTCTTTGAGAAGATAAACAAAATTGATAAACCATTAGCCAGACTCATCAAGAAAAAAAGGGAGAAGACTCAAATCAATAGAATTAGAAATGAAAAAGGAGAAGTAACAACTGACACTGCAGAAATACAAAAGATCGTGAGAGATTACTATAAGCAACTCTATGCCAATAAAATGGACAACCTGGAAGAAATGGACAAATTCTTAGAAATGCACAACCTGCCAAGACTGAATCAGGAAGAAATAGAACATATGAACAGACCAATCACAAGCACTGAAATTGAAACTGTGATAAAAAATCTTCCAACAAACAAAAGCCCAGGACCAGATGGCTTCACAGGCGAATTCTATCAAGCATTTAGAGAAGAGCTAACGCCTATCCTTCTCAAACTCTTCCAAAATATAGCAGAGGGAGGAACACTCCCAAACTCATTCTACGAGGCCACCATCACCTTGATACCAAAACCAGACAAGGATGTCACAAAGAAAGAAAACTACAGGCCAATATCACTGATGAACATAGATGCAAAAATCCTCAACAAAATACTAGCAAACAGAATCCAACAGCACATTAAAAGGATCATACACCATGATCAAGTGGGGTTTATCCCAGGAATGCAAGGATTCTTCAATATACGCAAATCAATCAACGTGATACACCATATTAACAAATTGAAGGAGAAAAACCATATGATCATCTCAATAGATGCAGAGAAAGCTTTGGACAAAATTCAACACCCATTCATGATAAAAACCCTGCAGAAAGTAGGCATAGAGGGAACTTTCCTCAACATAATAAAGGCCATATATGACAAACCCACAGCCAGCATCGTCCTCAATGGTGAAAAACTGAAACCATTTCCACTAAGATCAGGAACAAGACAAGGTTGCCCACTCTCACCACTCTTATTCAACATAGTTTTGGAAGTTTTAGCCACAGCAATCAGAGAAGAAAAGCAAATAAAAGGAATCCAAATTGGAAAAGAAGAAGTAAAGCTGTCACTGTTTGCAGATGACATGATACTATACATAGAGAATCCTAAAGATGCTACCAGAAAACTACTAGAGCTAATCAATGAATTTGGTAAAGTTGCAGGATACAAAATTAATGCACAGAAATCTCTGGCATTCCTATATACTAATGATGAAAAATCTGAAAGTGAAATCAAGGAAACACTCCCATTTACCATTGCAACAAAAAGAATAAAATATCTAGGAATAAACCTACCTAAGGAGACAAAAGACCTGTATGCAGAAAATTATAAGACACTGATGAAAGAAATTAAAGATGATACAAATAGATGGAGAGATGTACCATGTTCTTGGATTGGAAGAATCAACATTGTGAAAATGACTCTACTACCCAAAGCAATCTACAGATTCAATGCAATCCCTATCAAAATACCACTGGCATTTTTCACAGAACTAGAACAAAAAATTTCACAATTTGTATGGAAACACAAAAGACCCCGAATAGCCAAAGCAATCTTGAGAACGAAAAATGGAGCTGGAGGAATCAGGCTGCCTGACTTCAGACTATACTACAAAGCTGCAGTAATCAAGACAGTATGGTACTGGCACAAAAACAGAAAGATAGATCAATGGAACAGGATAGAAAGCCCAGAGATAAACCCACGGACATATGGTCACCTTATCTTTGATAAAGGAGGCAGGAATGTACAGTGGAGAAAGGACAGTCTCTTCAATAAGTGGTGTTGGGAAAACTGGACAGGGACATGTAAAAGTATGAGATTCGATCACTCCCTAACACCATACACAAAAATAAGCTCAAAATGGATTAAAGACCTAAATGTAAGGCCAGACACTATCAAACTCTTAGAGGACAACATAGGCAGAACACTCTATGACATAAATCACAGCAAGATCCTTTTTGACCCACCTCCTAGAGAAATGGAAATAAAGACAAAAATAAACACATGGGACCTAATGAAACTTAAAAGCTTTTGCACAGCAAAGGAAACCATAAACAAGACCAAAAGACAACCCTCAGAATGGGAGAAAATATTTGCAAATGAAGCAACTGACAAAGGATTAATCTCCAAAATTTATAAGCAGCTCATGCAGCTCAATAACAAAAAAACAAACAACCCAATCCAAAAATGGGCAGAAGACCTAAATAGACATTTCTCCACAGAAGATACACAGACTGCCAACAAACACATGAAAGGATGCTCAACATCTTTACTAATTAGAGAAATGCAAATCAAAACTACAATGAGATATCATCTCACACCAGTCAGAATGGCCATCATCAAAAAATCTAGAAACAATAAATGCTGGAGAGGGTGTGGAAAAAAGGGAACACTCTTGCACTGCTGGTGGGAATGTGAATTGGTACAGCCACTATGGAGAACGGTATGGAGGTTCCTTAAAAAACTACAAATAGAACTACCATATGACCCTGCAATCCCACTACTGGGCATATACCCTGAGAAAACCATAATTCAAAAAGAGACATGTACCAAAATGTTCATAGCAGCCCTATTTACAATAGCCCGGAGATGGAAACAACCTAAGTGTCCATCATCGGATGAATGGGTAAAGAAGATGTGGCACATACATACAATGGAATATTACTCAGCCATAAAAAGAAATGAAATTGAACTATTTGTAATGAGGTGGATGGACCTAGAGTCTGTCATACAGAGTGAAGTAAGTCAGAAAGAGAAAGACAAATACTGTATGCTGACACATATATATGGAATTTAAGAAAAAAAAAGGTCATGAAGAACATAGGGGTAAGACAGGAATAAAGACACAGACCTACTAGAGAATGGACTTGAGGATATGGGGAGGGGGAAGGGTAAGCTGTGACAAAGTGAAAGAGCGGCATGGACATATATACACTACCAAACGTAAGGTAGATAGCTAGTGGGAAGCAGCCGCATAGCACAGGGAGATCAGCTCGGTGCTTTGTGACCGCCTGGAGGGGTGGGATAGGGAGGGTGGGAGGGAGACGCAAAAGGGAGGGGATATGGGAACATATGTATACATATAACTGATTAAATTTGTGATAAAGCAAAAAAAAAAAAAAAAAAAAAAAAAAAAAAAAAAAAAAAAAAAAAAAAAAAGAAATATCCCTAGAATTTTAACAACAAAACAAATACTGTAAATTATTTAAGGCAAATGTATCATGATATGTAGTCATATCAAACGGACTTCTCTGCTCTTCAGTACAATAAACCACAGAATGTTAAACTTAAAAAAAAAAAAAAAAAAAAAAAAAAAAGAAACAGAAAGTAATAGGTAATTAATTTATTTTCTGATTCAGACCTGATTTCTGATTTTCTGATTTCAGGGAAACATACGATAAGAAGATACATTATACACTCTGTGCCACCAACACACACATGCTCCTATTCCATTTAACAATTATATCTGAGGTTTTAAACATTTTTAATGTTTATAACTACTGCTAAATAATGTATAGCACCAATATATATTAAATTTAGTACATCACTTATTCATAAAATTTCATTAAATCGTAACTGTGAAACTGATAGTTACTGTGAGGACTGATGGAGACACAAAAGACTCCAAATAGCCAATGCAATCTTGAGAAAGAAAAACAGAGCTGGAGGAATCAGGATCCTGGACTTCAGACTATACTACAAAGCTACAGAAATCAAGATAATATGGTACTGGCATGAAAACAGAAATATAGATCAATGGAACAGGATAGAAAGCCCAGAAATAAACCCACACACCTATGGCCAATTAATCTATGACAAAGGAGGCAACACTATACAATGGAGAAAAGACAGTCTCTTCAATAAATAGTGCTGGGAAAACTGGATAGCTACATGTAAAAAATAAAATTAGAACATTCTTTAACACCATAACAAAAATAAACTCAAAATGGACTAAAGGCCTAAATGTAAGACCAGATACTACAAAGCTCTTAGAGAAAAAAACATAGGCAGAACACCCTTTGACATAAATTGCAGCAATATCTTTTTTGGTCCATCTCCCAGAGTAATAGAAATAAAAATAAAAATAAACAAATGGGACATAATTAAACCCAAAAGCTTCTGCATAGAAAAAGAAACCACAAACAAAATGAAAAGACAACTCAAAGAATGGGGGAAAATATTCACAAACAACGTGACCAGCGAGGGATTAGTCTCCAAAATGTATACAGAGCTCATGCAGCTCAATATCCAAAAAACAAACAACCTAAAAAAAAAAAAAAAAAAAAAAAGGCAGAAGACCTAAACAGACATTTCTCCAAAGGAGACATACAGATGGCCATGAGGCATATGAGAAGATGCTCAACATCGTTAATTATTAGAGAAATGCAAACCAAAACTACAATGAGATATCACCTCACACCAGTCAGAATGGCCACCATTAAAAAATCTACAAACTACAAATGCTGGAGAGGGTGTGGAGAAAAGGGAACCCTCCTACATTGTTGGTGGGAATGTAAACTGGTACAACCACTATGCAGTACAGTATGGAGGTTCTTTAAAGAACTAAAACTAGAGCTACTATATGGTCCAGCAATCCCACTTCTGAGAATTTATCCAGAGAAAAACATGGTTCGAAAGGATACATGCACCCAGTGTTCATCACAGCACTCTTTACAACAGCCAAGACATGGAAGCAACCTAAATGTCTATCGACAGATGAATGGAAAAAGAAGATGTGATACATATATACACCGGAATATGTCATTAAAAAGAACGAAATAATGTCATTGGCAGCAACATGGGTGCAACCAGAGATTATCATACTAACTGAAGTCAGACAGAAAAAGACAAATGTCATGTGCTATCGCTACTATGCCAAATCTAAAAAAAAGACACAAATGAACTTAGTTACAAAACAGAAACAGACTCACAGACTTAGAGAATGAACTTATGGTTACCAGGCAGGAAGGGTGGGGGGAGGAGGGATAGATTGAAAGTCTGGGATTGACATGTACACATTGCTATATTTAAAATAGATAACCAACAAGGGCCTACTGTAAAAAAATAATAATAATAATAATAATTGAAAGAAAAAAGGACTGTCCTCAATCTCAAAAACAAACAAAAAACATGTTTAGTATTTATGGCTCTTAAAACAAACAAAAGTAATTGGTCCAACATTTACTAAGAACCTATTTGTATATAATATAAATATTATGGAGAAAAGGTATCAAACTAAGGATGAGACCTGGGAATAACAACTCTCTCTATATATATACATTATAAAATATATGTATATATGTATATACATGTAAAATTGTATTTGATCACTCATCAATAAACTAGGTATTTGATATTTTCTTTATGTGTAGTTTTCAGAAAAACGTTATGCTCTAAAGAATAAATTTCACTTGTAGGAAATAACTATAAATATGTATATGTCTACATGGACCTTTTCAAATAAAGGAGATTACATAATTGCATTAAATTTTCCTTTTGATTATGAAAGAAAGATCCATACTTTATAGAAAATTAGGAAATATCTTAAGAAAATACAAAGTTAAAAGCACAACATCTAGATAGTATCATTATTAACATGCCAGTATAATATCTTTCCAGTCTAGCTTTGCTATAAAATAAATATAAATTTATGATTCTGTTACATCCTTATTTTCTACTTTATATTTACATTATTTTTAATGTGGTATCAGGCCATCAAACGTTTTTTTGTTTCTATGTTTACTTTTAATGAATAATAGTATATTGTGCATGTACACCGTAATCCACTCCTCTAATGTTAGATTTTTATACTGCTTCCAATTTCTGCCATGTGAATAATGCTGAAACAGATGACTCTATAAGCAATTTATTTCCTACATTTTTAGTGATTGCCTTTGTATAGATATTTAGAATTAAAATTATTTAATAAAGGGAAATAATCGTAACTGAGCAGCCTCCTAAGCATAAGGGAAACCAATGCCATTGGGAACAGACTCATCTCAATCTATTAGATTTATCTTGTTAGATTTATTATGCCTATCTACTTTGAACTTTTTTTATTCATTGACTATGAACTACTGTATAAACTCATAGATAAATGGCAATGTGTTTGTGTCGATAAAGTATGTTTCTATAAATTTAGCCTTAGAAAACTTCAAATGCCACCTGGAAATAACACACACCCTACCATTTAGAATTTATATGATCTGGTTAAATTGCTTCGTATCATTTAGCCTGTTCATCTGTAATCATGTCCAATGATATCTACCCGTGAAGATGTTGTGAGAAGAAAAGTGCACAACACATAAAACTGTTGTGAGAAGAAAAGTGCACTTGGGACATGATAGGTATAAAATAAATAGTATCTGGTATTAGTTTTAGTTTTCATTGGCCAAATTATCCTAGTAATTAAGAATAAAAAAATAAATGCACATGTATATATATAAGGGGAAATAATATTATCAATTAGTGGCTCTTAAAATTTGTACTGATACTTTAATTCTACTTCAAACACAAAAGCATATGAAATTGTTTTCAAACAATATATAATGGCAGGTATATGCAAATTTAATCCACATCATAATTTTTAATGTCACTTGTAATGAAGACTAAAACTCAAAACTGCTGTGAAAATTACATCTAGCAAAATAATGACAGCAAAAAGTGCATAGTGTTAAAATTCATAAAATATTGTCTAATTGATGCAATCCGCTGTATATGGCAAGATTATCAAATTGTTGCTAATTTTCACATATCCATGTATAACGACCTTATATAGTGTATCAAAGTGGTCTATTGTGGCTGAGATTTCAAAATGCAGTACAGATTTTTTTATGTTCATATAGTATTATCTTCTTCCAGTCATGAACCACTCCTGAAGCATATACTACTCAAAATAACAACACTGTAACATTGGCATTAGGTTCAGTCAAAAAATGTAAAGTTAAGTATTAACATCGACATGGATTCTATTAATATCTATTATAGTTCCATGGGATGCATGAATAGATCTTTGATTTTTCCACTTCTGAATTTCAATATTGCTGTAGGTGTTGGAGACCTCTTTTAACTTTATAGCTAATTTGGTTCCCAATGTCCTCTCACTATTGTAATCATAAATAAGATGTATATAAACACTTCAACCTAAAGATGCTTTATGTTAGGGATCTTTTAAACAGTAAAGTACAAGTAAAATGTTTCAGTATATAGTGCCA
Source organism: Hyperoodon ampullatus (assembly GCF_949752795.1). Taxonomy (NCBI): domain Eukaryota; kingdom Metazoa; phylum Chordata; class Mammalia; order Artiodactyla; family Ziphiidae; genus Hyperoodon; species Hyperoodon ampullatus. The sequence continues at coordinate 45,822,734 of NC_136922.1, forward strand.
TCCTTGTAAAATTTATTGAAAATTTTAATAAAAACACTTTCAGTTATGATATATCATGAAAAATAGTTTTAAAAAACTGCTTTCTGGAAGCTCTTAAAATAATATTTTCTCCATTTTAGGTAAGAAGATTAAGGGAAGAACCAGAAGTTAGAATATACTTCATTCATCTGCTCAACAAACATCAACTCTAATTCTGTGCCATGAAATGTACCAAGCACATTTCTTGGACTAATTAATGTTTTACAAATGAAACTGTTTAGGAGATACATTAAGTATCCTTGCCATAAAGCTGGTAATCGAAGTAGCTAGAATTGAAGTCCAGACATTATAACTCCAAAACCTATCATCTCAACTATTACATTACATCTTTCCCCAAACTCAGTACTATTATGTACTTTTTATAAGATTCCAAAATTAATATGAAAATATATTCCCCAAATCACAAAATATGGTAAACCTAGATTATATAATATCTATTAAAATGTTCTTTTATCTTAGCATGCTTTTTCAATTATAGCAGAATAATTATTTTGATAATTCCAAAATCTAGAAGTACCTTCTCAGTAGACAAAAAAATTATAATATATTCAGTGTAGTTATGGGGTTAAATGTTTTAATATTCTAATTCTCTGAAAATTATTAACCCACATTTGAAATAAAGTAATTTTCCATTGTTTATAATATTTGTCTAACTAGAATACACATTCCTTGAATATGCTTTATAATGGTTTATGCCTCTGTAGCTTAAGAAACATAGAAATATTTTGTTTCAACGTGAAAATTAGAAGGATAGTACGTAATGCTAGCCGAAATCCTGCCCCTAGTTTTTTAAACCTTGGGGCTGAGAAATACCTCAAGGGATTTAAAATAACCATGACAGTATATATAATGGCCCAAAATTTCTTATACCATGCAAATGAATCATTCCCACCTTATTAATCACTGATAGATTAGACAGATTTGAAAAAAAAAAGTTAAATAAAAGAGAAAAAACACTGCGCTAGAAGATCAGTAGCCTATATGCTACTAAGAAAAGGAAATGTCCAGGATTTAAAGACCATTTAAGCAACTATTCTTATAACTTTTAGTACTTATGAAAATGGAAACTTACCTTTTGATTATTTTATATGTTTTCTCTATAGTTATAATTAAATACTAAATAGGAATAACAAACAATTACTTATCATTATGGGTGTATCCGATCTGGCTTTCATAATCACCATCAGACATAGGCAGTATAATTATTATTTTCTCTAATATTAAAGATGAGAATGTTTCAAGAAGTTTGTGGAGTTTTCCAAGACAAGATGACCAGTGAACAATGGAGGCAGCATTTTCTCTCTTACTTAGTAATTTTTTAATGTGCTATTTACTTGTCTACTTCAATAATTATCCCAGCCAAATTATTTTAGTGATTATAAGTGATTTATAATTTCATAGAAATTTTCACAAGTCATCTATTAATGATGATTTTATAATTTTTTTCTGATAATAAAAATAATACATGCTCATTGAAAAATTCTGTAAAGTAGTGGAATATAAAAAGTATTGAGGGCTTCCCTGGTGGCGCAGTGGTTGAGAGTCCGCCTGCCAATGCAGGGGACACGGGTTCGTGCCCCGGTCTGGGAAGATCCCACATGCCGCGGAGCGGCTGGGCCCGTGAGCCATGGCTGCTGGGCCTGCGCGTCCACAGCCTGTGCTCCGCAACGGGAGAGGCCACAGCAGTGAGAAGCCCGTGTAATGCAAAAAAAAAAAAAAAAAAAAAAAAAAAAAAAAAAAAAAAAAGTATTGAAAAATTACCTGTGTCTCTGCACCCAAAAGATAACTCCTTTAATATCTCAGATCCGTCTTAATTTCAAAATGTCCCAGATTAGAACTCATTGTCTTTCTCTTTTTTCTCCCTTTTGTAGCCCATGTCTTCACTCTTCTTGTAGCTGCTGAAAGCAGAAACATAGGAAATATCCCAAATTTGTCATTTCCATCCATCCTTAGCATATAATTAATCACTAATTTCTACAGGTAGTTACATCTCAGTATCACATTTTTATGTAACACCTCTCAATGTCTAAACCTGGAATGGTGCAATCTATTAGCATTGCCTCTGATGAAGAAGAGTGAAAAGCAGAGCCATCCTTCAGATATATTTTTCATTCTGAGCTATGTTTTGCAAGATATTTGTAATTCTTGCTTTGGACTATAGACTTATTTGTTAATTACATTAATGTTAGTAATATCTAATCCTATTAGTATAACTAAGTATTAATACTTAACATTAAATATGAGTTTTTTTAATGCTATGAATATTTTCAAAAGGTCTTATGTCAGTTTGACAAGTTTATTGTTTTTAGGAAAATATGGTTGCTTCAGATTTAAAAATCAGTCATATTAACAGAATAAAACATAAAATATATGTAACTATCTCAAAAGATTCAGAAAAGCACTTGACAAACGCCTATGTATCACAAAAATTATTACCAAATAGGGAACAGAAAGAACTTCTTAATCTGACAAAGCACAATAAAATAAAGACTACACTAAATTTTACATTTAAAGGTAAAATATGAAAGTCTTTCCCTGGATAATAAAAATGGAAAAGATTATCTGCTATTACCTTTTATGTTTTTTTTTTATTTTACTGGAGATTATACACACAGTAATCAGTCAAAATAAATAAATTTTATACAGACAGGAAATGAAGAGATTTAATTGTCACTATAATAAGCAGAGAACTTGAGAGTCTATGTAGAAAATTCAAATAAATCTCTGGGTGGACTACTAGAATTAATAATTGACTATAACAAGTTTACTAGATATAAGATCAATACATAAAAATCTATTTATATACTAGGCATAAATCATTAGTAAATAATTTTTTTTTTTTCAGTATGCGGGCCTCTCACTGTTGTGGCCTCTCCTGTTGCAGAGCACAGGCTCCAGATGGGCAGGCTCAGCAGCCATGGCTCATGGGCCTAGCCGCTCTGTGGCATGTGGGATCTTCCTGGACCGGGGCACGAACCCGTGTCCCCTGCATGAGCAGGCAGACTCACAACCACTGTACCACCAGGGAAGCCCAGTAAATAATTTTTAAATAGCTTTTACGCCAGAATAAAATAAACATTCAAAAACTTAGGAATAAAACTAATGAAGAGTATAAAATCTTTACACAGAATTTTGAAGAATATTTTTAAAGAAATTAAAGACCTTAACAAAGATGTGATATACCATGTCAGTATTTGTGATGACAAAGTATTATAAAGATATCAATTTTTCCTAGAGATTCAGTTAAATGGCAGCAGCTTTTTTTTCATGGAAAATTAAACAACTGATTTTTAAATTTACATGGAAAAATAAACCCACACAATCTTGAAGAAATAATGTGATATAAAATCTTACATCACAGTAAAGCAAAAGAGAGTAAATTAACAGTAATTATGACAGTGTGGCATTAGTACAAGTAGTGCAGAAAAGGAAAAAAAGCCAAGCGGAGTGGAACAGATGGTACAAAAACAGAAAAACTGAGTAATAGAAAGATAGATCGAGACATAGATAGGGATACTTAGAGCAGTTGTGAAAGTATAGTTTTTACTGTAATTGGTCTTGGGTTAATTGATTAGGTACATGGAGAAGAAATAAAGCTTGACCTCTTTTTTACACTACTTTGAATCTGTTTCAGGGAGATTGTTGATCAAAAAGAGAAAATTGAATAATCGAGGTTCTAGAATAAGAAATATTTTTTTAACTATGAGATAGACTCCAAAAAGCACTAACCATAAGAAAAGTGATTTATAAATTTGACTGTATTAAGTATAGAAAATTCTGAAATGAGAAAAGACAGTTATAATATATAAAAATAATACATAACAAAAAAGATGTATATATCAATAACCTGAAGAGGAATGACCAATAGAAAAATGGGCTGAGGAACGGAATAGGTCATTCATAAATATGCTGAACAATTGGTTAGTAAGAATATAAACAGATGTTCATTCCCATTGGTCATTAGAGAAATGCTAATAAAAACTACAATCAGGTACTATTACAGCCAAATGTCTAAAATAAAGAATATTGACAAAGATTTGCATTGGGTGGAATTTACATGTACTGTGACTGGTGGGAATAAAAGTTAATTCAGAAACACTGGAAACTGCAAGCTATCTTCTAAAGTGAATTAATTCATTCCCTATGACCCAACAATTCCACTCTAGATCTACACTTACAGAAACCCTCACATGTCCAAAAAGACATTGCAAAATGCTCATTCAATATTTCTGCCAACAGTGAAAAGTAAGAAAACAAATCAATTACCCATCAAAACAAGAATGAGGCATATCCTTAAAATGGAAGAGTGCAGTGAATCTTCACTGTTACTCATATCTAATTGGAAGAATCTCTCAAAAATAATGTTTAGCTAAAGAGCGAGACACAAAATGGAAATATACTATATGGTTCCATTTTTACAAAGCTAAAAACATGCAGAACTAATATAGTGTATTAGAAGTCAGGATAGTGATTAATTTTGCAGAGAAGGAGAGACTTGTGATTAGGTGGGGATAGAAGAGTAATTTCTGGTGCTGGAGATAGCCTTTTTCTTGACATAGGTAATAGTAACATGGATAAGTTTACTTTTAATAGTAAAATGAACTATGCTTTTACATGTATAATACAATGAAAGTTTATTTTAAAGTATAAATGTGCTATACAATATTTTTTAATTAAAAGGAAAAGCATTAGAAAGAAATACACCAATATAAATATTTTCCCCCCTTGTGGCAAAAGTAAGAGTGTTTTCTATTTTTTCTTTTAATTTTTGTGTTGTAAATTTGCTTTATAAATTTTTGGCAAGTTAAAACTTATGTAGCAATCAAGAATTTTAAAAGCAATAGAGATGAATACAAGTTTTAAAATGATTACAAAAAATCTTAATACATTGACTGAATTTTATAACCATGAAATCCTTAATTATATTGATTTTTGGCCTTGACATTTGATTTTGATAATCTGGATTGGCTACCATCACAGACAATACACTAAAAAAAAAAGAGAAAGAAAGAAAGCAATTTTTATTGCTCTATTAAACTATACCATTCCAAAATTAAACAGTATATGATTCTCAGAACAGAGATTCCAATGATGAAAGATGCTACTTATATTAATCATTGAGTTGTACCACCTTAATATTTTAATTTGCTAAACTGTCAACTTAAGTACTGTCCTTTATCCAGAAGAACACACACTAGTAAAAATTCTATGTAAATACAAATATTGGGAACATGATCAGGAGATCTTTTGATGTCTCTTTCCCAGATATAGTTTTATTTCACATGTAAAATATGAATACATTCAGTACAAATGTTCAGACAGTACTGGCATAAATCTAATTAGCATAAGATTATTCAACCAACAAAAAAGCAAAGAAGATTTTATGAGTGTGTCTAAATTAAACTTGTATTCATTCAATGTCCCACCCATTCATAAAATGATCATATTTCTTCTGTTGAACTATAGTAGTAAAAAAGAATGAGCAGACAAGAGGGCAGACAGCAGAAGCAAGAAGAACTACAATCCTGCAGCCTGTGGAACAAAAACCACATTCACAGAAAGATAGACAGAATGAAAAGGCAGAGGACTATGTACCAGATGAAGGAACAAGATAAAACCCCAGAAAAACAACTAAATGAAGTGCAGATAGGCAACCTTCCAGAAAAAGAATTCAGAATAATGATAGTGAAGATGATCCAGGACCTCAGAAAAAGAACGGAGGCAAAGAGAGAGAAGATGCAAGAAATGTTTAACAAAGACCTAGAAGAATTAAAGAACAAACAATCAGAGATGAACAATATAATAACTGAAATGAAAAATACACTAGAAGGAATCAATAGCAGCATAACTGAGGCAGAAGAACGGATAAGTGACTTGGAAGGCAGAATGGTGGAATTCACTGTCGTGGAACAGAAAAGAAAAAAAAATGAAAAGAAACGAGGACAGCCTAAAACAACTCTGGGACAACATTAAATGCAACAACATTCACATTATAGGGGGTCCAAGAAGGAGAGAAGAGAGAGAGAGAGGACCCAAGAAAATATATGTAGAGATTATAGTCAAAAACTTTCCTAACATGGGAAAGGAAATAGCCACCCAAGTACAGGAAGCGCAGAGAGTCCCAGGCAGGATAAACCCAAGGAGAAACATGCTGAGACACATAGTACTCAAACTGACAAAAATTAAAGACAAACAAAAATTATTAAAAGCAACAAGGGAAAAATGACAAATAACATACAAGGGAACTCCCTTAAGGTTAACAGCTGATTTCTCAGCAGAAACTCTATAAGTCAGAAGGGGGTGGCACGATATATTTAAACTGATGAAAGGGAAGAAACTATAACCAAGATTACTCTACCGGGCAAGAATCACGTTCAGATTCAATGGAGAAATCAAAAGCTTTACAGACAAGCAAAAGCTAAGAGAATTTAACACCACCAACCAGCACTACAACAAATGCTAAAGGAATTTCTCTAAGTGGGGAACACAAGAGAAGAAAAGGACCTACAAAACCAAACCAAAACAACTAAGAAAATGATAATAGGAACATAGATATCGATAATTACCTAAATGTAACTGGATTAAAAGCTCCAACCAAAGACACACCTGGCTGAATGGATACAAAAACAAAACCCATTTATATCATGTCTACAAGAGACCCACTTCAGACCTTGGGACACATACAGACTGAAAGTGAGGGGATGGAAAAAGATTTCCATGCAAATGGAAATCAAAAGAAAGCTGGAGTAGCAATACTCATTTAAGATAAAATAGACTATAAAATAAAGAATGTTACAAGAGACAAGGAAGGACAACATAATGATCAAGGGATCAATCAAGAAGAAGATATAACAAGTATAAATATATATGCACCCAACAGTGGAGCACCTCAATACATAAGGCAAATGCTAACAGCTATAAAAGAGGAAATCGACAGTAACACAATAATAGAGGGGGACTTTAACACCTCACTTACACCAATAGACAAATCATCCAGACAGAAAATTAATAAAGAAACACAACCTTTAAATGATAGAGTAGACCAGATAGATTGAATTGATATTTATAAGACATTCCATCCAAAAACAGAAGATTACACTTTCTTTTCAAGTGCACATGGAACATTCTCCAGGATAGATCACATCTTGGGTCAAGCCTTGGTAAATTTCAGAAAATGAAATCATATCAAGCATCTTTTCTGACCACAGCGCTATGGGATTAGAAATAAGTTACAGGGAAAAAAACGTAAAAAACACAAACACATGGAGGCTAAACAATACGTTACTAAATAAACAAAAGATCACTGAAGAAATCAAAAAGGAAATCAAAAACTACCTAGAGACAACTGACAACAAAAACATGATGATCCAAAACCTATGGGATGCAGCAAAAGCAGTTCTAAGAGGGAAGTTTAGAGCAATACAATCCTACCTCAAGAATAAGAAAAATCTCAAATAAAAAACCCAACCTTACACCTAAAGCAACTAGAGAAAAAAGAACAAACAAAACCCAATCTTACACCTAAACCAACTAGAGAAAGAAGAACAAACAAAACCCAAAATTAGTAGAAGGAAGGAAATCATAAAGATCAGAGCAAAATAAATGAAAAGGAAACAAAGAAAAGAATAGCAAAGATAAATACAACTAAAAGCTGGTTCTTTGACAAGATAGACAAAATTGATAAACATTTACCCAGACTCATCAAGAAAAAGAGGGAGAGAACTCAAATCAATAAAATTAGAAATGAAAAAGGAGAAGTTTCAACAGATGCCACAGAAATACAAAGTATCATAAAAGACTACTATGAGCAAGTCTATGGCAATAAAATGGACAACATGGAAGAAATGGACAGCCTCTTAGAAAGGTATAACCTTCCAAGACTGAACCAGGGAGAACAGGCCAATCACAAGTAATGAAATTTAAACTGGGATTAAAAATCTTCCAAAAAACAAAAGCCCAGGACCAGGTGGCTTCACAGGTGAATTCTATCAAACATTTAGAGAAGAGCTAATGCCCATCCTTCTCAAACTCTTCCAAAAAATTGCAGAGGAAGGAACACTCCCAAACTCATTCTATGAGGCCACCATCACCCTGATACCAAAACCAGACAAAGATACTACAAAAAAAGAAAATGACAGACCGATATCACTGATGAATATAGATGCAAAAATCCTCAACAAAATACTAGCAAACAGAATCCAACAACAAATTAAATGGATCATACACCACGATCAAGTGAGATTTATCCCAAGGATGCAAGGATTCTTCAATATATGCAAATCAATCAATGTGATACACCATGTTAACAAACTGAAGGATAAAAACCATATGGATCATCTCAATAGATACAGAAAAAGCTTTTGACAAAATTCAACACCCATTTATGATAAAATTTCTCAAGAAAGTGGTCATAGAGGGAAATTACCTCAACATAATAAAGCCCATATATGACAAACCCACAGCAAACATCATTCTCAATGGTGAAAAACTGAAAGCATTTCTTCTAAGATCAGGAACAAGACAAGGATGTCCACTCTCACCACTATTATTCAACATAGTTTTGGAAGTCCTAGCAATGGCAATCAGAGAAGAAAAAGAAATAAAAGGAATCCAAACTGTAAAAGAAGAAGTAAAACTGTCACTGTTTGCAGACGACATACTATATATAGAAAATCCTAAAGATGCCACCAGAAAACTACTAGAGTTAACCAATGAATCTGGTAAAGGTGCAGGATACAAAATTAATGCACAGAAATCTCTTGCAGTCCTATACACTAACAATGAAAGATCAGAAGGGAAATTAAGGAAACAATCCCATTCACCATTGCAACAAAAAGAATAAAATACCTAGGAATAAACCTACCTAAGGAGGTAAAAGACCTGTACTCAGAAAACTCTAAGACACTGATGAAAGAAATCAAAGATGACACAAACAGATGGACAGATATACCACGTTCTTGGATTGGAACAATCGATATTGTGAAAATGACTATACTACCCAAAGCAATCTACAGATTCACTGCAATCCCAAAGCAATCTACAGATTCAATGCAATCCCTATCAAATTACCAATGGCGTTTTTTACAGAACTAGAATAAAATATCTTAAAGTTTGTATGGAGACACAAAAGACCCCTAATAGCCAAAGCAATCTTGAGGGGAAAAAAACAGAGCTGGACGAATCAGACTCCCTGACTTCAGACTATACTACAAAGCTACAGTAATCAAGACAATATGGTAGTGGCACAAAAACAGAAACATAGATCAATGGAACAGGATAGAAAGCCCAGAGGTAAACCCACGCACCTGCGGTCAACTAATCTACTACAAAGGAGGCAAGGATATATAATGGAAAAAAGACAGTCTCTTCAATAAGTGGTGCTGGGAAAACTGGACAGCTACATGTAAAAGAATGAAATTAGAACACTCCCTAACACCATACACACAAAAAAAACTCAAGATGGATTAAAGACCTAAATGTAAAACCAGACACTATAAAACTCTTAGAAGAATACATAGGATGAACACTCTTTGACATAAATCACAGCAAGATCTTTTTTGATCCACCTCCTAGAGTAACGGAAAGGATAACAAATGGGACCTAATGAAACTTAATAGCTTTTGCACAGCAAAGGAAACTATAAACAAGACAAAAAGACAACTCTCAGATGGGAGAAAATATTTGCCAAGAAATCAAGAGACAAAGGATTAATCTCCAAAATATATAAACAGCTCACGCAGCTCAATATTAAAGAAACAAACAACCCAATCCAATAATGGGCAGAAGACCTAAATAGACATTTCTCCAGAGAAGACATATAGATGGCCAAGAAGCACATGAAAAGCTGCTCAACATCACTAATTATTAGAGAAGTGCAAATCAAAGCTATATTGAGGTATCACCTCACACCAGTTAGAATGGGCATCATCAGAAAATCTTCAAGGAGTAAATGCTGGAGAGTGTGTGGAGAAAAGGGAACCCTCTTGCACTGTTGGTGGGAATGTAAATTGATACAGCCACTATGGAGAACAGTATGGAGGTTCCTTAAAAAACTAAAAATAGGATTACCATGTGACCCAGAAACCCCACTACTGGGCATATATCCAGAGAAAACCATAATTCAAAAAGACACATGCACCCCAATGTTTATTGCAGCACTATTTACAATAGCCAGGTCATGGAAGCAACCTAAATGTCCATCAACAGACGAATGGATAAAGAAGATGTGGTACATATACACAATGGAATATTACTCAGCCACGAAAAGGAACGAAATTGGGTCATTTGTAGAGATGTGGATGGACTAAGAGACTGTCATACAGAGTGAAGTAAGTCAGAAAGAGAAAAACAAATATCGTGTATTAACGCATATATGTGGAACCTAGAAAAATGGTACAGATGAACTGGTTTGCAGGGCAGAAATTGAGACACAGATGTAGAGAACAAACGTATGGGCACCAAGGTGGGAAAGCGGGGCTGGTGTGGTGGTGGTTGGATGAATTAGGAGATTGGGATTGACACATATACACTAATATGTATAAAATAGTTAACTAATGAGAACCTGCTGTATTAAAATAATGAAATAAAATTCAAAAAAAATCAAGTTGGTAATGATCTTTATTTAGTAATTCAGAAATTCACTTTGCAGACTTGTTGAAACAGAATATAGATTAGAAGTATTTGTGAGATGTGCACATAGATTTGATTTTTCAGATGAGTCTGTGGTAAAAGTTAAATATATGCAGCAACTGGTTCATGTGAAACGCTATGATAAGTTTTTAAATTTTTTTCCTCCCAATCATCTAATAAACATTTGAAGAGGTTAATACTACCTTTACTTCAAGAAGAGGGATCTGTAGCTTATTTGGGAACTTTCCCAGCATCGAAAACTAATAAATAGGGCTTCCCTGGTGGTGCAGTGGTTGAGAGTCCGCCTGCCGATGCCCCGGTCCGGGAGGATCCCACATGCCGCAGAGCGGCTGGGCCCGTGAGCCATGGCCGCTGAGCCTGCGTGTCCGGAGCCTGCGCTCCGCAACGGGAGAGGCCACAACAGTGAGAGGCCCGCGTACCACAAAAAACAACAACGGCAAAAAAAAAAAACTAATAAATGAGAAGGTTATTCAACTCTGGGGTCTGTTGTGGTTACAAATCTGTGTAGCAAGTTTAAACATTTAAAAATGTGAATATTTTGGGAATTTTGCATTTTCAGCTCTTCGTATTAGTAAAGCAGTGAATATAAATTTCATACATATTGGGTTCTCTTTGCACTGATTAGATTAACCATACAATTGGTAAATCTTGGATGTCATGTGCATGCTGGAATTGATATCCATTTTTATCAAAAAGGCACTTTTTCCATTTGATGTAAAACAAACATTAGGGGATAGTATAATTGAAAACAAATGTGAAATCTATTGGGAAAGCCTAAGATGATGTGCTAAAGCTATACATTTTGTCCTCTAAAATAATATATACTTTTCCCAGACGACATTTATAATGAATAATGCTATAATAACATATGTGTGGTACTTATAGTTACGGAATTTCTAACCTATGTGTATTCATAAAGTTCACAAAATCACTATAAGGAAAGAAGGGAAAATTCTCTTCACCTTTTCACAGTTAAGCAAGAGGAGATCTTGACATACTGAAAGGCACTCAGAAATAAAACTGACATACTTTTATTTCAAGTTTTTGCTCTTCTTCCAAGCACACTATCTACCTTGTACCAATGCTTAATTTTGCAAAGTTTGTATTATCATTATTTTTAAAAATTTTATTTTGTATTTCAGCCACCTGAGAGGAGTAGCATTTACATTATCAGGCACAGAAAAATGCTTACCTGTGCATTGAGAGTGTTGAAGTAATATTTTTCAAGATTTACAGTACATGATGCCACGTTAAATCCTAGATATGGATGAGTCCCTATTGCGGCTTTCTCTCTGGTCTAAAACCTGCTTCTCATTATCCCCACAGCTTCACAGTAACAACATAACAAGGCATTTAGCTGCCTGAAGTGGAGCTACTACAGTCCTGTTATATACATAGTATATATCAGCTATATTCATAAAATAGGCTTAGAACTTTTTTGGTGTATGTTGGTGTGATATAATTTATTGTTGCTCCTGTGGAAGGTGATCGTGGTTGTCAAGTGTAAATGTTGGATCAGAGAGTCTTGAGAAAGAAGGAGGACAAGAGGGGCCACAATGGTGCCTGCCCACATTTGGGTTACTGAGAAAGGATTTAAGTCTTTATGATTTGAGAGACAAAGGCTCATGAAATTTTAATATGAGATATTTTAGAAGATCCTGGAACAAGCAGAATTTGGGAATGTGAGGTGCAGTACAGAATCAACAAAAATATATTTTCTTGGGGCTTCCCTGGTGGCGCAGCTGTTGAGAGTCTGCCTGCCGGTGCAGGGGACACGGGTTCGTGCCCCGGTCCGGGAAGATTCCACATGCCGCGGAGCGGCTGGGCCCGTGAGCCATGGCTGCTGAGCCTGCGCGTCCGGAGCCTGTCCTCCGCAACGGGAGAGGCCACAACAGTGAGAGGCCCGCGTACGGCAAAAAAAAAAAAAAGAAAAAGAAAAAAAAAATTTTTTTCTTGACCCAGATTCCAGTACTGTTGTGAAAACTGTAAGGTTGGTAACTTTAGAGCACTGGATGATACAGCACCTTTGGATGCATGGTTGCTGCGACTACATAATCTGTGAAAATTGCTGAAAAAAGCAGGAGTAGCAGAAAAAAAGAGATGCACAGAAGAGTCTGTGTAGTCAGTGATGTGCTGATTAATTTTAACAAATGACTTTCAGGGGAAAAAATGGTTTGTAGCATTTGCCAGTTCCCATGGTGTAAACACTCTCACCAGGGGTGATTTCAAATTACCAACATGAGGTAATTTAACATAGAGTTTGGAAGAGATGCCCACAAATAGAGCATGTGAATCACAGAAGCTGGCTGAAGCACAGAGGTGCATGTAGCAATTCCAGATTAACTGGTGATAAATAGGGAGCTTTCGAGTACCCACCCTTTTTGGTTACTCTCAGACATACATTTCAAATGTTTGTGTAAAATGAATACAATTTGAGCAGTTTGGGTGTCCAGGCCATTGTAATTTGACCAAAAACATTGCAGTTGGACTCTGGGCAACATCTCAGTTACACTTAATATTGCTTGATATAAAATGTAGTTTGAAATGTTCTGATCTTATCCTTAGGAACTTCAAATGCTGTCAGCTCTATTTTCTAAATGCATCTTGGATCCCCCGCCTGTCTGCTCATTAGTTCAACTTTATGTCCCAAGTGCTATTCTTGTCACTAGGAATATAATGATGAAAAAGACAGGAATGTTTCCTGCCCTTATCATTTACTGCTTCAACTATGACAACCTTCTGATTTGTTTCCGTGTATCTAGTGTCTTCATTCCATTTTAACACTGTGGTCAGGCCAAATTTTTTCCCCCTAGACTACAAAAATGATGACCTAATGCTCCCAATTATATTTTCCCTAGAAGTCCCTCAAAATTAGCCTCTGCCTGTCTTATTCCAATATCCCGACTCTTCCCTACTAGAGCCATGCCTAATATCTTGTCACTTTTTAAATATATGATAAATCCAGCTCTCTTGCCTTTGCACATAATGTACTTTCTGCCTGAAATGTCCTTCCCATCTCACACTGGAAACCCCCCACCTTACAGTTCAAAAAAGATGACATCCTCTGTAAAGCTTTCTCTGACTTATCCCAGAACAAAATAGGTCCTCCATGTCCTACCCCTGTTTCTCAGAGTGCCCTCTCTAACAGTTATTTGTTCCAGATGCAAAAGGCCACCACATATGGCCACAAAAAGTGTGTACTGGCCAGCCTTAGCGGGCCCCCTTCACAGGAGAGTCTATGTTACGATTAAAGGAGTGATAATCATAAACTATATAAACGGTGAATCTTTGCAACATGGCAACTGTGATATTTATATTTTCCCACAAAATGTGGAATCACCGTGGAAAGAAATTGTGTCTTGTCCATTTGTAAAAACCTGCCTATAAGTTGTACAGAAGCCAATTTTTGTCAAAATGACAATAAATACAAAGAAGTGTGTTTACCAGCCTCTTATATGAGTATGTACTACTAATGATGTCACTACTCAAGACCGTAAGATCTGATGTGCTACTAATCTATAAGCCACTTCTATGCAAGCTTTTAATTTGAAGTAATTTCAGGTTGTTAAAAATGACCACATTTTAAGTTTGTTGTAGTTTATTGGTGCTTTATTAACTCTAATATACCTCTAGATCCATATAATCGGCATGTTTTTAAACTACTCCTTGTACCTAGAAAATTTTCATATAGTAACAGACAATAGTCTCTGATGAAGCTTTGATTCACAATTAATTAGTACAGCAAAAGGTCATGCTTTTGGCTCTGTCCCTTCAGTAAATTGTGATATGACACATGTTTGCATTTACTTAGCACAGCTGGTTTTCATGAAAAGAGCATTGCCCTCAGAATAATTTAAAGCAAATGCAGAATGGCTTCATTCCTAAAAGAAGAAAACCATCCTGTAAAGCAGGTGGCTTAAATGTGTTATGGACAAATAATATTTTTCATGCATGTTATCCTAAGGAATTCTTTTCAAAGAAGCTCTCCCTTGTTCACAGGTTGAAAACCCCGTAAGAAAAGATAAATATCATGTGAAATTCTGCAATTCCATATTATACTATTCTTTGAAATGCAAATTTTTATACAGTACATTAAGACCATTCTATACTACTTTATTAGGTAATTATTCTAATCAAAGCTATTAATCTGTTCTGTTGGAGAAAAAAATCTTATGGCAGTTTAGTGAACATTAATTTCCAAATGAGTTTAAATCTGATTTGGATATAAATACTTTAAAATCATAGACTTTCTTGAGTTCTGACTCAAATTTTTAGCATTTTATGTAAAATTAATACTTTTTTCAAATATAGTTTATATTGTGGTTTTATTTCCATTAAAACATGAGCCTGAGATTTTAACATAAAAATTTCATTGCACCATATAATCTGAAGAAACACTTAGATACAAGAAAGATGATGTGTGGGTGTGAAGATATATTTCTACTGAAACCAAACTAAAAATATCTTTGGAGATCTATAATTTTCCAAAGTCTTTGAATAGTAATCACAAAAGGATCTGGCATTTCATCTACCAACTTAGTTTTTCCTGAACATGTTAACATTATGTTTCAATGTACTTGGACAGTCTTCATATTTACTATTATTATGTTTCAACTAATTTGGACAGGTTTAATGTTTAGAATACTACTGTTATTATATACACCATACACATACTTCTTAAGGTAGGAAATTATAAGAAAACATCCACCCTAATGCAATACTGTCTTTGATAATTTTCTATATTCATACTGTAATAAGTTATAAAGAATGATCTTAGCCCTAAAACTACATTGAATAAAATTTAACCAGACTTTGAGGAATACTCAAAATTTTATTTAGGATTTTTAACTGATTCATGGTTTTTCACATTCTGTATTATTTAAAAGATAATATAAAGATACTATTATGTTTGAATTTGGCTCGATGGGACTCTCAACTAGAATTAAGATATAACCTGGGATTGCTTGTCTTGCCAAATCTGAATGGATTTATACAAGAGGCTTTTACTGCTGTTCTGCATGTGCAGCCATTCAGCAATATTGAGTTACACTGCTGACAACACTTGACAACATGCTAAAGTCACTGCTGGAATCTAAATACCTAAGGGGAAATGCTCCCTAAGGGAGGGTCTTCCACTGCTGTATCACCAAAGGAAGACTGGAATAGGCATCAGGAGGGTCAGGGTCCACAGTTTATAACCCCTGACATCTACCTGCTTGTGTCATAGGATACTTGTTTTGTTTGCCTACAGTCTATCTAAGCTTGTAATACCCAATTCCTTTGTCTTTTTTTTTTCAGCTACTTGATTTTAAAGCCCTTGCTTTATTTCATTATGTTAGTAGAAAAACACCAATAACACTTCTATATATCCATAATAGGAATGTATATATCTTTATCATTCTTCCCTCCCCACCAGAAGAACTTATTTTCCTATCTTATGAAAAAGAAGTAAATCCCCAACTGTCTTTCTAGGTCAGAGCTAGTTATTTCCCAGGTCAGAGGAAAGTCAGCAAAGAACTCTTTGGTATCTACTTCTGTAGTAACTTGGTAGCAAGTCGTTGAGAAAAAGATTTCAATTACTGATCAACCCGGTTTAAGGAGTGTTCACTTGATTTTGGCAAGAGTCTTAACTTGGTTTTAGAAGAAACCAGACATCTGTTCCATTTGAGCAGAGGTGGAAGGTGGTGAGGCTTTGGCGGGAGCAGCAAAGTGGCTGGCCTACCTGCAGCCCAAATCATGGTCAGGCTTTCACAGACCTGAATGATGAGAGCTGTGTTTTCTTACAGTTTCACAGGAAAGGCTTAATTTTAAATTAACAGTCTGATGTGTTTTGAAAATATTTGTGTGACACAGTATTTTAAAATGTGTTCCCACAATATGGTGAGATTTTCTTTTACTGTGAGTAGGGTTTTCTGCTACAAGAAATATTTTAAATGAAAAATATATCCAATGTATTAAGAGATTGCATATTTACACTTAGCCTGTAAACTGTACAGAAAACAACTGTCATTCAAGGTGGACCAAACAGTGTTCACAATGCCCCATGAACACAGGATTCCCATGGACCCATGATGTGTGAGAATTCATTAAGACTCAGTGAGTACAAAGTGTGTCACACTGACAGCCCCATTTTCCTTCTGAATCAGAACTTGATTCAAATGCAGAAAGTGGTAGTTTTCCTAGAAACACAATGACTATAGAGCCCTATATCCTTTATTATATGTGTTATTTTCTTGTATTAGCCAGCTACACATGCTGAAAGTGATTATATAAAAGAAAGGAAAAGATAGTCCATCCCATACTTCCTCTTTATTTCAGTCCTCCCTTACTCATTAGTAGGCTGAAGGTAGTATTGGTAGAAAGTGCACATCAAGAAGTGAAATAAAAACAGTTGAGTCAATTTTGCTCATCATTCTAACTGTTCTAGTAAGAACAAAATACATATGCATATATGAGCTGCAAAATACAAAATGTCTAATTTCAGTGATTCTACATATTACTCTTACATTTACCTTTAAAACCCACATAGCGCAATATCACAATGAATGGTAGAATTCTTGCCAATAAATTTCAACTTCAATTTTTCTTTACTTAGAATGGCATCAAATAGAAATAAAAGCAACTTGACAAGTCTAGAGAAAGACCATTAGAGAAAGAAAAAAAACTTTATATTTTAATAATATTAACAGAGCTTTTTACTTGCTTTTTGAACAAGCAGCGCCACAAATTATTTAGCTGGCCCTGCAGGCAGCTATGAGATTGGAGATAGAGGATGAAAGGCTAAGAAGTGGAAATAAGAAAGAGATCACCAAAACTGCAGCATAGCCTGCGAGCGTTTGTTAGGCTAAAAATAAGCCTAAAGTTCAGACATAGGCCACGTCTTAGAGGTTCTTAAATATAAATCATACCAAGAGATTTCTGCTTGATCCCATAGGAATGTGAAATTTTGAGGAAAGTTAAGTGAGAGAATGTATAAGGAGAAGCATAATAATATATGGCCTGTTCTACAAATTAGATGGAGCTGGTTTCAAATCCTAGCTCTACAATCATTTGTAGATTGGCTGCCTTCTCTGTCACTCTGATCACATAAGGAACAGTCCTATTGGGTCAGTTTTCTTAAGTCATGTGTAGATATTTGTAATACCCACCTCATGAAGAAATTAAGAGGATTATGTGAGGTAAAGTATTTTAAAAAATCTTACTTTAACAAGGACACATAATTAACGTTAAAAAGTTATAGCTATAATCATTTTGATCAGGTTTTTAAAAAGAAGGCAGACTGGGGTTTGAGAGCTGAATTAGAATATAATTTTTAAAATTAAGCCAAACTATGTGAGGAAATGATCTCAACATAGAATATGGACTGTTGACAGAATAACCCAGTTATAAAATGAACAAAATATCTGAATAAATATTTATCCAAAGAAAATATACAAATAGCTAATAAACACATGAAAAGATGCTCAACATCATTAGCCATCAGGGAAATCAAAATCAAAATCACAGTGAGATACCACTTCATACACACTAAGATGGCTAGAAAAAAAAAGTCAGATAATAACAAGTGTTGGAGAAGATATGAAAAAAATCATATCCCTCACCTGTACTACCGGTGGGAATATAAAAGGGTTGCAACCACTTTGGAAAACAGTTGGGCAGTTCCTCAAATGATTAAACATGGAGGTACCTTATGATCCAGCAATTGTACTCCTAGGTATATACCTAAGGAAAACAGTCAATTTTAACAAAATTGTGCATGAACATTTATAGTGTCACTATTCACAATTGCCAAAAGGTGCAAACAACCCAAATGTCCATCAAAAAACAAATGTTTAAACAAAATAAAGTACATCCATATAATGAAATATTTTTCAGTCATAAAAAGAGATGAAGTATTGATAACTGATACACTATAGATGAACCTTGAAAATATTACACTGAGTAAAAGAAGCCAAACCCAAAAAAGCACATAGTATATGATCCTATTCATATGAAATGTGGAGAAATGAGAAGTCAGTAGAGACACAAAGTAAATTAGTTGTTACTTAGAGCTTTGAGGAAAGGGGTGAAGGGAGGAGGGATGGCTGAAGTATAAAGGGTTTCCCCTGGAGTTGATGAAAATACAATAAAATTGACTGTGGTAATTATCGCACATATCTGTGAATATAATAAAAACCACTGAATTGTATATTTTAAATGGGTGAATTGTATGTGTGGTGAATTATTTCTTAATAAAGTTGTTAAAACTATTGAAATCAGGTTATTTAAAATATATTTTCATACCACCAGCAACAAAAGAAATTAAGACAAAATACTATATATATATATATATATATATATATATATATATATATATGAACAATAACTCTCTGCTTAATATCTTTTGATGTCACTCTGTTGGTCACTTCACAAGACAAAGTCCAGAAAGCATGGCATGACTACCACTTGCTGACCCCTCACCATCCATTTACCCATCAACAGATGTGCTCTGGTTCGGCTTCAGGTAACCACCCCATTATGACCTCTCACTGTTGTGGCCTCTCCCGTTGTGGAGCACAGGCTCCAGACGTGCGGCCATGGCTCACGGGCCCAGTCGCTCCGCGGCATGTGGGATCTTCCCAGACCGGGGCACGAGCCCGCGTCCCCTGCATCGGCAGGCGGACTCTCAACCACTGCGCCACCAGGGAAGCCCCTCAGCTCCTTTTCTTAGGAAGATGCCGGGCAGGTCCCACATCCAATGGTGGGTCATGACTTTGCTAGGGCAGCCCAAGGCTAAGCCAATAAATAGCTGCATAGTGTCCCATGGCTGCAGGGGTGGTAAAGAAATAGATATCTAATTCAGTTTGTGTTGGTGAAACACAAGAGAATTTTAATGGGGAATTACAGGAAATAATTTTCCTTTTTCTTCAGAGAAAGTCACTTGGTAAGCCTTTAAATATTGTCCCAGGAACATAGTGATTTTAATAACACACTAAAGAAAGCAAAGTATAGAAAACCACAGAGAATAAAACCGATTGGAATATACCTGGTTCAGGATTTTTTTCCTAGGTATTTCAGGAAATAAATTTCTTTAAGGATTCACAGCTGTGTGAGTTCACTTTACCTTTACATTCAGCTAAAAGCAAGAATTTAGTCCCAACTTATCTTTCAGGTCCTCTGTATATTCTTAGCCATTAACCTTTAATTCTACTCTTGTAATGATTTGCTGCTCTTAATAAATGCTTATCCTTGCACTGTTTTAGGCACTATTGAATCCTTTTTCTTTTTTTAAACATCTTTATTGGAGTATAATTGCTTTACAATGTTGTGTTAGTTTCTGCTTTATAACAAAGTGAATCAGCTATACATATACATATATCCCCATATCTCTTCCCTTTTGCATCTCTCTCCCACCCTCCTAATCCCACCCCTCTAGGTGGTCACAAAGCACCGAGCTGATCTCCCTGTGCTATGTGGCTGCTTCCCAGTAGCCAGCTGTTTTACATTTGGTAGTGTATATATGTCCATGACACTCTCTCACTTCGTCCCAGCTTGCCCTTTCCCCTCCCTGTGTTCTCAAGTCCATTCTCTACGTCTGAGTCTTTATTCCTGTCCTGCTCCTAGATCCTTCAGAACCTTTTTTTTTTTTTTTAGATTCCATTTATATGTGTTATCAGGCGCTACTGAATCTTATCCAGCTGGGACCTCCACATTCCCCAGCTGAAAAGTCACTTACACTAGAAAAGCTCTAAAAATACCCATAATGATCATCTCAGTGAAGTCTTCCCCTATCCTAGCACTCTGCATAAAAGTGTACTGTCACGAATACACATTTTTCTCAAGTGCTCATGGAACATTCTCCAGGATAGATCATATCTTGGGTCACAAATCAAGCCTTGGTAAATTTAAGAAAATTGGAATTGTATCAAGTATCTTTTCCGACCACAACGCTATAAGACAAGATATAAATTACAGGAAAAGATCTGTAAAAAATACAAACACATGGAGGCTAAACAATACACTACTTAATAACGAAGTGATCACTGAAGAACTCAAAGAGGAAATTAAAAAATACCTAGAAACAAATGACAATGGAGACACGATGACCCAAAACCTATGGGATGCAGCAACATCAGTTCTAAGAGGGAAGTTTATAGCAATACAATCCCACCTTAAGAAACAGGAAACATCTTGAGTAAACAACCTGACCTTGCACAAAAAGCAATTAGAGAAAGAAGAACAAAAAACCCCCAAAGATAGCAGAAGGAAAGAAATCATAAAAATCAGATCAGAAATAAATGAAAAAGAAATGAAGGAAACGATAGCAAAGATCAATAAAACTAAAAGCTGGTTCTTTGAGAAGATAAACAAAATTGATAAACCATTAACCAGACTCATCAAGAAAAAAATGGAGAAGACTCAAATCAAGAGAATTATAAATGAAAAAGGAGAAGTAACAACTGACACTGCAGAAATACAAAAGATCATGAGAGATTACTACAAGCAACTCTATGCCAATAAAATGGACAACCTGGAAGAAATGGACAAATCCTTAGAAATGCACAACCTGCCAAGACTGAATCAGGAAGAAATAGAATATATGAACAGACCAATCACAAGCACTGAAATTGAAACTGTGATTAAAAATCTTCCAACAAACAAAAGCCCAGGACCAGATGGCTTCACAGGCAAATTCTATCAAACATTTAGAGAAGAGCTAACACCTATCCTTCTCAAACTCTTCCAAAATATAGCAGAGGGAGGAACACTCCCACACTCATTCTACGAGGCCACCATCACCTTGATTCCAAAACCAGACAAGGATGTCACAAAGAAAGAAAACTACAGGCCAATATCGCTGATGAACATAGATGCAAAAATCCTCAACAAAATACTAGCAAACAGAATCCAACAGCACAGTAAAAGGATCATACACCATGATCAAGTGGGGTTTATTCCAGGAATGCAAGGATTCTTCAATATATGCAAATCAATCAACGTGATACACCATATTAACAAATTGAAGGAGAAAAACCATATGATCATCTCAATAGATGCAGAGAAAGCTTTGGACAAAATTCAACACCCATTTATGATAAAAACCCTGCAGAAAGTAGGCATAGAGGGAACTTTCCTCAACATAATAAAGGCCATAGATGACAAACCCACAGCCAACATCATCCTCAATGGTGAAAACCTGAAACCATTTCCACTGATATCAGGAACAAGAAAAGGTTGCCCACTCTCACCACTCCTATTCAACATAGTTTTGGAAGTTTTAGCCACAGCAATCAGAGAAGAAAAGGAAATAAACGGAATCCAAATTGGAAAAGAAGAAGTAAAGATGTCACTGTTTGCAGATGACATGATACTATACATAGAGAATCCCAAAGATGCTACCAGAAAACGACTAGAGATAATCAATGAATTTGGTAAAATAGCAGGATACAAAATTAATGCACAGACATCTCTGGCAGTCCTGTACACTAATGATGAAAAATCTGAAAGTGAAATCAAGAAACACTCCCATTTACCACTGCAACAAAGAGAATAAAATATCTAGGAATAAACCTACCTAAGGAGACAAAAGACCTGTATGCAGAAAATTATAAGACACTGATGAAAGAAATTAAAGATGATACAAATAGGTGGAGAGATATACCATGTTCCTGGATTGGAAGAATCAACATTGTGAAAATGACTCTACTACCCAAAGCAATCTACAGATTCAATGCAATCCCTATCAAACTACCACTGGCATTTTTCACAGAACTAGAACAAAAAATGTCACAATTTGTATGGAAACACAAAAGACCCCGAAGAGCCAAAGCACTCTTGAGAATGAAAAACAGAGCTGGAGGAATCAGGCTCCCTGACTTCAGACTATACTACAAAGCTACAGTAATCAAGTTATCAGTATGGTACTGGCACAAAAACAGAAAGATAGATCAATGGAAAAGGATAGAAAGCCCAGAGATAAACCCACGCACATATGGTCACCTTATCTTTGATAAAGGAGGCAGGAATGTACAGTGGAGAAAGGACAGCCTCTTCAATAAGTGGTGCTGGGAAAACTGGACAGGTACATGTTAAAGTTATGAGATTAGAACACTTCCTAACACCATACACAAAAATAAGCTCAAAATGGATTAAAGACCTAAATGTAAGGCCAGAAACTCTCAAACTCTTAAAGGAAAACATAGGCATAACACTCTATGACATAAATCACAGCAAGATCCTTTTGGACCCACCTCCTAGAGAAATGGAAATAAAACAAAAATAAAAAAATGGGACCTAATGAAACTTCAAAGCTTTTGCACAGCAAAGGAAACCATAAACAAAACCAAAAGACAACCCTCAGAATGGGAGAAAATATTTGCAAATGAAGCAACTGACAAAGGATTAATCTCCTAAAATTTATAAGCAGCTCATGCAGCTCAATAGCAAAAAAACAGACAACCCAATCCAAAAATGGGCAGAAGACCTAAATAGACATTTCTCCAAAGAAGAGATACAGACTGCCAACAAACACATGAAACAATGCTCAACATCTTTAATCATTAGAGAAATGCAAATCAAAACTACAATGAGATATCATCTCACACCAGTCAGAATGGCCATCATCAAAAAATCTAGAAACAATAAATACTGGAGAGGGTGTGGAGAATAGGGAACACTTTTGCACTGCTGGTGGGAATGTGAATTGGTACAGCCACTATGGAGAACAGTATGGAGGTTCCTTAAAAAACTAAAAATAGAACTACCATATGACCCAGCAATCCCACTACTGGGCATATACCCTGAGAAAACCATAATTCAAAAAGAGTCATGTACCAAAATGTTCATTGCAGCTCTATTTACAATAGCCAGGACATGGAAACAACCTAAGTGTCCATCATCGGATGAATGGATAAAGAAGATGTGGCACATATATACAATGGAATATTACTCAGCCATAAAAAGAAACGAAATTGAGCTATTTGTAATGAGGTGGATAGACTTAGAGTCTGTTATACAGAGTGAAGTAAGTCAGAAAGAGAAAGACAAATACCGTATGCTAACACATATATGTGGAATTGAGGGGAAAAAAATGTCATGAAGAACCTAGGGGTAAAACAGGAATAAAGACACAGACCTACTTGAGAATGGACTTGAGGATATGGGGAGGGGGAAGGGTAAGCTCTGAAAAAGCGAGAGAGAGGCATGGACATATATACACTACCAAACGTAAGGTAGATAGCTAGTGGGAAGCAGCCACATAGCACAGGGAGATCAGCTCGGTGCTTTGTGACCGACTGGGGGGGAGGGATAGGGAGGGTGGGAGGGAGGGAGACGCAACAGGGAAGGGATATGGGAACAGATGTATATGTATAACTGATTCACTTTATTATAAAGCAGAAACTAATACACCATTGTGAAGCAATTATACTCCAATAAAGTTGTAAAAAAATAAAATAAATAAAATAAAATGTGACACAAATGAACCTGTCTATAAAACAAATAAACAAAAAAAAGTGTACTGTCACAAATTTTTCTTCATGCTATATATGTGAATATCCATTCACCTCTACTTTGCTGGTAGAGTGGAAGTGGTAACTACAGTAAGAGCAAAGAGCTGTTTTTATGAATCGGCATGAAGTTCTTAGAATAGTGCCTAGCTATTTGTAGGAACCAAGAGAACATTTGTTGAATGAGTGAATCAGGAACTATAAGTGAAATGAACAGAACTGCAACTGAGGTTTTTATTTCAGGGTATTGTTTCAAGAAAAAAGTATTTTAAATTAAGCAAAACAGATAATAATGATTTATTAGTAAAAAAAAGGGAGGTTCATAAAATTTGTAATGTTTGTGATAAATATATACTAGTAATTGATAGTTATATATCATATATTTAATTAGAAGATGGGTTGTTTAATATTCAACAGACCATAGAACCACAAGTGTATGTTGAAAAACAAACTGATAACCTTTGACAATGAATTCATGCTGGCTTACAGTGTTCTTAATTAATGTTACATTATAATGAATGGACTGAAAAACTATCTAAAATAATCTATTGTGAAATATCAAAGCTTAATATGGAAATCCTTGAAGACAGTGACTATTTATTTTGTTTTATCCTATATACTCAATATGTGTTGTGATTAAAATATGCCAAAACACAGTCAGTGTTTCTACTGAAGAAAATTTAAGCCAGCAATGCTAATTATGGAATAATAATGTCATATTGAGCACTAAACTTTTTAATAGGAATATATGCTAGAAGCAGAAAATATTTAAGAGGTTTGAATTTTTCACTCATTTGTAACAAGGACTTAAAATGCATATGCCTACAAATGTATAGAAATACTTCCTGTTTACCTTACAGCTGTAGTTGGTAAACTGAGGCCAGCTGGCCAAATCTGACCTACCACTTATTTTTGTATAGCCCAGCACCAGTAAATTTTGCAGTTTTAACAGCTGAAAAATCACATATGAATAATAATTTGTGACATAAGAAAATTATATGAAGTTCACAATTTTATTGGGACACAGCCATGCTCATTTCCTTATGTAATGTCTATGGCTATCTCCATGTTTCTCTGGCAAAACTGAGTAGGTCATCCATCAGAGACCATGAAGACCACACAGCCTAAAATAGTTACTATCCTTTCACAGAAAAAGTTTCCTGACCCCAACTTTAGAGAAATATAAATTATAAGCCATAATTTTCAAAGAACTTCTATAAAAATGTACATTATTTTGGGGTCAACTGTATTTTGACCCTAACATTATTCAAGACTGACAATTAGGACAACTAGAAATCTCATCTGGAAGTACGAATTTTGGAAGAAGTATCATTTTGCGTGGTATGCAAAAGACAGGGTTTTAGTATTAAGAATTTAGGAATTTTGTTGTTTGACTTTAGGGGAGAAAGGGAAAAGGTTGAGTGAGTGGTACAGGAGCTGTTGACAAATCAGGCTGCAAGACTGAGTAATGGACACAGAGCCTCTAACCTCCATCTCAAGCTTCCTTCAAGAGTCCAGATTGAAAATCAGGACTATAATTAAATGAGGTAAATTTGTTTTGTTTTGGGGCAAAGATAGGGTACCAGAAGTATTACACAGACTTGTCTTCTAACAACTATATTTTGAGCTACCTTGGAAAAATATATTTTGCTGTGTCCTCCAGAGCTAAATAAGAGGGTAGAACTGACAGAGGGGATTAAGTGATAGGTAAACTATTTAAGAACTCTCTAATGATGTGCCTATTTAGATGATATCACCTTCCAGAGTGAATATGTGATTCTCTTATCCCTCATATGTGAAATTTCTGGCTTTAGCTGAGTTTTAAAGTAAGAAATTCCAAGTGCTATACCGTGGAATTTAAGGGGATTTTAAGGGACTGGAAAGATGAAAGAATCTGTTGTGACTAAAATACCTTTCTGTTATTCAAATCAGGCACCAAATCTGTAAAAGTCAAGTTCAAGGAAGTCCATTTTCACCACCATTGATTTTCACTGAAGGTAGACTGTTTTTACCTCATTGATTTTGATGTTGATTGAGTCATGTTCATCTGGTTGGTCAGTATTTGGGAGCTTGTTCATTTTTGATGGGTTAATTTGCCTAGGATCACTGATCAGTTACCTTCGTCTAGAGCTACTCTTATTCAACGTTTTCTCAGGCCACATATTAAGAAACTTAAAGAGCTATTTAATCAAATGGAATTCAGTTCTAAAGAATTTACCTAACTCCAAATAATTAATAGTTTACCATTAATTACAAAATTTGGATCACATATTATTTTTTAACCAGATGACATTGCAAGGCCATATAAAACATACATATATGTTATTCATATCATAATTCATTTAAAAAATGGACACTTTACTGGGAAGAATGACTTCTACAGAAATATAATTTACACAACAAAACTGTAACTGACCATTAATGCTTGAAAATGGAAAGCAACTTCTGCAACCAAATAGGACTAACAACATTTAAATAAATCTCCAAACTTGAAACTCATGATTCTGTTATTGTTCAATTATTATCATTCATAAACTACCTTCTCTACCTACTGCATATACAACCCATGAAACAGAACCTTTCTGTCTAAACTAAATCTTCTATCTGT
Organism: Hyperoodon ampullatus; assembly: GCF_949752795.1. Lineage (NCBI taxonomy): Eukaryota > Metazoa > Chordata > Mammalia > Artiodactyla > Ziphiidae > Hyperoodon > Hyperoodon ampullatus. The sequence goes on from NC_136922.1 coordinate 45,849,518, forward strand.
GAATATTAATATGCAATTCACAGGAGAGCATCTGGCTTATATCTGAGATAATAATTATCTTTTTGTGACACATTTATGCATTTTCCTTTCATTAATTTTTATCTTGAAAGTTTTCATTGTTCTGGTAATCTAGTTTTAGAACAAACACCTGCTTTTTACAACTCTTAGCTGAATCCTTCATGATTTTATGCTTAAAACGTCTGACAATTCTATATAAGATTTTTGAGCCTTTGTTATTCCAGCTGAAACTATCCCATCTATCTTCCCTTTGTTTCCAACCTTTCATAAAAATATAAATTTGTAAGTGATTTGGAATGAATGGTGAATCAAAATTTGCTTTTTTCTATATCAGCAATCTCCTCCAATTAGCTTGTCCCATAAAGTACAAATGATTTAGATTCCTTATAGAAATATTTCTAAAATCTCTATTAGTTCATGACATTTTCCATTGAAATCTTCAACATTGCTGCCATTTCTGCTATAAGCAAGCAACTCATAACACTGGAAAAACATTATTATCATTATCATCATCATTTTAGTTTACCATCTACTTTGTATGTCAAGTAAAATCTAAAATGTGAAACTAAATTTTAGTCATAAAAATTATATATTGATCAGTATACTCCTGAGAACCTAACTAGTCTGTTACCTATCATTAGATGTCCAGAGAGACATCTTCACGTTACCAGAACACTCAGAACTTCAATTATTTCCATACCATCCTTATGTTAGCAAAATTTCTGTTATATTACTTCCTTTACTTACTGAAAAGATTTATGTAAACATCTTCTATGTATATATGTAGACTACTGAGAAGTCCTGGGAAAGGCAGTATCATTAATTTTAGGCAGCTTACAATTCTTTTATGTAGAAAAACATATGCAAATAGAAAAAAACAATGTATTATAATTATAACTAATATCACATGGCTACATAAATTAATTACCAGATAAGAATTTTAGGCTATTAATATTATTGGTTAGGAGGTTAATTAATGTAGTGTGATGATACATACCATAATAAGAACTTCAGATTTCACTCTAACTGAATTGAGAAAACTATTGAAAGATTTTAAGCAGCTAGGTGCCATGGCTTGACTTGCTATTAAAAAAAAAATCACTGTTATTTCAATTAAGGCAACTGCATCATTCCAGATTCTCTGTTCAAAAATTGAGAACCATTTTAGACTTCTATCAAACCCCACATCCAATCTTTCAGGAAACTCTGTTATTTCCTCTTAAAAAACATAGCGAGGACCAAACCATTCCTCATCACATCTTTTGTTACCATTCAGATTCTAACCACCAAAATCTCTTAACCTGAACTGTCTGAATATTCACCTAATTGGTCTCCTTACTTTTTGAAGATGTTATCCTTGAAATTTTATTTGATTGTTAGGTTCTGCTCTTCTAGTTCCCTTCAGAAGGATTGGTGATATTCAAATACTATGTTCCTACCACTGTCTTGGCCCAAAGAGAATGCATTCTTATATTTTATTCGTTCTTGTCTAATTAAGCTTTCATCTCCACTATTGGAATAGATCCTGGTCAAGGTAAACAGTTCTATTGCCAAATAAAATGCTGAACTCTTAGACCTCTTCTGATCTGGCCAACAGTGCATTCGACATGGCTGATCACCGCCTCCTTCCTAAAATACTTTCTTCAACTTGACTTGCAAGGTACCACATTACCTATTTAGGTCTATTTCCTTGCTTTATAGGCTGCCTCTTCTAAGACTGCTTTGCTTGTTCTTCTTTATTTTTCTGGGTTCTGAAAGTTTTTGAGCTCTGGAAATCAATTTGAGAGTTGGCGTTTTCTTAGCCTACTACTTCCCAAAGTAAACACATCCAATCTTATGGCTTTAAATAGCTTTATTTTTCTGACAACGCTAAATCTTCAGCTTTAGTTTTACCCCTTAATCTGACTATTTTATACCCAATTAACTACTTCCAAAAAGACCTCCTGATCTTCTGTCAACAAATCAGCTCCCACAGTCTACCACATCTCAGTAAATATCATCTCCATTCTTGCACTTATTCATGCAGATTAAAGGTCATCCTTGACGACTATTTATTTTTCTTCCCACTCAACATACATTCCGTTAACATATTTTTCTCATTCTATATCCTTATTATAGCCAAAATTTGATCATTTCTCACCACCTGCATGTCCAACCCAACCCCTGGGTAAAATTTAAGATACTTTTGTACTCTAGAGTACCCCATCAGTGTAAATATAATGGTTCCTTTATAAGTTAAGCTATGTAATACCACTCTTCTGCTTAAAACACTCCAGTATTTTTTTAGTTTACTCAGTGAAAAACTCAAAGACTTAACATGAATTATACATCCCTAGATGAACTGGCTCCCACCTGCCTCCTTGACTTCATTTTCTACCACATGTTCTCTCACTCATTATGTTTCAGCCATATTGTCCTCCTAGTGTCCTTAGATGTGGCAAATATGCTTCCATTTCTAGATCTCTGTACTTGTACTACCGTCACCTTTTAGAACATTCTTCCCCCCTAAAGTCTTCACAGCTTACTCTCCTACTTCCTTCAGGCTTCTACTAAAATGTTAACATAAAGAGGTCTTCACTGGAAACTATAAAAATGAATACTACCCCTAATCTGGAACTCTTTAATATCCCTGACCCTGCCTTAATTTTTTTTTTTTCAATCCTTAGCACCAGTTAAATGTCAGACATTGGTGTTTCTTTTCTTACTCCTCAATTAATGTGTATGATCTATTGAGACTGGTGCTTTTCTGTTTTGCCTGGTACAATATTCCCATTGCCTAGAACATATCCTACCCAATGGTAGATGTTTAATAAACATTTGTTGATGAATATATCTCAACACTTATATAATATTTAATAAATCCTATCTTTTTGACAGATTTTATTCAGGTCTAGTTTTAGTAAAATATTAAGCCATCACTGACTTTTCTAACTCAAGTAGAGATAGGAAGGGACAGGGGCACCACCTCTACATTCTCCAAATTCCCCTAAGAGGAGATAAAGAATTGAGATCAACTAACACAAGACAAATACTCTATCTATCTATCTATCTATCTATCTAAAGGAGAAAGACCACTTCCATGTCATGGCAAAGGTTTCATAACATTATGCAGCATTCATCTTCTGTTTCTACTCAGATAAATCATCTGACAGTGTTGTATTTCAAATGCAACTTTATTTTGCAACAGCATAGATTTACTGGTGGGAAAATTCTGTTCCTCATAAATGATATATTACCTTAAAAGTATTTCCACAGTCCCTCTTTTAAAATGTTATTTCATTTTGTGTGTCTTCAAGTGGGAGTTTAGAAACATAAAATCCAACATAAATAGACACCAATAGCTTTTATTTATTTTGCTATAAAACTCATACAATTGGAGTTTGCACAATTATCGTTACAAGCTGTCAGCTTTCACAAGAGTTTACTCTTATGGTTTTAGGGAAGCAATGGTTTTATGTTGAATGGTTTCATAAACATTATATATATATATATATATATATATATATATATACACACACACACACACACACACACACACACATATGTGTAAACATTTACAAAATATATGTAGAAGAGCAATAAATCATACTCTTGAAATAATAAGTATAATCTTGAGGGTCTTTCATATATTCATGATAATTGGGAATCTGAGTTTGGGTTTTGAATCTTTCTCATTGAAATTTAGTCATTTATTTTAATATAATAGATTCTACACTTAGTATGATTTTTATGTATTCACATTATCTATGAAGTAGAGAGAATCGTTTGAATCCTTTAAATAACTAGTAACTATCTGGTGGCTTAAGCAGAGAATAATTATTTTGAATTGTAAAAATCTAAGCTTCTATCAGTTTGTTTGTTTAATTGGTTGAGGATTTCAAGAAGGTCTGATTAAACCCAAGTGGATTGCATGTATGGAGGAATTCTAACCTGAGGTCAGGAATACTTTGCCTGGATTCCTGTCTCACTGGGCAATAGGAGTAATAAGAAAACTTAGTGTTTATTTAATATTTGTTCATGATACAGAATTTACGATTTTCAATGTGGGATTCCATTGGAATTAACTTTTATTGAAACTATGGTTTCTTAAATAATCTGCATAAAATCTGAACTAATTCTCAGAGAAACCTTGCAAGGCAGTTAAGTATTACTGTCTCATTTAAGATGAGAAGACACAGAGCTTAAGAAATATGTTCAATACTGGTGAGCTCGTAAATGAGGAGCAAGGATTTTTTTTTTTAATCTATCTCAAAGTCCAGGGATCCTTAAGTTTAACAATGGAAATCATTACAGCATATCAGCTTGGATTTTGCATAGAGTCAGGTGGTGGGCAGAGAAACATCTTAAATGGTAACATATATCAAATACTGTAACAATTAAAGCAGGAAAAGAAATAGCACTTAGCTTTTACTCTGCCATTTGTTATTCCATCCTAAAGAACTTGGCACTGTCAGGTGTGCATGCTCTTTACTGAAAAAAATCCAGAGTGACCCTACATATACACAGTACACATTCTGTGTATCCATACATGGTGACCCTAGCAAACCTTGATGAATCAGTCTTATTTAGATTTCTTTATAATCAATATTTTTCAGCATCCTCCTATCAGTGACTAAGGTGTTTCCATTGTCAAAATGCACACACACATGCAAAGCCTTAGGAAGACATTTGAAATATTTTCCTAGCAGTTTGGGGAAGGTGTTGTATCACAGCTGTGGACCCTCAGCCTCACCCTTGGTGGGACATTGACTCACTCATCTGTATTTCCAATATCTTGTTTAACTGAAAAAGCACTGACTTGATATATCATTTGGTAGAGAAGGATCTGCAATTAGTAAGTTTTATTTATACCTGGAAAATAACTTCCTTTCTTTCTGGAGGTTTTTACAAAGTTCAAATAAATGGTAACCAAATATAATATAATATAATATAGAGCACTTGTATTTATTTTTCTGTTTGGGTTTCTAATTAGCTTAAAACACCCAGAAGTGGGCATGCATATGGTGCCTGATCTCACCTTACTTAAAGAGACACTCATATTTCCCACTCCAGAAGCCAGAAGGAAAGCCTTTCCTCTGAATTTTTTCTTTTCTTTCCTTTCCCACTGGAAACTATTGCATCAATAACAGAAAGAGGAGAAAGGCCATTTTGACAGAGCTGCTGAGTTTACTTTCATAGTTCACATCCATGCCTTATTTTGTCTTTGTCATTAATTCAATATGGATGACTTGGCTGCATTTGAAGGGAAACCATCTTCAATCTCTGGATTAAATAAAAGAATAAATGTCAGGTACTCCTCCACAGGGCCATTATTTTCCCCTTGCAACTATCACCTGAATATCTCTCTCCTTCAAAACAATTTAATTTAGAAGTTCTCATAGACATTAAGTATCCTCCACCATGGACTCTGAGAGGCAGAAATGACTGTGGAAGGTCACTTGACTCCTTTTCATGTATTCATTCCATGTAAGAAAGTGGAGAATTTTCTCTACACCTTAGCCTTGTGCTAAAATTGTGTGGTTGTTTTACCTTCAGTGCAATCAGATGCTGTACTCTAATGATACACACCTGCATTTATTAAATATGAAAACTGGTGAAATACAAAATGATTTCCTGTTTTGCACAAGTAAGCAAGAATTACTATCAAAAGAAATGGATGTACTTAAAGAAGAAAAAAATGGTCAGGATGTTTGAATGAGCCTGAACATAAAACATTTTATGTGAATGTCTGTTTCTTTGTATTATTTCTGGCAATTTTCCCCTCAAGTCACAAAAAAGTAGCCAAGAACACAAAAGTGTTTGTTTTCTTTACCTAAAAAAATGGCACACATTCAGTGCTGTGTCATTTTTGTCATTATATGTTCAAAATATTAGTCTTCAGGAAATTACAAGAAAATTTTGAAAGCCTCTAAAAATTGGCTATTATTTATGATAATATAACAAAAGTTTAAAAATTGTAGTCACTAGATTGCCATTTGCTACTAGGTAGTTTTAGTCTAACAACTCAAGTCCTCTTTTGGTTAACACAAGAATTGTCTGATTAATACTGAATTAGACTATAAGTTCATCTGGGGCAGTAAGTAGATTACACATTCCTGAAAAGCAATATCTACGTTGTCAAGAACAATTCTGTCTGACTACTAGTAGACTTTGTGTTCAATCTCATATCAGAGGTAATTCTTAATTTATTTTACTTGCACCCCCAGTTTATTACTTATATACTCTCATTTCCACTGATATTGTTATATTCATCCACAGAGTTTATGGGGCTCTCATGGATCTGTCTTGAAAAATCTTAGCAAGACAATATATTCTAGCAATTAATTGGCTGTGTAGGTGTGTCTGCATACATTGTGTCTGTGTGTCTGTGTGTGTCTGAGAGAGAAAGAAAGGAAGATGGAGAAAGAGTGTGTGCATAGTCAGAGTTTTTAATTCATCAGAATTTTTAAATATGCTGTCAAGTTAATTCTTAAATCTGGGAAATTTAACATTTGAAGATTAAATTGATTTACTACTGATAATATTTCCATTGTCTTGTTTTATTTTCTTTGCTATTACAGATGTATTTTTAAAAGATTTGATATTTCTACCAATGATTTCCACAAGCATAATGTTATTGCTCATTTTGCAAAAAGACCCAACCTGCTGTGTTACAATAGCACCACATGGTGACCAACTCCTTCTCATGAACAACCCCACGCCTTGCAGGCTTTTGAATGTGAGCCAAGTTCTAGGTCAATGATCTCCTGTTGCTTTATTCTGATCTTGCTTGTACGATTCCATTTCTGACTGGGCAAGTTTCATTCAACAACAACAACAAAGTCCTTGCCTAGAGGATTTAACACAGATGAACCTAGTTGTATGTGTCTTTTTTAAAAGAGCTATCAAACTGTTGATCTACTGTCATTTAGAGTCTGATTTTCACATTAGCTTAGAGCGGCTTATGTTATAGTTATACCAGTGGAGTCTCATGTATGTTGAAAATTCATAATTTAAAAGCTCGATGATATAAATGCATTTAAATAGATAATATGCTCCAAGTTTTTAATGTACTCACATAGGGCAGAAAAGTGGAAATGATAATGTAAAAGACCACTAGATAAAATATCAGAAATGAAATATATTTGGAAGCATAAGACCAGAGTAAGAATAACATATGCAGCAAAGAAAAGTAGACATGTTAAAGTAAAATTAGAATTGTGCCTTCTGGTCATTATGTCAAAATCATTACAAAGACTGTGAATATTTATTTCAACTGGATCTATACAAGTTGACTATTTTGAAAATTTGCTCCTATGTAAGATTTTTCTTATTTTCTATATGGAAACAGAGAATATGATAAGATTGGTAAGATGTTTTTTGTCTGTATATAGGACAGTAAACTTGAGAAAAAACAAAACAAAAAACAAATGAAACACCAAAAAACCCTTGGTGATGAAGGTAACTTATTTGGGTACCCAGTTTTCAGAATTATTTATTTCCTATCAAGATATTAAATGACTCCTTCATTGATGTTTCATATACAAATTTTAAAAGTACCTTTAGTTCAACTAAAAATAAATGCTAAAAAGTTTTAGATAAGCTGCTTATTTTCATAAACTACAAAGAATATAGATAATGAAAATGGAAACATATTTTATATAGAAGGACATACTGATAACACTGATCAAAATTATTCCTTATAAAAACCACTTGGTACAGATATTATTTCAAAAGCATCTACATAATTAGAAATGGCTGAAAACGTACTCATTTATTGTAAAGTGTACGTTGAAATCAACACATGTGAGTCCTCTAGCAACAAAGATCAAAATTTGACTTTGGGGAAAATGGGGTCTCTGAGGACAGTATTTACGAAGATGGGTCATGATAAAGATCCAGGACATTGCTGATTTTTTGCTTTATTTTTCATGCAACAATATGAATAGCAGTGATAACAACTGACAGCTGCAGAGTGCTTTATTATTTACTAAGTGCATCACATTCAATGTCACATCTGACTATGTCAAATACTTTTAGATATATCATCTTGTCTATCCCCATTTTTAAAATGAGGAAAAGGAGGCCCATATAGCCAGTAGCTTACTGACAGCAAGGCATTCCAATAGTATGCCCCATGCTCTTTGTAGATACTACTGTATATCCTGTATCATATTCCCTTTTTGCTGATAAACACTATCATAGTTATTTTTCCAAGTTTAAAATATTTCAGATGGTAATACTGAGCAAAGTGAAAAGAAGACAGTGACAGCAATTAAGTGGAGTATATATTGTCAAGCATATTTTTTACAAAAGATTTTTTAAAAAGCAAGGTAACTATTTTTATATAATGTATTCTGTGATAACTAAAAAAGTTAAAATAGAGTAGGTTGCTACTAAAATTTGGAAGATAGGTGGCTGATTATTTAATTTATTCCAATTTTCAGAATAGACAAATACTTTATGTTTTGGGGGTATTATAGTAACAATTGTAAAATTGGGGCAAACAAAATCATTCAAAACATTAAATGTGTCTTTTTAATATCTATACCTCTTATGTACTGATTGCTACTGATAATTTTTTTCATTAAAATTTGAAAGAGAAAACAGAACACTGTCATACATTTTAATCAGGAGTAGTTTGGGAGTTTTCAAAGACTAAGAAAAGTGCCAGGAATCCACTTTGGCAATCATTTCCCAATGTGAGAGGATTAGTGAAGAATAGAATAGCTGAACTACATCAAGAGTGAATTTGCAGTTGATGATATCCTTGCAGTCCTGTCCTATTTTAGAAGACTTTTGTAGCTGAAAAGCAAATTTGGAAATCTTCTCAAAGTTAGAACATTTAAATCTAAAACCTATTCAAAGACTACAACATATTTTACTAAATTGTGACGAAAATTCCATTCTGAACTTAATTTGTTCAAACTTGGATTTTAAAATTAAAAGGAAAATATGGTCAAAATTTAAAAAGTAAAAAAAAAGAAGAAAAATGTATTACCAACTACTCTTCAATCCTGTATTTCTATTAACCTTAAAACTATCTCTTTCCATATAAGCAATGAACCAAGCCAAATATTTCAGAGCCTCTCTGTTGAGGCTATGAGTGATGAACATTAAGAGTAATAGCATTCAGAGATGGTTCCCAGATTTCATTACAAACTGTCCAAATTTTCAAGATATCTTTCTTCTCTTGGTCTTCAATCTAGGTATACAAATATAATGAACACTAATCTCAAAATTTAAAAGAAAAACTATTTCACAATCACTTTAAACTTATGGTTTTATAGCAAGAATTCAAGGAGGCAGAAAGTTCAGAGATTAGATGGGCGGGTTACTTAATACTTCTGGGCCATAATTTCCTTAACTGTAATAAAGGAACAAATGAAAACATCTATGCCAAAGAAATTCATCTTTCCTTCCTTCTTTCCTTCCTTCCTTCTTTCCTTCCCCCTCTCTCCCTCTCTCTCTGCCTCCCTCTCTTTTTCCTTTCTGACCTATTTTATCATTTTCTTTTCTTAGTGATTCATGTGATAATATATATGAAAGAGTTTACTATAATGCATGTAAACAATATGATGTGTTCATGAAATTGCTGTCAATTCTACATATGATTAAAAATGAACCAATTTTCAGACCATTTCATTGGGTTACTGTCTTAATGAATTTTGTATATAAAGGTCTATATCAAACACATATTTTGCAAGTATTTTCTTCCAGTCTAAGGTTTGTCTTTTCATTTCTTTAACCCTGCCTTTAAGACTAAAATCAGTGTTGTATAGATAAATGTCTCATTCTCAGCTACATGGACATGGCATTCATTTTTTTTTTTTTTTTTGTAGCCTATATTGTTGTCTCTGGAATAAATACTGCCACCGTGGCCAACTGCAAGCTACTGGGATAAAAATTGCCTCACAATACTCCTAAAATTTGATGGTTCTTACAAGCCTATATAAACTGGCTCTAGCACACCACTACCTAAAATCCACAATTAAGTAATTAATACTGAACCTAGCAATATTTTAATATTTTAGAAGGTAATGTGATGTCTTTTGATTCAGATTTTTAAAATAGGCTACTTAAATAACCAAGAATGAATTAAATATTTTTGAGCATATTTTACAAATGAAAGCAGATTCAATTATTTGAATATTCTTCCTTCAGGCAATAATATAATCAGAAGTGTTTCAAACTTTGGTTGTCACCAAACTTTTAGAAATTGTGATCCAGTTTCAAGAGCAATGAACTAGAGCACATACATCAGTGAATGTCAGTATATTCAGAAGTGTGCAACCATCCCAACTATCTAAATTTAGAACAGCATCATCACTCGAAAATAAATCCCAAATATATTATCAGTCATTATTCATTTCATTGCCTCCAAGCCCTGGCATCTAATAACCTACTTTGCATCACTGGAATTGCCTACTCTAGACATTTCATATAAGTTGAATCATATAGTATGTGACTACTTTCTTTCACTTTGCATAATGTTTCAATGTTCATAAACGTTGTTGCATGCATCCATATTCCATTCCTTTTTATTGCCAAAAATGTTCCATTGTATGGAAAGAGACATATTGTTTATCAAAAAAAAGGTCCATTAACTCATTAGTTAATGGACAAATGTGTTGTTTTCACCTTTTGGTGACCGTAAATAGTACTGTTATGAAAATGCAGGTATAAATTTTTGTTTGAATACTTGTTTTCAATTATTTTTGGTATATACTAAGGAGCAGAATAGCTTCATTATATGGTAACTCTATGATTAACTTCTTGAAAATGACAAACAGTAATCCAAAGTGGCTGTATTATTCAACAATCCTACTATCAGTGTATAAAGATTCAATTTTCTCCATAGTGGCTGTATCAATTTACATTCCCAACAACAGTGCAAGAGGGTTCCCTTTTTTTCACACCCTCTCCAGCATTTATTGTTTGTAGATTTTCTGATGATGGCCATTCTGACCAGTGTGAGGTGATACCTCATTGTAGTTTTCATTTGCATTTCCCTAATGATTAGTGATGTTGAGCATCCCTTCATGTGTTTGTTGGCAATCTGTATGTCTTCTTTGGAGAAATGTCTATTTAGGTCTTCTGCCCATTTTTGGATTGGGTTGTTTATTTTTTTGATATTGAGCTGCATTAGCTGCTTGCATATTTTAGAGATTAATCCTTTGTTAGTTCCTTCATTTGCAAATATTTTCTCCCATTGTGAGGGTTGTCTTTTCATCTTGTTTATAGTTTCCTTTGCTGTGCAGAAGCTTTTAAGTTTCATTAGGTCCCACTTATTTTTTTTTTTCCATTTCTCTAGGAGGTAGGTCAAAAAGGATCTTGCTGTGGTTTATGTCATAGAGAGGTCTGCCTACGTTTTCCTCTAAGAGTTTTATAACGTCTGGCCTCACATTTAGGTCTTTAATCCCTTTTGAGATTCTTTTTCTGTATGGTGTTAGGAAGTGTTCTAATTTCATTCTTTTACATGTAGCTGTCCAGTTTTCCCAGCACCACTTATTGAAGAGGCTCTCTCTTACCCACTGTATACTCTTGCCTCCTTTATCAAAGATAAGGTGACCATACGTGCGTGGGTTTATCTATGGGCTTTCTGTCCTGTTCCATTGATCTATATTCCTGTTTTTTTGTGTCAGTACCATACTGTCTTGATTACTGTAGCTTTGTAGTACAGTTTGAAGTCAGGGAGCCTGATTCCTCCGGCTCCGTTTTTCTTTCTCAAGATTGCTTTGGCTCCTCGGTGTCTTTTGAGTTCCATACAAATTCTGAAGTTGTTTGTTCTATATCTGTGAAAAAAATGCCATTGGCAATTTGATAGGGATTGCATTGAATCTGTAGATTGTTTTGAGTAGTATAGTCATTTTCACAATGTTGATTCTTCCAATCCAAGAACATGGTAAATCTCTCCATCTGTTTGTATCATCTTTAATTTCTTTCATCAGTGTCTTACAGTTTTCTGCACACAGGCCTTTTGTCTCCTTAGGTAGGTTTATCCCTAGGTATGTTATTCTTTTTGTTGCAGTGGTAAATGGGAGTGTTTCCTTAATTTCTCTTTCAAATTTTTCATCAATAGTTTTAGGAATGCAAGAGATTCCTGTGCATTACTTTTGTATCCTGCTACTTTGCCAAATTCATTGATTAGCTCTAGTAGTTTTCTGGTAGCATCTTTAGAATTCTCTAGATATACTGTCATGTCACCTGCAAACAGTGACAGTTTTACTTCTTTTCCAATTGGATTCCTTTTATTTCTTTTTCTTCTCTGATTGCTGTGGCTAAAGCTTCCAAAATCATGTTGAAAAATATTGGTGAGAGTGGGCAACCTTGTCTTGTTCCTGATCTTAGAGGAAATAAGGTTTCAGCTTTTCACCATTGAGAATGATGTTTGCTGTGGGTCTGTCATATATGGCCTTTATTATGTTGAGGTATGTTCCCTACTATGCCTACTTTCTGGAGAGTTTTTATCATAAATGGGTGCTGAATTTTGTCAAATGCTTTATCTGCTTCTATCGAGATGATCATATGGTTTTTATCCTTCAGTTTGTTAATATGGTATATCACATTGATTGATTTGCGTGTATTGAAGAATCCTTGCATTCCTGGGATAAACCCAACTTGATCATGGTGTATGATCCTTTTAATGTGCTGTTGGATTCTGTTAGCTAGTATTTTCTTGAGTAATTTTGCATCTACGTTCATCAGTGATATTGGCCTGTAGTTTTCTTTCTTTGTGACTTCTTTGTCTGGTTTTGGTATCAGGGTGATGGTGGCCTTGTAAAATGAGTTTGCTCACAACCAATACTGTGAAGCTGCCAGTTTTCAAGGATACATGTTGCTAGAAAGAGGGTTATGGGAATAGGGCAAGTTAAAACACTATAAAGCTCACTGTTCTTTTCAATATTCAGGTGTGTTCCTTGAATAAACACTTCTTGGACATTTGTAAGCCTTCGGCTAATTTTCTGAATTCTAAAAAAGTTGATTTTGACATATATGTCAGCGATCATGTTGTCTTAATAGAACAACAGACTTTGGAAGTCCTTACTCTATCATTCTGAAAGTGCTTCTCTACATTAATGTTTTTGGTTGCTATTCTAATTTTTAATTTTCCACTTTATTAAATAAATGAGATCTTATATAAAAAAAACCCCACAAAATTTGTTCCTCTGTAAAAATTAGAGTATAGGAGCCTAAAGATTCAGAAACACACATTACCTGCTAGTGATAAACGCCACTTTCAGAGTCCTTAGTACTACTATAAGTATTTACGTTAGAAAAGTAAATTTTATTGTTGGCCATGTCCTGCGGCATGCAGTATCTTAGTTCCCAGACCAGGGATTAAACCCATGCCCCCTGCATTGGGAGTGCAGAGTCTTTACCAATGGACCGCCAGGGAAGTCCCTAATATAATTTTTATAATGCTTTCAGGTTAAATCTTCTACACATTATAAAAACAATTCATATAATAATACATGACCTTTATCAAAAAACAATGTATCATAGGCATTGTTCTAACTGTCATACTTCCAATACATTCAACAATATTTCATCCCAGACATGCAGACATTGCACATAGATGGTGTCTGCTCTCATGTAGCATACATTCTTGTGAGGATAATAAAATAAATAAGTATATATATGAGCAAGACATACTAGAATATATCAATAATAAATAATATTTTGAAAAGGAACAAAAGTATCCTGAGATATCGAGTGGTGGAACAGGTACCAATTTAGAATGTTGTCAGGGACGATATCTTTGAATGAGTATCATTTGAAGTGAGATACGAAGAACAAGGTAGAGATAGATATGCATATATCACAGACAGAACTTTTTGCTCCAACAAAGCAGCAAATAAAAATTTCCTAAGCCAAAAGCAAGTCTGCCATATTCACAAAATAGAAAGATGGTCTTTCTGGCTGGTGCATAGTGAAAGAAAATAAGACTAGAAGTTAAGAGGGCAGAAAGATGGGTAATGACAAACCATGCAGGGTAATAAAAAGTAATTTTATTTTTATTTTAGATACAATAGGAAAACACAGGAGAATTTTAATCAGGGGAGTGATCTTACCTGATTTACTTTTTGTATAGGTGGTCCTGGCTGCTTTGTAGTAAAGAGAGTAAAGGAATTTGAAAATGGAAAAGGGAGTCAAGCTAGAAGGCTACTGCAATATCCAGTATAACCAATTTCTCTCTGATGGTTGTAGTAATGAAGAAACTGGGTGTATTGGATAGAACAAAAGGATAAAATGTGGATGCAAAACAGATAGAACTTTTTGACATATTGAATGGTGAGAAGAGGAAAGCATCCAATGTGATTTATAGATTTTCACCTGAGCAGCTAAATTTATACTGTTGGCAGTTTTAGAAACATGATAAATAGAGTAAGAATTGGTTTGGCAGGTAAAAATCAAGTTTTCTGTTTTGGCCATATTAAATTTGAGGTACCTAATGTAGTACTGGCTACTTATCTTGTAGATTTCAGTGTAAAAGAAAATGTGGGGCCCTTGCTCATAAATTACAAACCTCAAAATGGTGACCATGGAGCATCCAAGTAGGTAGCCTACCTAAGTACAAGGCTCTGTATAACTGCACATCTAAGATAAATCCATTCCTGCCTTTAGAGAGTCAAGAAGATACTCCCATCAGGCAGTTAGTTGTATGTATAAGCTTTAGCTATGCAGGATCTACTGGGGAAAGCCAGTAAATTCAAGGTGACCTACTTGAAGGTAGAGGTAAAATATTGAGGTTATCGACCTGTAACACTGCTGAAGTTTAAGTGTAAGGATGAAGGAAAATTTTGGAAAGGTGAGAGCTTTTTTTATAGGAGTAGGAATATTTTATCCAACGTAATTGGAGGGAAGGGAAAAAGTGAACAAGGATATTGTGAGATTGATAGATTTGAAAATGGAAAGTTGAGGGAGTTTATATAATAATACCTCTCTTTCTGGAGGAAAAATGAAAATCAATTCATTGGCTGAAAGTGTATGTGTGCTCAAGTGTATTTGTATGTGTGAGTGGTGTGTGTGTGAATCAGGTGGATAGAGATTTAATGACCTAGAAGGTGTGAAATGATCATTTTGGGGGGTGAAAGTGCAAACCAGAGAAATTTAATGGGCATTTAGGACACTGTTGGAAGTCTACTTGAGATGTATGGCAATTATCTTTAAATGAGACCAGCCAACACACTTGTAAGTTTTTGTTTAGCTTATTGCAGCTGTACAAGTGCAGACATCAAGTAATAAATCTGGGGGTATAAGAAACGAAGATCAGGGTAAGGGTTTTGAGCCTGATGCAAGGAAGTGTTCATTGTGAAAGATCACAGAAATATAGCTGAATATGCAGTGAGAGTAGTGGTAATGATTAATGAAAATACAATCACTTTAGTGATGTGGAAAGAATATGGTAAGGGTAAAGAATTTGGGGGTTAGAGGTTTCTAAAGGAGGAGGAGGTAGAAACAATTTGGAAATGGCATTGTAGACAAGGAAGAAAAACGTATCACCGCATTGCCATGACTTAATGACAGATGGTGCAATCGAGAAGGCTCATTGGAAAGGTTTGAAAGGACACAGAGGAGGACCTGAAAATTGGGTCTAGTTAGTGTATGTTCAGAGCCCCAAGGTCTTGATGATGATGATGATGATGATGATGATTAATCTAGGAGGCTGGGAATTCTGGTGGTATCTGTCATAAACAGAAATATGACATAGGGAATAACTTCTTGGATCTATTATAGGGATACTGGGTGTCAGTTAAAACCAAGTCTTGGAGTGACTGGTAACAGACATCTCTTGAAGTATGCAGTGAAAGCCAAGGCAATGACTAAATCACAGCACTACTTTACTAGATTGACCTGCGATGCTTAAACAGGTAAAAGAGGCATGGGACACAAGAATCTCTGCAGGCCTGTAGCTTTAAATCTATGCTATCATTTAAACATTCATACAGCTTTATGAGGTAAATGCTTAACCATTCCTTTTTTACAGAAAAAGAAACTGTGGCTTAAAATAATTAGAAAATCTTGCCCCAAAGTACTCAAAAATTGGTGGCAACATTTACCACCAATTGACCTCATGCTTTTGACTCTGGAAACTTTAACCATCATACAAACTGTCTCTCTTCTGATCTCACCCTTGACCTGCACTATAATACTGGTAAGAAGATAAAGTACATTTGACTATTATGCCCCATTTTCCAGACAGGAAAACTGACTCAGTTTAGTACACATGAATTTCCTAGACATACAGCTAATAAGTGACCCAGACAGGACTTGAACACCTTGCCCAGACCTGTAAAATGGGACTTTAAGATTCTAAGTAAACAATACCTCATAAAAAGACCTCATATTAAAATGTGCTTGTTTTTCTGGATTTAATATAGTATATGAACTTAAATCTCTAATTCAAAGCAAGAAGTAGGAAACTGTCTACTTGTGGAATACTTTTGTCTCACAATATAATAAGGAGAAAGGGATTAAATGAAAAGCTCCCATAGATTTGAGAGGGTTCATCTGAGTGTAAAAGTACTGCAGTGACTGAATGTGTTTTATATATTGTAGCATTTTAAGATCTTGGGAGTATTACAAGTAAATGATTTAACTACTTTCAGCTGTCCTGTAAGTTGTTCATAATCACTGATTTTGCTTTTCAGACGAGCATAATAAAGTTCTCAATATAGCTCTTTCAATGGCAACAGCAGTGCTGACTCTTCAGTATGAGACGACTCAGTTACGCAGGATATCTTCACATCCAAGCGAAGCAAAAATTTTAAAAAAGAATGAAAGTCCATGCAGTGGCAGCCTGGTGTGTCTTTGGTTTCATTTTTGTTAGACAAAGGTGCTGAGTCTTTGAAAAATTTGATACTTTTAATCAAATTTTTCATGATATCTATGACTTCTGAATGCAGTAATTCTGGTAAAATGACTGTTTTTCAATTTGGCAATTTCTTTTTACAGGTCTGATTTACAAACCAACTCTGATATTATCTGATTATAATGCTGTGTGCCAACTGAAAAAATATTAACACTATCAACAGAACTTCACCAATGAACTAAGATACTCTTGTTTGTGAGAACATCTGTGTCGCATTTTGATTACTAAGTAACCTCTATTGGGAAACTAGAGAAGATAACAAGGCAATGTATAGTGACAGAAGGAATTGGGCCAAGAGTAGATCACCTGACGTGGTCAGTGAACATCTGTTTGACCTTAGTGAACTTTTCCCACCTTTCAGGGTTTAGCTTTTTTTTTTTTTTTTTGCGGTACGCGGGCCTCTCACTGTTGTGGCCTCTCCCGTTGCGGAGCACAGGCTGCGGACGCGCAGGCTCAGCGGCCATGGCTCACGGGCCTAGCCGCTCCGCGGCATGTGGGATCTTCCCAGACCGGGGCACGAACCCGCGTCCCCTGCATCGGCAGGCGGACTCTCAACCACTGCGCCACCAGGGAAGCCCCTAGGGTTTAGCTTTTAACATAGATCAAATAATTCCATTGTATAAATAGAAATGTGTTAAAGAAAGATATCATGAGAAGATTTTTAAAAAGCTTTTAATAAAAATATTTTGAAATAATGCTTTTATAAAATTCAAGTTTTTAAGTATCACATTATTTTGGGTTTTTTTTTTTTTTTGTATATTGCCTTTTCATTTTATTGATGGTTTCCTTTGCTGTGCAGAAGATTTTTAGTTTGATATAGTCTCACTTGCTTATTTTTGCTTTTGCTACCTTTGCTTCTGGTGTCAAATCCAAAAAATCATTGTCAACACCAATGTAAAGGAGCTTATTCCAGATGTTTTCTTCCAGGAATTTTATGATTTCAGGTCTTATGTTCAAGTCTTTAATCCATTTTGAGGGTTTTTGTTTGTTTGTTTTGTTTTGTTTGTATGGTGTAAGGTAAGTATCCAATTTCATTCTTTTGCATGTGGCTGCCATGTTTTTCTAACACCATTTATTGAAGAGACTATTCTTTCCCCATTGTATGTTCTTGGTTCTGTGTCTGTTTTTATGCCAATACCATACTATTTTGATTACTACAGCTTTGTAATATAGCTTGAAAATCAGGAAGTAAGATGACTGCAGCTTTGTTCTTCTTTCTCAAGATTGTTTTGGCTACTCAGGAGTCTTTTGTAGTTCCATACAAATTTTAGGATTGATCTATTTCTGTGAAAATGCCATTGGAATTTTTATAGGGAGTGCATTGAATCTGTAGATCATTTTGAATGTATGGACATCTACATTTTAACAACATTAATTATTGTGATTTATGAACAAGGGATATCTTTCCATTTATTTGTGTCTTCTTTAATTTCTTTCAATCATGCCTTACAATTTTCAGTGTGTAGGTCTTTCACCTCCTTGATTAAATTTATTTCTAGGTATTTTATTTTTTCTGATGCAATTGTAAATGGAATTGTTTTCTTATTTTCTCTTTCCGATAGTTTGCTGTTAGTGTATAGATACACACTGATTTTGTACATTGATTGTGTAGCCTGCAAATTTAATGAATCTGTAAGTTCTAGCAACTTTTTGGTGGAGTCTTTAAGGTTTTCTATATATAATACCACGTCATCTGCAAATAGAAGCAGTTTTACTTCTTCATTTCTAATTTGAATGCCTTTCATTTCTTTTTCTTTACTAATTGCTCTGGCTAGGACTTCCAGTATTATGTTGAATTAAAGTGACGAGTAGGCTTCTTGTCTTTTTCTTGAAAAAGAGGAAAACATTTCAGGTTTTACTCACTAAATATGATGTTAGCTGTGGACTTGTCATATATAGCCTTTGTTATGTTGAGGTATGCTCCCTCTATACACAGTGCGTTGAGAATTTTTATTATGAAGAGATTTGAATTTTGTCAAATGCCTTTTCTGCATTTATTGATAAGATCATAAGATTTTTATCTTTCATTTTGTTAATACGGTGTATCAGATTGATTGATTAGCAAATGTTGAACCGTCCTTGTATCCCAGGAATAAATCCATTTGACCATGGTGTATGATCCTTTCAATGTGCCATTGAATTTGCTTTGTTAAAATATTGTTGCAGATTTGCGCAGCTATATTCATCAAGGATATTGGCTTGTAATTTTCTTTTCTTTTCTTATAGTGTCCTTGTCTGGATTTGGTGTCAGAGTAATGTTGGCCTTGTAAAATGAATTTGGAAGTGTTTCCTCTGCTTCCATTTTTTGTAAGAGTTTGAAAAGAAAGTGTTAATTCTTTTTTAAATGTTTGGAAGAATTTACCAGTGAAGACATCTGTTCCTGGGTTTTTCTTTGTTGGGAGTTTTTTGATTACTAATTCAGTCTCTTTACTTGTAACTAGTCTCTTCTGATTTTCTACGTCTTCATGATGCAGCCTTAGTAGGTTGCATGTTTTTAGAAATTCATTTTTTACTACTAGGTTGTCCAATTTTTTGGTATATAATTGTCCATCATGGTCTTTTATGATCCTTTATATTTGTGCTATATAAGTCATAATATCTGCTCTTTCATTTCTGATTTATTTATTTTAGTCCTCTCTCTTCTTTTTCTTGGTAAGTCTAGCTAAAGTTTTGTCTCTTTTGTTTATCTTTTCAAAAGGCTAGTCTTTAGTTTTGTTGATCTTTTCTATTGTGTTTTTAGTCTATATTTAGTATATTTCTGCTCTGATCTTTGTTATTTCCTTTTTTTCTACTAACTTTGGATTAGTTTTTCCCAAATTTTTAATGTAAACCAAATTATACAAATCCCACCTTTAATTTCCATCCAAGTAATTTTTCCCGCTTTGCACAAATCTAAAATCCTTAACTTGGTCAAGAAGTTGCTGAATGACATGTCATCTGTCAACCTCAGATATAATCTATAGATTATATCTATTATAGATATAATCTCAGTCATATATTATGTTCTCTTTTTTTTTTGGTGTCCTTTTAGTTACTTGGCTATGTATATATTTTTCCACCTTCATGGTATTTATATATGTAATTTTCTTTGCACAGAATGCTCCATCTGAGCAACTCTTCATAAATTGTTTTTTTTTTTTTTTTCCGAGAGGGCTTTCTCTGATACTTCGATCCAAATTAGGCTCCCCAACAACAATCTCAACTTAACTTTCATAGCATTCTAAAAAATAAATGAGGGCTTCCCTGGTGGCGCAGTGGTTGAGAGTCCGCCTGCCGATGCAGGGGACACGGGTTCGTGCCCCGGTTTGGGAGGATCCCACGTGCCGCAGAGCGGCTGGCTCCGTGCGCCATGGCTGCTGAGCCTGCGCGTCCGGAGACTGTGCTCCGCAACGGGAGAGGCCACAGCAGTGAGAAGCCCGCGTACCACAAATAAATAAATAAATAAATAAATAAATAAATAAATAAATAAATGAATGAATGAATGAATGAATGAAATATCATTTATTACCTTTATGAGGAGATCCATCATGTTTGTTTTATTGACCTCTATATATCCATAATGTAGCACAGTACCTGGCTTATAGTGAGAAGACCATAAATATTTACTCAGTGGGTGGATATATTCATGTATTAAATATCTGCACTGAATGAAAAATTGAATTAATGGATCTATACTAGGTATAGTCTCTACTTTCAAAAAACTTAAAATGGTTTATATTGATAAAACATAATAACAAATATTGATATCTTAAATATTTAGAATGAGAATAAAATCTTATATATAAAATAGTTTTCAATGAAATGTGAGAGTCTTTGAAGATTCTAATATAATCAAAATTTTACTTCAGATATATCTGAACCTAGTGGCTCTAGTAGGTTAACCTATATCCAAAAAAGATCTTAATACAACTAATTGATTCATGAATACAAGGATTCTACTCACTACTTATATTTATTTATTAAAAAAATTTTTTTATTGAAGTATACTGGATTTACAATGTTGTATTAGTTTCAGGTGTACAGCAAAGTGATTCAGTTTTCTCTTATACATTATTATAAAATATTGAGTATAGTTCTCTGTGCTATATAGTATGTCCTTGTTGGTCACTACTTATATAAATCATTATGATTTCCAAAATTAAAGTCCACAAAAATTGGTCCACTGAATGAAATACTTTAAATGTGTGGAGAATGGTCTACCACCAAGTACTAACTTGCTCCTGAATGTATAACGTTTGCATCTTCCAGTATTATTTGAACCTTAAAGTATGTTTATTGGTTTGAAGTCAGTAAGTCATATGTAACATGGACAAAATTATTTACAAAAAATCTGATTCAAGTACTCTGTTATTATCAACAAATATTATAATCTCCTTGAAGCAGAAATAGCATCTTTTTTTTTTAATTACAGACTACTATTCCTAGCACTTAGTACAACAATCAAAAAAATACAATCTGTGTTGAGTTCTACTATGTATAAATTTTATGGCACTTAATTTCAATTATTTCTCCTGACATATACTGAAGAAGGTAATACTATAACATTCTTTTTACAGGTAAGAATACTGAAGCTAGAGAGATTAAATAACAATTCCAAGAACAGTACAGTGACTATTGTGAAGAGACCATAACACATGGTTTATTATTCAAAGGAAACAAAAGGAAAGAAAAAGTAGTGAAATCAGGAACTCCTGACTATTAATTCACTTTTAACCTTTCCACACTACTGAATTAATGTATGTTTCTGTATGGTGGTTATTATTATAAATTTAGGTCTAATATTATTATAGTTAAAACATATGCTGTCTTTAAAATAATGATAGTATAAAATGTTTGTATTTGTTTATATTAGAAAAATGCAAATTATACAAATAATACATTTATAGTGTTTTAAAGAAAATCTTCCAACTCCAACTTGCCGGACCACTGAAATGCATGTGGCAGTCTTACCTAGCAAACTTAGATAGACTAAGTACAATATTACATATATGATCATGCTTAATAATACATATAAGATATACCTCACTAAAGAAGCTCTATTATGAGAACTAGTCAAGAAAAATTACTCTCACATTATATCACAAAGATAATTTAAAAAATCAATTCTAAGACGTAACAGACTATTTTCTGATTCACTGTTATTACATCACAGCATATGAAAACAAAGCAGGATGTAGAGAATGTTTATTCTTGTTAACTAAATTAAGAAAAACAGTGATTGAATCTGATGGATTTAAGAATAAGATGCATCATGTTGGGTAGAATAAAGTTTTATTTGTTAAAATACTAATGTTTTGATAATATTTTTTGCTGTTTGAAAGAAAATGGACAGTTCTGTAAACACTGTCACATCAGCAGGAATTTAAAAAATATTTGCTTTAGAGATTATCTTGCTCACAAATGTGATGCATAATGGTTAACACAACAGAAAAAATACTGTCAAAATTTTGTGAAATTTGAAAAAAATCCATTGGACCAGGAATCAAGTGAATTTCATTTAAACACCAGATTTCATTAAATTGCCCTTGTAGTGCATTTTTTTTTAAAACTAGCAATAAGGATTTGCAGAAGTGCTAGCACATAATCTAAAACTTTTAACATATTATTTGAGTTGCCTATGTCCTTTCACAGTCCTCTCTCTGTCTCTCTCTCTCGCGCTTCATATAGAGATTCCACTAAAATCAAATGCAATGGATTATATACACTTTTTCTCTGTGGGCATCATCTGTTTAGTAAGCTAAATCATCTGAACTTATTTGGTGGACGTGTTTATGTGTGTGGTATGTGTTTTCTCTCTCTCTTCACCTCATCCTTACCCACTTTCCTTCCTCCCACTTTTCTTTCTTTCTTTTATTTTAGATGTTTCTAACTACAGAAAACTTTCAATTTTTGCCTTTAGGTTTCAGCCTCAGTACCCAGTAGTTAATCTAAGAGACAACACTTGAAGATAGCTTCTATTCACAACAGTGAGGAAATGTGGCCTTTCTCTTTATTAACTTGCTCACTGATAATATCATACTTATGTACAATACCAAATATCAGCATTTAAAAATAACTCAAAAGTCTGCATTCCATATTTTTTTCTAAGTTGATATTCAAAAATTTGATACATAGATTTTTATCTGCAGTGTCAGAATTGTGGGGTATACCATTTATCAAATGGAAAAAGTAAGGGAGTAGCACTCTGAGCTTTCTTGAGTCCCTTTTTATAGTTCTTGCATCGACTCACTGGTGACCTTCAGCAAATGGAGCTCAGTTGATCTGACTGTAAAACGAGGACAGGCTCACTGACCTGTCTTCCAGCGTTGTTATAAGACTCAATAAATCAGAGCCCACAAAAAGTTCTTTAAGGTTCTCAGATGAATTGTGCTACATCAGGGTGAAATGTCAGAGTAGAAAAACTGTTTGTACCTTTTATACGTCAGTTATTACCAAATGGGCACTACAAAACAGTATCACCTCACACCTTCATAAAATTATACTCAATTTCTGAAAGAATGCTTAGTTCAGCCAATTTACAATAGGATGTTTAACAGATTGTCTTAACCTCAGAAAACTATTCCTTATCTCAAGCATTCAATAAAACTATTTTTGCCTTGTTATCTCTGATAACTAACATAAATAAGTCATTTTAAAATTATGGATTAATAAATGCATTTTATGCATTTGCATATTATACTGTCTTTGCTTGCTTTACAGATATGCTATTTAGAGTTGATTAACAACTATAGAACCTTTGCCAACTCAATATATAAGAAGATGGTGGTATATTTTTAATCATCTATATCCAGAGTTGAAAATTAATTTTACTTTGATTTTTTTTTAAACATCTACTGATTAAACTTAAACAGCTAAACATCTTAGGCATTTAACTTCAATGTTGTGTCCTCCCCTATCAGAGCAAAATTGGGCATTTTCCTATACACAATAGAGGAAAAAAAGCAATTACTATCAATCAGTGACTAAGCAACAGATTGGAGTATTTAAAAAGACTCATTCATACACAGATTTGCAGCAGTGTTCAGCTCCTCTGATTAGATTCCATAGATTTCAAATTGTAGCTAATTAGGCTGTCATCGGTTCATTAATGGCTCTACTGATTCAGCACTCCCTCACCTGCATGCATATTAAAGCTCATTAGCTCCCTTGTCTAAAATACCACCTGCATTAATTGCGGCCAATGCACCAGGACTCTTCAGAAGGCTCTTCTGACAAGGATTCTACCTGCTTGGAGTGCCCCGTGCCCCTGGAAAGCTCTTCAGACGAGCTCACATATAAAGTTCATGGTGCTGCACACGTGGAGAGACTGCAGCTGTTGTAAGGGCAGTCAAGCCTGTTTTACGCTTAGCAGCAGGATATAAATAATTAGTGATGCCTCTGCTATAGGGCTTAACACAGGCCACTGTATTCCATTCTAAGTGTCTACTAAACCATGCCTCTCTACAAAATAAGCTCCCAAGTCATCTTTCTTTTGATTCTTTTTTTTTTTTTTTTTTTTTTTTGCGTTATGTGGGCCTCTCACTGTTGTGGCCTCTCCCGTTGCGGAGCACAGGCTCCGGACGCACAGGCCCAGCGGCCATGGCTCACGGGCCCAGCCGCTCCGCGGCATGTGGGATCTTCCCAGACCGGGGCACGAACCCGTGTCCCCTGCATCGGCAGGCGGACTCTCAACCACTGCGCCACCAGGGAAGCCCTCTTTTGATTCTTGATTCTTTAAGCAGCTTCCACGAAATGCTAAGAGTAAGCCAGAGGAGAAAGCTTAGTCTGTAGCTTTCTTTTACTACATGGTCACTGTCCCTTGTGAATGCAACATGAGTCACTGAGTAGGACATTTAAAACACTCTCAGTTCATAGCTGCCTCAATAAGTAACCAACATCAACTAATCAATTATATCCTCATGTGTTTTAAAATAGCTTTTGTATCTAAAGTCAAAATATTTATTTATTTTTTTAAAAAATATTTTTATTCCCTTACAGTGACATCTTTGTGGCAAAAGGATGTTGAATACAGAGTTACCATTAGAAATCCTCAAGAGAACTTCAACTACTCATGTTAAGAAAGGAGTCTTACTAAAGAAGAGCTGGCAGAAACGGTGGTGGTTATGAAGTTGGCTAGTGGTAAAACTAATTCTTACTTTCCAGCTCTTTTGCATTCTTTAACTTTCTCCTTAGTGCTAAATCTTTTAATAGTAGGCTGCTATCAACTGTTAGTTATGGTTCAGAAAGTATTTCTGTGTCTTCCAAATGTATTATTGTAGGGATCTTTTGATTTGGGAGTTTGAGTTGTGGATTCAAAGTGTCAAATTAGAAGAAATTCATGATGTCATGTGTACTGAAAACTATTTGTTCACACATTGTTTCCAGTTTTTGACAGTTTCAAGTGAGAGGGAATATCTGAACTCTGTTAATTCATCATAGAAAGAAAAAGACCACCAATAAACGATGTTTGAAAAAAATAAATGAATGAGAAATTAAGTACCTAATAATTTGAGTTCTTTTTTAAAAAATGACAAACTCATACAAAGTGAATAGCAGCTGGTTATTTTTTCTTAGCTTTTATATCAACAACACTGACTCTCCTTATAATAAAAGCAGCTGGTAGGTACAAACACAAATCATTTTTTAAATTTTGTTTTCTTCTCATAATATATAATGCTTTTAAGGCCAGATTTGTCAGTGACCACTGATTGAATAGAGATGGGATATTTACTACCTTCCTGTGTCAAAAGATAAGGGTAAGCCACATTAAGGAAGAAGTACCAAAAGCTTGTTCTGCAAATGCCCATTTTCACTCAAAATTTTTTTGATATATTTGTAATTTAAAATTTCTCTTAAGAACTTTAGGATTTTACAGATTTAAAAAAAATTTTAATCTATAAACAATGTTATTTCCCATAAGGCATATATGATATTGACAAAGGTTTATTATGAAAAGTAAAATAGACTTATTACCCTGTTATGACCTGTCTAGTGGAAAGTAGATGGAGAGAGGGAAAGGTCACTAAAGAATAGTTTTTCTTGAACTGTTACTACACATCCATTACTGTGTGTTTTCTAACCTTTTCCATCAACCAATATCTACTATAATCAGAAAAACATCACCTGTGCTGCCCAGGACATGTGCAGACAATAAAGCTCCAGTCAGCCAAAATATAAATGAATACAGTGAATCCAAGATATAGATGAACGATTTTTAAGACCTAGATTCTAGACTGACATTTCGGATGAGAGTTATAGCAGCTCATAACAATCTTTCAACAGGCAACAAATTACAATGCTCATAGATCTAGGAAAGCAACTATTGTCACTTCATTTCATGCTTTGCTGTCCTACCTGGAATAATACAAGGTGGTGTCTAACACCAGCATCACAAATATCTTTTCCAGAATTAGAGTACAAAACCTCTTTCAGTTTCCAAATTCAGGGACAAGTCACTGTTGCTTCACTGTTTGTGACTTATCTCACCACCTTTATTTCAATTAGAAACATTTAATGAGTACATACTCTGTGCCAGACACTGCCTTAGGTTCTGGAGATGATGCTGGAAGTAATATTATACTTGCATTATAAATTCATTATAATTTATATTAAAAAATAGTAATATAAATAACTACATTCATATTTATATATTATATAAAATGTTATATGCATATTATAATTATTACTAATTATGTTGTTAATATTTGACTGAACCGTATGAAACTGATTTGAAAAAAATGTAGTTTCATATACTTCAACCACATAAAAGGGCCAATAAGCACATGGCCTGAGGAGAAAAGCGATGTCTGACCATGCTTATCATATAGTTTGATGAGTATAATGAGAAATAATATTAAATATATGAATGCCACAAAGAAAAGAAAAGCATTAACTTTTTGGAGAATAGGATCAAGGAAGGCTCTATAGAAGCACAGGAGCTGAGTTTTTTATGGATAAATAGGAGTTCATGACAATGAGAGATACAAGACATATACAAGGCACAAGGTCATGACATCATAAGCTTTGTTCGGGTAAGTACACAAATTTGGTACTACAAAAATATAAGTAGGAAAGAGGCATGTAGGCAGGAGACAGATCTTTAAGACTTTTGAATACAATTTTGTGTTCATCAGTCTAGAACCCCATTCCCCAACCCAAAATATGTCTATGATGTGTAAAATACCCATGACAGATGTTTGCACTCTTCAAAGATTATTCAGGGAACCCAAGCCACAGGTACAAACAACCATTGATGACAGCTTCCTTTTTCCCCTTCCTGTTAATACTGATATGTCTACAATTTCAGTGGGATTTTTATATGTTATGATATCATTTTACTTTTCTACTTACTGACTGACTTTAATCTATGATTATATTGGACTCAAAATTGATAAATCAGAAGTAAGGAACTAATTTATTCATAGGAACAATGCTGCAAACAATGGCTAAAGTTTCTGAGTTGTGCCATAAAAAGTAATTAACCTATAATTATTCACTAATTGAATATGTATCTGTTGAGCATTTGCTGTGTTCAGACAGAGTTCTAGATTTGTCCCTAGAGTAGACTGTCAAATTATTTCCTGCCTAGGACAATAAACACTTGGAAACTCTAATGAACTAGCTTCTTCAGCAATACCAAAGGAAGGGCTTTCCTGACAGAGGGTTTTGGGCGGAGCACAAATATATTACACATTTTCATCTGTCACATGATCTGAAGAGAGAAAGTCTATGTAAATTAATATTAATACTATCTGCACCCAAAACTTATTATCCTTAGTACCAAGAAAATGTAACTTTGGAGACCATCCACAGTATTAACATAGTCAGATTTGGGATATTCTAAATATGTATATTAATATTTTTGAAGGAAAATGTGCTCCTACTAAAGAAGTATAAGTTAACTTTAGATCTTACTCTTGATGACGTAATGTATATAGTTAGTGATGAATAGTGTATAGTATTGATATAAAGGCAAACTGACAGCCAACTTTTAAGTATACGTGAAGATTTTCCTAGTTGCAAAAGTGTTATTATGGTCATCATTTACAATTTCTAACTGATACCACTATATACCAACTCATAAAAGAAACCTTTTACTTAAGTATGAATAGACATATGAAAGAGATTTACTTTCTGCTCTGCATCATACTTAATATTATTTCACAGGCAATTTTTTCCACTTACGGCATAGTGACACAATTGCAACTAAGTGCATGATTCATAACAAAGTATTTAACTATATATATAATCCACATATATTGTTATAAGTCAGAGAACGATTATTTCATAATCTATTCCATATAGTTATTGACACACTCAGATAAAAATAATGACTGCTATAGTATCTCACACATAATAAATTTTTATTAAATATCCACAGAATATACTAATGAATGAATCTGTGATAGTACTTCACAGGCAATAACACTGAATTTATAGCAGTTGGTAGTTGTATATTTAAGACACAGAAAAAACATGGTGGGTTTGAGCATGTTAACATTGGCTTCATTACCCAATCCACTTATTCTGCCCTGTTTTTCTTCAAAGCATTTGCCATCACCTGACATAAGGTATGTGTTCATCTGCATATTTTCAGTTTCAACCTACTTTATAAATGAATGAATATTCTATGAAAGCAGAGACTTTGCCATTTTCTATACTGCTGTAATCTCACCTGCCCAAACAGTTTCTGATATTGAGTAGCCATTAAACAAATTTGTTGAAGGAAAAATACATGAATGAGTTTTTAAACTCCCATACAACAGTTTGTACAATTCAATCAATGATAAATCATAAAACAGTAGCTCAGTCATGACAACAAAAACTGTGAAGCAAAACTGGACCTACATCCAAGACTTTCAAGTTCCACTCTTTATCGTATTATAAACTATTGATTCATAGGGATTGGATCAACTATTCTAACAACGGCCTTAAAACCAGAACCTTATTTTAAATGTGTACTGCATTAGGCTTCTACTTCATCACAATATAAAACCTACAACCTCTGCTCAGGATATATTCATATATTTTGAATTTCACCATTAGTGTCTATTGAGAAAAATACTGAAGTAGAAGTAGTTTCTAAAGATGTGGCCCTCTGTGCGAATGTGTGTTTGGCAGTTGAGAGGGATTTGGTTTTATGATTCTGATTAGCAGTAAGCTTCACTGAAATTTTATAATTGCTATTTAAAATGAGTGCTTATGTTAGATGAGACAATCCAGAATCCCAGATTTCACACCAGCAGCTATTAAGGTGAATCTGTCTTCCACTTATTAGACTGCCATTTATTTATCTCTTATTTATGTATAGTGATTACATAATGTTAAAATTATAATCTTATCAAAGAAAAATATTTTAATTCAGAACACTTTTTTTGCGGGTGTACCTTTCTTGAGATTTACTTTTTCTCAAGGACTAAAAGGATGTCACTGGCAATCAAAATTTTATTTGATATTTTGAAACTATAAGACAAAAAAAATCTACATAACCGTAAAGCCAAA
Organism: Hyperoodon ampullatus; assembly: GCF_949752795.1. Taxonomy (NCBI): domain Eukaryota; kingdom Metazoa; phylum Chordata; class Mammalia; order Artiodactyla; family Ziphiidae; genus Hyperoodon; species Hyperoodon ampullatus. The sequence continues at coordinate 45,878,871 of NC_136922.1, forward strand.
GTGATCCACCATATTTTCCATGTCTTCGTAAAATTCTGCTTAATAGTTTTAAAGTTGACACTCTGTAGGAAAATGAAGCTAAGCCATGGAATGAAAGCCATAGCTTCATGTGTAACATCAATCTCTTGTGTGATTTTTAATGCCATCAAAGTAGTTGTACCTTCTATAAGATGGTAGCTGAAAGCTGATGATGTTTATACATCAAACTTTTAGGAAGAACAAAAACAAATTAAATTAAATTGTTAGTAAGTTTGACATAAATATATATTGTAATCTTGTTGGCAAATTATATTTTGTGAGTGTTTATCTGCATTTCTCTTCCCAGCTCCACATCAATTAAGTTATTTCCCAAACTATTCCAGAGTTTGGAAAAATCAACCTAACGTCAGTCAGACAAGTTGTTCCTAAACAGCAGCATGGTGGCAACTGTTAGGTCGGCTCGTCTTGTCACACTTCCACAGATTCAGCTGGCAAGGAGACCATGAGTACAAATGGATTTAGAAAGCTCCATTACTTACAGCAATAATAATCATTGGTATCATTTCCCTGACCCTAATTCCTGTAACGTGATAAGGCTCAGGTACTGCCTGCATATGCCGTGAGTGTGCATGAAAAAGAGGAATGCTGAGATTAAGAAACCCTGAGATTATTAGAGATGCTGGCAAACCTTTTTATCCTCCCCTTAGAGAAAGGCATTGTCTTTGTTATCTTTAAATACAATCAAATATCTCCAGAAAGGGCACACAGACATCTTCACCTTTATTACCCTGAAGGACCTCAGGGAACAGGAGGTCTCCCTGTTTATTATCATGGAATATAAATAAATTTGATCCAAAGAGTCTTTGTCTCTACCTTTCCAGAAATGCCTTATTAAGCAATTCTTGATAAAATAATTCTGAAGCAGATGAGTTGGTAATTGCAAAATGTGTATAAAGGTGAGAGGTCCATAAGAATTGTCTCCTAATACCTAATAAGGTCTTAGAAATAATATTTTATATGGTTGTGACTGTACATTATCCAAGACTCTGGGAATATTCTGTTTTCTTTTAATATTACCAAATATATATCCAAACATCCAGTCTTCTTAGTCAAATGCTATGCATTCACTTATCTTCTTGATCTTGCTTAATCTATCAAGTTGTGATAGGCTTTTTAATAAATTTTTTTCCCCAAGGCCAAATGCTAACTATTTCATTTACTCTTTTCTAATTCTCACCTCAGCCCCACGCCAATCCTAAATTCAAGGGTGATTGTTCTCACCTATGAAATACTAGAACATAATTCACATGGCACTTATCCATGTCTACATTATATATAATTATAGTCATGCGCAGGCCACTCCACATGGACCACAAACTGCCAAGATTTTTGCATACTATTTTCCGACTTTGGTGATGTATAGATATAGATGGGGATAAAGATCCGAGAGAAAATATATCTAAATGATACAACACAATTAAAATGTTATGATGACGAGTACACATTCAAGAGTCAAACAGAAACCTAAAATCCTGGTATTATGACTTAACTGTTTTGTGTAAGGTTCTTAAGTTTATTCACATAAAATTATGATAGTATTCTCATGTTATTTTTAGGGTAAACTGAATTTGAATGTATATCTCTTTTCAAATTCCTAATGTATTCATGCTTTCTCTCTTATTTTCTTCTCCAATTTCAACAAGGATCTGTCTCCTTTGCATGTTTCTTTAAATTATTTTTGTTTTCTCTTTTACTAAGTTCTGTTTTTATCTTTATTATGCCTTTACATCTATCTTCTTTGGGTTTATTCTGTATCTTATTTTTTTTTTTTTTTTTTTTTTTTTTGCGGTATGCGGGCCTCTCACTGTTGTGGCCTCTCCCGTTGCGGAGCACAGGCTCCGGACACGCAGGCCCAGCGGCCATGGCTCACGGGCCCAGCCGCTCCGCGGCATATGGGATCCTCCCAGACCGGGGCACAAACCCGTATCCCTTGCATCGGCAGGCGGACTCTCAACCACTGCGCCACCAGGGAGGCCCATGTGTCTTATTTTTTAATAACATCATAACTGGGACACAGCTCATAAATTAACATCAAATCTTATTTTATAATGTAAGCATTAAACTATATTCACTTTAATTGCATTTCAAAAGTTTTACATACAGTATTTGAATTGTCATTCAAGTCTAGTGAATTGTTTATTTCTATTATAAATTCTTAATTGACACATGAGTTATTCAGAGGTATGTTTTTCAAATTTTCTAAATAAATGGATATTTATGGGAGCTTTGTAAGTTTACTTTCTTTTTCTTTTTTGGTTATTTTCTTTTGCCACTTTTGTTAGTGTTAAAATTTTTCATGTAATTAGAGATCTACACATTAACATTTCTATACATTTTTTACACATTTTTGTGGCATTGAGGATGTAAAAAGACATTTTAGATATTCTTCTTACTTCCTGAGAATTGGAAGTGCAATAAAAATGTTTTAAATAAAGATACATTAACTTTGCAGTGAACAGGGCCTTTACTGTGTCTACTCTATTATACTTTAGAACACAGAAGTCTCATTCATGAATTGTGAAATTTTCTAATTAGATAAGCAAAATATCTTGTTGAGTTTATATTTTTAATAAAATCGAGGTTAAACATTTGTGTAGAGATATGTATGTGTGTGTGTACTAAGTTTATTTGCTTTATGTTGTAACCTTAGTATAATCTTCCCTTTTATTTCTTCTTTTTAAATGCTTGATAAATTCTCCAGTAAAGGTATTTAAGCCTGGGGGGTGGCTTACAGAAAGATTTTAAATTACTAATTTAATGGCTTTACCTGTTGTTGGTATATTCAGATTTCTTTTTCTTCCTGAGTCAATTTGTATCTTTATGGGATTTGTATATTTGATTTATCTAGTTTGTTGCCATAAAGTTATTCATAATACTCTCTCCTAATTATTTAAAATCATTTAGGCAATTAGTGATGTCCCTTGTTTTGTTCCTAATTTTGGTAATAGGTTGTCATATTTGTTTTCCTTATAATCAGCTTAACTAAAAGTTTATTCCTTTTTTTTTTCTTTTCAAAGAACTAATTTTTGGTTTATTTTTTGTTTTTAATGTCATTGATTTTCACTCTAATTTTTATTATTTCTTTAGTTCTACATATTTTGCGCTTATTTTTCTGCCAACTGGAGGTGGAAACTTTGGTTGTTGATTTTAAATTCTATCTCCTTTCTAATATAAGCACTTAAAGCTATAAATTTCCCTCTGAGTGCTACTTTATCTGCATCCTACCAATTTTGAGAAATTGTCTTTCTGCTGGGGTATCATTCTGTGTATTCCTAGAAACCTGTGAGTTAGCATACTTATTCATTGCCTTTGAAAATTCTCAAATTGATCTGACAATTATTTATACCTTGGTATTAAGTTTATACTTTACATAATACCCTCCCCAAAATTAAAAAAAAAACAACAAAAATGAACATGACAGATATTGTAAGCCTCATTTTCACCTTCAATATAAAAAAAAGTTTATAAAAATGTCCTATTAAAAGGGAATGTGACATTCTAGTTTTGATAAAAGCATGATCTTCAAGGAAGAAAAGGTGAAAGGATAGAGAAATACAAGATAACACTGATGAATGCAGATTTTTGCCACATAAACTGGTTCCCCAACAGATCATAATACTAATCCATCAGTATATTTCCCTTTTAAACCACTCTATTAAATAGCAAAGTTCCTCTGTACTGCTCTTATATTTCAGAGAATAAATCCAAGTTTCAATATTTCTTTTGATCTTCAGAACAAGGTTAGATTTTGCTTGACCCTCTTATATATGATTTGAATCTTCTGAAAAGCAGATTTACCTCTTTTGCATTCTCCAAGAAAGATTTCATAGTATGTCTGGCAGGAGGAGAGAAAAGGTAATCATTTTGAAAGACACCCAGAACATTCTCCATAACAAAGACATACGCTCCAATGCAAAATCCTCATCAGAATCTTGTCTCAGAGGTGTGGATAAGGACAATACTCTCACTCCAGCCTCCTATAGTCCTTCTGTTTCACCCAAGGGTAGGGGATAATTATACAAGAAGAAACACTTATGAAGGTCACAAGCCAAACATATGGGCCCACCAAAACACTGAGATTTAACTGGAAGATTACAGAATGCTACCTGCCCCCACCAACATATACATACACCTTATCACCACACCACAAAAGAGCCAGTATTACAACAGTGGAAACGGCTTAAAGAATTGCAAAATGCAGATTCTCTCTGAGGAGGAATACTTAGGGAGGGCCAAAGTAAATAGAGGAGGACAAAATCAGGGATACTAGAGAAATATGAAACCTCTGGCACCTATAGTAACAGAAACATTTTAAAAGGCAAAACCACTAGCCAGATTCACAGAAATTCTCACAGTAGAGGCCTATGTACCTCAGTTCCTATTATGCAATAACAAGTTTCAGCTTTCAAAAAAATTACAAGGTGTGTTAAAAAGAAAAAGATGCTCCACAGTTTGAAGAGAAGAATTAAGCATAAGAACCAAACTCAAATATGACACAGATGTTGAAATTATCATACAGGTAATTAAAAATAACTATGATAAATATGTTAAGGGCTATAATGGAAAAAGCAGAGAACATCTAAGAACAGAGAGGTAATTTAAACACAAAGACTGAAACTATAAGAAAGAATCAAGCCTAACTCAAAGTAACAGAGACTAGAATTATGGTTACCAAAGGCTGGGGTGTGGGGAAAAGGGGAGATTCAAAGAATAGGAAAGAATCAAAAGGAAATGTTAGAAATCAAAAACACTGCAAGAGAAATAACTTCATCAACCTTCTAATGCCACAAAATTTCTTTTAAAAGTCATCTTTATGTTATTTATTATTCCTAAGTGTAATATAGCTAAAACTTTCTGATTTACAACATAATAGTTCTAAATTCCCCAAGTTCACACTCTTGCATCTATGATTCTGGTCTAAGTCATAATCATATCTTATCTTTATTCATTCACAAATATTTCTTGTGTCCTCTCAATAGTCCAGGCAATAGGTTATACATTGACAATATAAAAATGAACAAGACAGCTTTTCCTCATGGAGAATTTGATGTGTACTCTAGATGATCAAGTCATTTCCGATGGAGGTATGGTTAACAATTGTGAAAAAATATACATGCATACTGGATTTGATCAATGGAGTGAATGGATGATGGACGGTGGGAGACATGTTTTTCATTGCTGGAATGGGAGGTTACAAAGAGCCAAAGAGAGAAAACTAGAATGATCCATATGGTGATGGACTAAAGTTGGAGACATCAGTACAAACTCATGTCTAGCTTAAAATGAATAATATATATTATATTTAAAACAGATATGATATGAATAAATATAAATATGTAATATATGTTATATATATACACACACACACACACAGACTATAAATATTTCTAGATATCCATATACACACTAGTTAGCATATACACATATATTTCCTTTCTTTGTCAGCTCAGAGGGCCTAGAAACAATGATACTCCAAGAGCAATGAGCATACCTAGTGCCTAGATCTTGGTTTATAATAAAACCTCTAATAACAGAAACCAAATCTCCTTGAAGAAATGGCTGATTCTATGACTGGGGCAGGAAATGTATGAATCTATGCTATGTTTTAATGTCAGAAAGTAAGGAACTGCTCAAGAAAAATACAAAAATGGAAGTATGTCAAAGGGACACAGGAGTCAACTGAAAGTTCCCAAAGGTCAAAGCTGAACAATTTGAGCAAAAAATAAATAGCAGTTTACAACCCAAATTATAAAATAAATATCCATGAGTCTATATTGATTAAAATAATGATTATGATAAATAAGTTGAGCAAGAATATACACATCCTCATACAGAAAAAAAATCCAAGTGATTTATGTAGATATTCCACCCTGTGGAAGGTGAAGCATAACTCTCCACCCCTTAAGCATCTGCTAAAATAGTTCTTTCATTCCAAAGATTAATCTATGGAAAGAAGTGAAAAGAATAACTTTACAGTGGAGAAAGCTGACAAACACTATCTCAGCCAGAAGATTAAGATTAACATCAATAGAGATAAATAATGTTGAGAGTATGTACCCTTCATATGATGTGATGAGGACGGCACTTTGCCTTTATGGTTTTTCTTTCAAAAAACAATAATTCCTGTTTATTCATGAGAAAAACATTAGACAAATCTCAGGTGAAGCACATTCTACAAAATATCTGATTAGTTCTCCTCAAGCTATCTAAGTCACCAAAACAAGGAAAGTGTGAGAAAATTTCATTGGCGTAGGGGAGCCTAAGGAGACATGAAAACTAAATGTGATATGCTATGCTGAAAGGGATCTTGGAACATAAAAAGGATATTATGTAAAATTAAAGACATATGAATAAATTATGGATTTTAGTTAATAACAATGGATCAAATAGCTTCATTATTTGTGACAAATATACCAGCCTAATGTAGACATTAATAATAGAGAAAACTGGGTGACAGAGATATTAGAATTCTCTGTATTATCTTCACAACTTTTTAATAAATCTAAATCTATTCTAAAATAAAAAATTCTATAAGCAAAGGCATCGCTGAAACTTACAACTTAGTAAAACTCCATGTAAAAGTGAAGTAATTTCATTTTCATTGTGATTGACTGTTCCTCAATTTTGGGAATTATTGTTAATATAACATCCTGAATGGAAAGATAACTTTGTTCATTAAAAATCTTGAGATATCATGTTTTCTGTACAACCAAAAAGATAAAAAGGAGAAGAAAAATGGGGAGCCATTATGAAGCATGTTTATGAGGAAGTATCTATAGTCCACATGGCTTGGTAAAATAATCAGTATTCCTCTTCTCATTTAAAACTTGGATTTGCATTGGGTTTCAGAGAAAAATTTCATCTGTCCAAGTAACTGTTTTTAGTTCAGAACAATGATTAAAGAGATATGATTTTGTCCACTTTCTGATCACTAATTTTTTTAACATATTCCATTGAAGCATCCCATTATGCAAGGTAAGTAGAGACTATCAGCCAAAGAATGTCATCCTTCAAGCACCAGCCAAGTGTGATATAATAAAAAAGGAAGAAACTGAAGAGGGAATTATTGCAACATAAAAGCCTTAAGCAAATATAAACTGAAGACATAATTAGGAACACTCATGAGAATATCAGTATTTTTGAATACTTATACATCTTATTCTTGCAAAAATTGTCTGAAACTCAGTTGTAAAATGATACTGACAGAATGAATGAGAATGATTCAGCAGCCTGTTATGGGAGAGATTAATAGCTTCTGTTCTCAAAAAAGTTAATCTCTGTGTAAAAATACAGTGCCTTTAGGTTACTTTAGAAGAAAAAGAATTAAATACTTAAACGATAGATCTTTGTGTGTCTGTGACTCATCATCTGCACTAATTTTCTAACAATGTTCTCTTTCAGAGGGTAAAAATCTTTGTGCATGGCATATACTATGTAGAAATCTACATAATTTATGTTAAAGTAGTAAATTGGTTAACATTATGGTTACATTTACAGTTATGGCTATGGTTACAGTTAAAGTAATTGTAGACTAACAGACACTCAAAGGCAAGGACCTAGATGACTGTGAAGTGTACAGAAGGTACCCAATACATTCTCACTTAATTTTCATTAACAATCATTCAATAATAAAGCTATCGGAACTGAATTTTCCATTAAGACATGTATATAAAAGAATGTCAAACAACAGATTTAAAACACTTTTTTTGTCTTTATTTTTCCTGGATAGAGCTCCAACAGAAATAAAAGACAGACTCTTTGCCATGATGTTTGGATGGGGATACTATGCCCTTCTATTGAAAAAGATTTCATGAGCTAATGAGCTTTACCTAAGTCATTCAACCATAACCTGGAAATAAGCAATCAGATCATATCTATTCTGAGGGGGTCCAATCAAAATGAGACAGGTCAGAACTCAACAGGATGGTTCCTAATAGGAGCAACCTTTCATATAATAGTTAAAAGTCATATACACTGGAAATTGGAATTGCCTGTAAATTTCTTTAATGCTTATAAGGACCACATTTCTGATAACCAAAGATCACATTATCAGCACCAATAACATTCAAAGCACAATTTCTATTTGGAGCTGTGCTATTAGGGATTAAAGATCATTTGCATTTTTACTGCCACTTAGGGAAAGAACAAAAGCAGAAAAGGATTAACTTTTATAGAGCACCCAATATGTGCTAGGCCTTATGCTAAAGGCATTACATATATAATCATATTTATTCCTTATGAAAGCAATGACATAAATCAACTGCATTTGACAATGAGAAACAAGGTAAATGTGGTAAAAATTATACTTTACAGCTACAGAACTGGCATGTAGTAAATAGTAAAATTGGAAATAGTAAAGCTGAAATGTAAATGCAGGCCATTTTGGCATTCAAGCAGGTATATTACATAACAGACACACATTAATTAATATCCACTACTTTAACTAGAGTTGAAAGCACATTCATCGGAATCAGTGGGTGATTGAAATTTCCTAAACATTAAAAATTAGCTTGAATGAAATCTATCAACAACTCCAATAGCTCGTACAGCCCTAAAATTGCACAAGTCTCCTTCTAAGCTTCATTCTGGGCTTGCCCTCCATTAGTGTGCAGAGCTGGCAATCCAGATTATGTTCTGTTAGATGGAACATCCACCACAGCACTTTTATTGACACGCTACGTACATTTGATTAAAGATCCCATTCTGATCTCTCACATTCTGTATTTTTCTCAAAGCAAAATGGAGCAAGTTGGATCACTGAATCAACCACTTTCATAAAGAAAATATATACTCCTATAAACATTTTTTTCTGGATCCTAAGAGGAATACACCCATACAAATGTATAATATGCATATATATGTGTGTGTATATATATATATGCAGGTATGTATGTGTGTATGTAGGTATATATATGTGCACCTATAAGATTATCCTTTACTTTGTATTGTGTAGGCCTTTCTTTTGTTAACTGATACTAAAGAAGACTTCTTTCATGAATTTAAAAGACATTTGGAGAAACATCAAAATCCACCTCACCTTATGATTTATCCTCAAATGATTTTTCTTTTGTCTTTATCACATATTCTTAAAAAGAAAAACTTCGAAAAGAGGAAGCTATCTTAACTTCTCACTGACCTACCTCTTAGCTGAAGGGCTAATGAACAAATAAATAAAAGACTGCAAAACACACTATTTAAGTAATATATCTCCAAATTGCAGCTCTTTTATTCTTCAAGTGGCAAAATCATTTCTAGAGACCTAGACATATTGTGAGCACTGTTTCTCAGGATCTGTATTAGGGATTTGATTTCAAATCCCTTCCAACAATGTAGGAGGGTTTCTTTTTCTCCACACCCTCTCCAGCATTTGTTCGATGATTTTTTGATGATGGGCCATACTGACTGGTGGGAGGTGATATCTCATTGTAGTTTTGATTTGCACTTTTCTAATGATTAGTGATGTTGAGCAACCTTTCATGTGTTTGTTGGCAATCTATATATCTTCTTTGGAGAAATGTCTATTTTGGTCTTCTGCCCATTTTTGAATTGAATTGTTTGTTTTTTTTGATATTGGGCTGCATGAGCTGCTTTGATATTTTGGAGATTAATCCTTTCTCAGTTGCTTCATTTGCAAATATTTTCTCCCATTCTGAGGGTTGTCTTTGTCTTGCTTATGTTTTCCTTTGCTGTGAAAAAGCTTTTAACTTTCATTAGGTCCCATTTGTTTATATTTGTTTTCATTTCCATTTCTCTAGGAGATGGGTCAAAAAGGATTTTGCTGTGATTTATGTCAGAGAGTGTTATGTTTTCCTCTAAGAGTTTTATAGTGTCTGGCCTTACATTTAGGTCTTTAATCCATTTTGAGTTTATTTTTGTGTATGCTGTTAGGAAGTGTTCTAATTTCATTCTTTTACATGTAGCTGTCCAGTTTTCCCAGCACCATTTATTGAAGAGGCTGTCTTTTCTGTATTGTACACTCTCGCCTCCTTTATCAAAGATAAGGTGACCATATGTGCGTGGGTTTATCTCTGGGCTTTCTATCCTGTTTCACTGATCTATATTTCTGCTTTTGTGCCAGTACCATCTTGTCTTGATTACTGTAGCTTTGTAGTATAGTGTGAAGTCTGGAGGCCTGAATCCTACAGCTCTGTTATTCTTTCTAATGATTGCTTTGGCTATTCGTGGTCTTTTGTGTTTCCATAAAAATTGTGCAATTTTTGGTTCTAGTTCTGTGAAAAATGCTATTGGTAGTTTGATAGGGATTGCATTGAATCTGTAGATCACTTTGGGTAGTAGAGTCATTTTTGCAATGTTGATTTTTCCAATCCAAGAACATGGTATATCTTTCCATCTGTTTGTATCATCTTTAATTTCTTTCATCAGTGTCTTATAATTTTCTGCAACAGGTCTTTTGTCTCCTTGCATAGGTTTATTCCTAGGTATTTTATTGTTTTTCTTGCAGTGGTAAATGGGAGTGTTTCCTTCTGTTTCATATTTTTCATACTTAGTGTATAGGAATGCAAGAGATGTCTATGAAATAATTTTGTATCCTGTTACTTTACCAGATTCACTGATTAGCTCTAGCAGTTTTCTGGTAGCACCTTTAGGATTCTCTAGGTGTAATATCATGTCATTTGCAAACAGTGACAGCTTTACTTCTTCTTTTCTGATTTGGATTCTGTTTATTTCTTTTTCTTCTCTGATTGCTGTGTCAAAAACTTGCAAACCTATGTTGAATAACAGTGGTGACAGTGGACAACCTTGTGTTGTTCCTGATCTTAGTGGAAATGGTTTCAGTTTTTCACCATTGACAACGATGTTGGCTGTGGATTTCTCATATATGGACTTTATTATGTTCAGGTAAGTTCCCTCTATGCCTCCTTTCTGAAGGGTTTTGATCATAAACGGATGTTGAAAGTTTTTTCTCCATCTATTGAGATGATCATATGGTTTTTCTTCTTCAATTTGTTAATGTGGTTTATCACATTGATTGATATGTGTATATTGAAGAATCCTTGCATTCCTGGGATAAACCCCATTTGATCATGGTGTATGATCCTTTTAGTGTGCTGGTGGATTCTGTTTCCTAGTATTTTGTTGAGGATATCTGCATCATGTTCATAGTGATACTGGTCTGCAGTTTTCTTTCTTTGTGACATCTTTGTCTGGTTTTGGTATCAGGGTGATGGTAGCCTCGTAGAATGAGTTTAGGAGTGTTCCTCCCTCTGCTATATATATATATATATATACATATATACATTTTTTTTTTTTGCGGTACGCGGGCCCCTCACTGTTGTGGCCTCTCCTGTTGCGGAGCACAGGCTCCAGACGCACAGGCTCAGTGGCCATGGCTCACGGGCCTAGTCAATCCGTGGCATGTGGGATCTTCCCAGACCAGAGCACGAACCTGTGTCCCCTGCATTGGCAGGCGGACTCTCAACCACTGTGCCACCAGGGAAGCCCCCTCTGCTATATTTTTGAAGATTTTGAGAAGGATAAGTGTTAGCTCTTCTCTAAAAGTTTGATAGAATTTGCCTGTGAAGCCATCTAGTCCTGGGCTTTTGTTCACTGGAATTCTTTTTTTTTTTTTTTTTTGTGGTACACGGGCCTCTCACTGTTGTGGCTTCTCCCATTGTGGAGCACAGGCTCCGGACGCGCAGTCTCAGCGGCCATAGCTCACAGACCCAGCTGCTTCGTGGCATGTGGGATCTTCTTGGACTGGGGCACAAACCCGTGTCCCCTGCATCGGTAGGTGGACTCTCAACCACTGCACCACCAGGGAAGCCCCTCGTTGGAAGATTTTTAATTACAGTTTCAACTTCAGTGCTTGTTATTGTTCTGTTTATATTTTCTGCTTCTTCCTGGTTTAGTCTCGGAAGGTTGTGCTTTTCTAAGAATTTGTCCATTTCTAACAGGTTGCCCATTTTATTGGCATATGATTGCTTGTAGTGATCTCTCATGATCCTTTGTATTTCTGCAGGGTCAGTTTTACTTCTCCTTTTTCATTTCTAATTCCATTGATTTGTCTTCTCCCTTTTTTTCTTGATGAATCTGGCTGATTGTTTATCAATTTTGTTTACCTTCTCAAAGAACCAACTTTTAGTTTTATTGATCTTTGCTACTGTTTCCTTCATTTCTTTTTCATTTATTTCTGATCTGATCTTTATGATTTCTTTCCTTCTGCTAACTTTCCAGATTCTTTTGTTCTTCTTTCTTTAGGTGTAAGGTTAGGTTGCTTTGGGTGTAAGGTTAGGTTGTTTAAGTTTTTTCTTGAATCTTGAGGTTGCATTGTATTGCTATAAACTTCCCTCTTAGAACTGCTTTTGCTGCATCACATAGGTTTTGGGTTGTCAGGTTTTCACTGTCATTTATTTCTAGGTATTTTTTGATTTCCTCTTTGATTTCTTCAGTGATTTCTTGGTTATTTAGTACTGTATTATTTAGCCTCCATGTGCTTGTATTTTTTACAGTTTTTTTCCTGTAATTGATATCTAGTCTCATAGCATTGCGGTTCAGAAAAGATACTTGATGCTTTTTCAATTTTGTTAAATTCACCAAGGCTTGATTTGTATCCCAAGATATGATCTAGCCTTGAGAATGTTCCATGAGCACTTGAAAAGAAAGTGTATTCTGTTGTTTTTGGATGGAACAGTCTATGCATATCAATTAAGTTCATCTTGTTTAATGTGTCATTTAAAGCTTGTGTTTCCTTATTTTCATTTTGCATGATCTGTCCATTGGTGAAAGTGGGGTGTTAAACTCTCCTATTATGATTGTCTTACTGTTGATTTCCTCTTTATGGCTGTTAGCATTTGCCTCATGTGTTGAGGTGCTCCTATGTTGGGTGTGTAAATATTTACAATTGTTATATCTTCTTCTTGGATTGATCCCTTGATCATTACGTAGTCTCTTTCTTTGCCTCTTGTAGCAGTCTTTATTTTAAAGTCTATTTTGATCTGATATGAGAATTGCTACTCCAGCTTTCTTTAGATTTCCATTTGCATTGAATAACTTTTTCCATTCACTCACTTACAGTTTGTGTGTGTCCCTAGGTATGAAGTGGATCTCTTGTATGCAGCATATATACAGGTTTGTTTTTGTACCCATTCTGCCAGTCTTTGTCTTTTGGTTGGAGCATTTAATCCATTTACATTTAAGGTAGTTATCAATATGTATATTCCTATTACCATTTTCTTATTTGTTTTGGGTTTGTTATTGCAGGTCTTTTCCTTCTCTTGTGTTTCCTGCCTAGAGAAATTCCTTTAGCATTTGTTGTAAAGCTGGTTTGGTGGTGCTGAATTCTCTTAACTTTTGCCTTTATGTAAAGGTTTTAATTTCTCTGTCGAATCTGAATGAGATACTTGTTGGGTAGAGTAATCTTCATTGTAGGTTTTTCCCTTTCATCACTTTAAATATGGCCTGCCACTCCTTTGTGGCTTGCAGAGTTTCTGCTGAAAGATCAGCTGTTAACCTTATGAGGATTCCCTTCTATGTTATTTGTTTCTCCCTTGTTGCTTTTAATATTTTTTCTTTGTATTTAACTTTTGATAGTTTGATTAATATGTGTCTTGGCGTGTTTCTCCTTGGATTTATCCTGTATGGGACTCTCTGCACTTTCTGGACTTGATTGACTATTTCCTTTCCCATTCTAAGGAAATTTTCAAGTATAATCTCTTCAAATATTTTCTCAGACCCTTGTTTTTCTCTTCTTCTTCTTGAAGGGACCCCTATAATTCGAATGTTGGTACGTTTAATGTTGTCCCAGTTGTTTCTGAGACTGTCCTCAATTCTTTTCATTCTTTTTTCTTAATCTGCTCTGTGGTAGTTATTTCCACTATTTTATCTTCCATGTCAGTTATCTGTTCTTCTGCCTCAGTTATTCTGATATTGATTCCTTCTAGAGAATTTTTAATTTCATTTATTGTGTTGTTTATCATTGTTTGTTTGCTCTTTGGTTCTTCTAGCTCCTTGTTAAACTTTTCTTGTATTTTCTTCATTCTATTTCCAAGACTGGATCATTTTTACTATCATTACTCTGAATTCTTTTTCAGATACGCTGCCTATTTCCCCTTCATGTGTGTGGTCTGGTGGTGTTTTACCTTGTTCCTTCATCTGCTGCATATTTTTTGTCTTCTCATTTTGTTTAACATACTGTGTTTGGGGTCTCCTTTCCACAGGCTACAGGTTCATAGCTCCCTTTGTTTTTGGTGTCTGCCCCCAGTGGGTAAGGTTGGTTCAGTGTGTTGTGTAGGCTTTCTGGTAGAGGGCATTGGTGCTTGTGTTCTGGTGGGTAGGGCTGGATCTTGTGTTTCTGGTAGGCAGGGCCACATCCAGTGGTGTGTTTGGGGTATCTGTGAACTTAGTATGATTTTAGGCAGCCTCTCTAATGGGCTGGATTGCATTCCTATCTTGCTAGTTGTCTGGCATGGGGTGTCCAGCACTGGAGCTTGCTGGCTGTTGAGTGGAGGTGGGTCTTAGCATTGAGTCAGAGATCTATGGGAGAGCTCTTGTCAAATGATATTACATGGGGCCAGGAGGTCTCTGGTGGTCCAATGTCCTGAATGCAGCTCTCCCACCTTAGAGGCTCAGGCCTGACACCAGGCTGGAGCATCATGACCCTGTCAGCCACACAGCCAGATACATGGGTAGTTTCTTGCCTTTTGGGAAGTTGGAGGTGTTCTGCCAGTGCTCAGTAGGTGTTCTGTAGGAGTTGTTCCACTTGTAGTTGTATATTTGATGTATTTGTGGGGAGGAAGGTGATCTCCACGTCTTACTCCTCCTCCATTTTGAAGCACCCTTCAGCAGGCTGATTCTTAACCACTGCCTCACCAGGGAAGTCCTTCAATGATACTTTTCTACTTCCCCAGTCCCAAAAGACCAATTACTCCTCCTCTTCTTGACTCATTAGTCATCTTCCCCACCATAGCACACACACATATGTGCACACATACACTCACAATTATTTTCATCTTCATTAATCTAATACTCCAGATTTCAAATTTGGTCCTTATTTCTCTACGTTCTGTAGATATTTCTCTGAAGAATTTAGTCTATTCTTAATGCTTCCACATGTATCCTAATACCTTACAACTTCATTCACAAATATCTAAGTCTACATGTCTTATATTTATTAAAGCTGGACCCCTTCTCTGTACCCCTCCCAATCAAATTCTGTCAGGAGCATTCCTTATCTCAGTTAATGTTGACACCATCTACTAGTCTCGTAAGGTGGGCAGAAGCAACTGCCCCAGAGACACTGTGTAATAAAAAGTTTCCCTGAGGCTATTTCTCTTTCGGAGTGTGGGTATGTGGAGTGCAGAAGTGAATCATTGATAATGTAGGGACAGAGAAATTCAGAAACTTTTCCTACTTAGTAACTTTACCCTTGCTTTGACTCTGTATTTAAAGGTAATAATAAACAACTATTAGCCTCTATTACATGTCAGGCATCCTACTGACTGTGTTACATTGATATATTTCTATTTAATCTTGACGGTGAATTTGCAAGTTGGATACTCTCATTTCCTGGGTTAGGAAACTGAACCAAGTAAAGCTAAGTATCTTGTCTGGATGTCATACAGGGACTTTCCAAGTGCAAGTCCATTTGCCTCTAAAGACTGCTTTTTTATATCTATAATCTGTCACCTGTAGCCTCCAAGGGCAATTATTTGGGGACCCAAAGACTTCAAATGCTTGAAACTGGCACCTTGGTCTTATTTAGTTTAAGGAAATTGAGCTGTAGGAGGCACCAGTTAAAAGTAGTCTTTTTCTTACCTTGATACCAAGACTTAGCTGCTGAATCATGAACACTATTCTACAGAAAATCATATCATAATGAGATTCCATTTATAAACCTTTATGCTTAAGCACCATTTTAATGGCTGTTATTCATAAAGAAAAAGTGTATCTGCATTGTTGGAATCTGAAATCCAACCACTGGTCCTTGAAAAGGTACTGTAATAGGTAGGAATTGCTTCCAAGTAGACTTGGGTTAATTGTTTTATACAGGTGAGGCTTTGGTCTGTTCAGTGGGTAAGAGCATTTTTTTAATAAGGCTACAGTTTTGGTCACCAAGAAAAGCAGCTTTGCACAAATAAATTCTTGTCTTATAAATACATGTGTGTGTTTTTCTATGCCAAAATCATTTCTTAAATACTTTGCACCAGTCCTTATACATTGAGCAGTGCAAAATATTTGCAAGACTGCTATGTCATAAACAACTAATATTAAAGATGGAAATACGTTTTCTTTCTCTCTTTAGAGCCTCAACACAATGCAAGGTTATTCTTCCCATTTTAGAGATAAGAAAAGTCAAGTTCAGGTAGTTAAAATAATATGCTCAAGGTAAAAATAGAAGCTCTTAAATAGAAAAGTCAGGATGTGAATATGACTAAAAATACACATTGTAATATTGGTGACTCAGTAATGTCAGCTTTGTATGCAAAGGACAGTATGATACTACTGTCACTCTATAGTGTCATATCACGGGTTACAGCAATAAAATTAGTTTATAGCACTATTTTATTATTGCTCATATATCAGAGTTTAGGGCTTTAACTATATGGAGACACCAGAGGACGTTAATGGATAAAAAGCTTCTGAGGGCTTCCCTGGTGGCACAGTGAGAGTCC
Source organism: Hyperoodon ampullatus (assembly GCF_949752795.1). NCBI lineage: Eukaryota > Metazoa > Chordata > Mammalia > Artiodactyla > Ziphiidae > Hyperoodon > Hyperoodon ampullatus. The sequence goes on from NC_136922.1 coordinate 45,895,541, forward strand.
GCCTGCTGATGAAGGGGACATGGGTTCATGCCCTGATCTGGGAAGATCCCACATGCCGCAGGGCAACTAAGCCCGTGAGCCACAACTACTGAGCCTGCATGCCACAACTACTGAAGCCCGTGCACCTAGAGCCTGTGCTCCACAACAAGAGAAGCCACTGCAACGAGAAGCCCACACCCCACAATGAAGGGCAGCCCCCAGCTCGCCACAACTAGAGTAAGCCCACGTGCAGCAACGAAGACCCAATGCAGCCAAAAATAAATAATCCCGTGGAGCAGCTGGGCCCATGAGCCATGGCCGCTGAGCCTGTGCGTCCGGAGCCTGTGCTCCACAACGGGAGAGGCCACAACAGTGAAAGGCCTGCGTACCACCAAAAAAAAAAAAAAAAAAAAAAAAAAAAAGCTTCTGAATATAATGCAAAACATCTCTAGGTAACACGGCAATTAAAATTGGTCTTTGACTTGTTCCTGCTCAGTGACCACTCAAAATGAAGAACTCATAATAATATTCCAGAGAGTTGTTCTCATCAGAAAAAAAAGTTCAAACCCACTAAAATTTGGCCTTATTAATATTCTAAAAATAACACAAATAGAATCTTTTAGTCAAGAAGCCACTGCAGACTAAATTTAAAGTTAATACATTTCTTATTCAATAGAGTTGAATTAAATATTATAGTCCTTTTCCTTTCATGTTTAATCATTTATGTTTTTAGTTAAAAATACATAGAAGATTATGTTATTTGACTTATGTGGGCATTTTTTAATTTTGAGAATTGAGGGAGAGAGACTAAATACCTTTGCATACTGAGATGTATTTATATTTTTCTGCCCTTCAAACATGTTTTCAATTTTAATACTTAAATATGACCAGCAGTTAGTCCACAATTTAATCACAGATGATCAAGAGAATCAAGTTTAAAAATCAGATACTGTGCATGTGGTAGCTTCTTCTGCCTTCAGTTTGTGATGCTTCTACAATAAACACACAATAGTTTTACATGACTGTTGCAGGCCTCCAACTAAGAGTCGCTAACTTAACAAGAAGCTAGCAAATTCTTTAAAAAAGAAGGATTGTGTTTGGATATACCCTGCTGTGTTAAATAATTTAACTGCAGTAATTAGCAGTAGGTTTTTCAATCTCCCCATGAGAGGTAGAAGAAAGGAGCCTCTAGGGAAGAGAATAGAAAGAAAGCAAAAACTAGAGGGGAGCTGTAACAACTGAGCAGATGACATGCTGCGTGATCAATGGCCACAATTGTCATAAATATGTTTCATAGGAAGATATCAGAACTTTATACAGTGCAACACTTGAAATTAAATCCATAAGGTATTCATGAATTAGAAATTAATGTCTCAGCTGTGGGAGTTTTAACTTTAAAAAAAGATAAGTACAGCAGGCACATATTGATTTAATGCTAAACATTAGAATATACTTGTTTACTAGATGATTTCAATATAGTGTCTGACTCTTTTCCAAATCATGGGTTTCATCTATTGGAAATTTAAAATATAACATCCAGAGCAATTTTCTTTTTTAAAGATATACATCACAAATCTGTACTTTAAGACACTAAAAAGAATTTAAACAGCAATTTTAAGAAACAATTTTTATATTAAATTGTAAGTATTTTGGTCTTAAATGTAAATTATTGTAAATGAGTAAAAGGGTAATAATGTTAAATTATTAAATGTTCTCTGAAATATACCTTAAGTAGATTCTTTATTTTTTTAAGATAAATATATAATTTAACATCTTTATTGGAGTATAATTGCTTTACAATGCTGCATTAGTTTCTGCTGTATAATAAAGTGAATCAGCTATATGTATGCATACATCCCCATATCCCTTCTCTCATGCGTCTCCTTCCCACCCTCCCTATCCCACCCCTCTAGGGTGCCACAAAGCACTGAGCTGATCTCCCTGTGCTATGCGGCTGCTTCCCACTAGCTATCTATTTCACATTTGGTAGTGTATATATGTCCATGACACTCTCTAACTTCGTTCCAGCTTACCCTTCCGCCTTCCCGTGTCCTCAAATCGATTTGCTACATCTGTGTCTTTATTCCTGTCCTGCCCCTAGGTTCTTCAGAATCTTTTTTTTTTTTTTTTAGATTCCACATATATGTGTTAGCATACAGTATTTGTTTTTCTCTTTCTGACATACTTCACTCTGTATGACAGAGTTTAGGTCCATCCACCTCACTACAAATAACTCAGTTTTGTTTCTTTTTATGGTTGAGTAATATTCCATTGCATATATGAGCCACATCCTCTTTATCAATTCATCTGCCAATGGACACCTAGGTTGCTTCCATGTCTTAGCTCTTGTAAACAGAGCTGCAATGAACATTGTGGAACATGACTCTTTTTGAATTATCATTTTCTCAGGGTATATGCCAGGTAGTGGAACTGCTGTGTTGTATGGTAGTTCTATTTTTAGTTTCCTAATGAACCTCCATACTGTTCTGCATAGTGACTGTATCAATTTATATTCCCACCAATAGTGCAAGAGGGTTCCCTTTTCTGGACACCCTCTACAGTATTTATTGTTTGTAGAGATTTTGATAATGGCCATTCTGACTGGTGTGAGGTGATACCTCATTGTAGTTTTGATTTGCTTTCTCTAATGATTAGAGATGTTGAGCATCCTTTCATGTGTTTGTTGGCAATCTGTATATCTACTTTGCAAAATGTCTATTTAGGTCTTCTGCCCATTTTTGGATTGGATTGTTTTTTTGAAATTGAGCTGCATCAGCTGCTTGTAAATTTGGGAGATTAATCCTTTGTCAGTTGTGTAATTTGCAAATATTTTCTCCCATTCTGAGGGTTGTCTTTTCGTCTTGTTTATGGTTTCCTTTGCTGTGCAAAAGCTTTTAAGTTACATTAGGTCCCACTGGTTTATTTTTACTTCCATTTCTCTAGGAGTTGGGTCAAAAAGAATCTTGCTGTGATTTATGTCATAGAGTGTTCTTCCTATGTTTTCCTCTAAGAGTTTTGTAGTGTCTGGCCTTACATATAGGTCTTTAATCCATTTTGAGTTTATTTTTGTGTATGGTGTTGGGAGTGTTCTAATTTCATTCTTTTACATGTAGCTGTCCAGTTTTCCCAGCACCACTTACTGAAGAGGCTGTCTTTCTTCCATTGTATATTCTTGCCTCCTTTATCAAAAATAAGGTGACCATATGCGCATGGGTTTATCACTGGGCTTTCTATCCTGTTCCATTGATCTATATTTCTGTTTTTGTGCCAGTACCATACTGTCTTGATTACTGTAGCTTTGTAGTACAGTCTGAAGTTCGGGAGCCCTATCTTCTTCTTCGATTGATCCCTTGATCATTATGTAGTGTCCTTCTTTGTCTCTTGTAGCAGTCTTTATTTTAAAGTCTATTTTGTCTAATATGAGAATTGCTACCTCAGCTTTCTTTTGATTTCCATTTGCATTGAATAACTTTTTCCGTTCCCTCAATTACAGTCTGTGTGTGTCCTTAGGTCTGAAGTGGGTCTCTTGTAGACAGCATATATACAGGTCTTGTTTTTGTATCTATTCAGCCAGTCTATGTCTTTTGGTTGGAGCATTTAATCCATTTACATTTAAGGTAGTTATCGATATGCATGTTCCTATTACCATTTTCTTAATTGTTTTGCATTTGTTATTGTAGGTCTTTTCCTTCTCTTCTGTTTCCTGCCTAGAGAAATTCCTTTAGCATTCATTGCAAAGCTGGTTTAGTGGTGCTGAATTCTCTTAGCCTTTGCTTGTCTGTAAAGGTTTTAATTTCTCTGTTGAATCTGAATGAGATCCTTGCTGGGTAGAGTAATCTTGTTTGTAGGTTTTTCCCTTTCATCCCTTTAAATATGGCCTACCACTCCTTTGTGGCTTGCATACAGGCTTCTTGGAGGCTTCAGCAGCAGTCTTAGCATTTCATGCCCATCTCTGGTGTCCACGCTGATAACCACGGTTCACGCCTGTCTCTGAAGCTTGTTTAGGCGGTGCTCTGAATCCTCTCTCCTTGTGCACCCGAAAACAATGGTGTCTCGCCTCTTAGGCAGTTCCAGACTTTTTCCCAGACTCCTTCCCAGCCAGCTGTGGCGCACTAGCCCCATTCAGGCTGTGTTCACACAGCCAACCCCAGTCCTCTCCCTGGGATCTGACCTTCTAAGCTGGAGCCTTAGCTCCCAGCCCTCACCCGCCCCGGCGGGTGAACATGCGAGCCTCTCAGGCTGGTGAGTGCTTGTCGGCACCGATCCTCCATGCGGGAATCTCTCCGCTTTGCCCTCTGCACCCCTGTTGCTGTGCTCTCCTCCATGGCTCCGAAACTTCCACCACGCCTACCCCAGTCTCTGCCAGTGAAGGGGCTTCCTAGTGTGTGGAAACTTTCCCTCCTTCACAGCTCCCTCCCAGATGGGCAGGTCCCATCCCTATTCTTTTGTCTCTGGTTTTTCTTTTTTCTTTTGCCCTACCCAGGTACGTAGGGAGTTTCTTGCCTTTTGGGACGTCTGAGGTCTTCTGCCAGCGTTCAGTAGGTGTTCTGTAGGAACTGTTCCACATGTAGATGTATTTGTGATGTATCTGTGGGGAGGAAGGTGATCTCCACGTCTTGCTCCTCCGCCATCTTGAAGGTCTCCCCACCTTAAGTACATTCTTAAAATGAATGAGATGTTTAAGAAATTCGTCCAAATTGTTAAGAATCTGTACCTGTTTTTTTGCAAGACTAACTGTAGACCTAAATAATCTTTAGTCTGACAGGTAATTGAAATCAGAAAGTAAAAGATTATCTATAGTCTATCATTTATCTTGCCATTCATCCACTTCTGTCTATAAAATCTATTTAAAATGAGAGTTTAATCTTTGAATTATTATCAGTATAATTACTAGTCCTCAGATTGTTATACCTGGAGCAAACATATGTGATAAAAGGTAATGAAATTTGTTTTAATTTAAAGAACTTATCCATATATACAAGTAGGTTGAGCTTCATCTCTCAGCAGCACCTATTTTTAGAATATGAGTGAAGTAATAGCCATCAGCCACTTTAATCCCAAATGGTGAGTTTGTTTCTCAACAAAAGGGAAGGTTTTTATAATTTTTTTTTAAGAAGCGATGTAACTTCTGGAAACCTTCTTGTCAGCACTAGAACTGTTAATGCATAAATCCTTTTCAATTTTTGAGCAGGATATTTCATTCTTCTCTAATTCTGCTTAGGATCCACTTTGGTAATACTTTCCGCCTTAGATTAATTACCCTGATCTAATTCATTTTGTGGAGGACAGCTGTGGTATGTGGGTTGCCCACTGATGTATTGTGTTAAATGATGCCCATCTGTCATTGCCGCATATCAGCATGGATTCAGTGTCATCCACTTCATTGGTTCTGCTGAGATATGAAGTACAGCTACAATGTTTACTACTGTTGTTAATTTAATATCTACACCTTTAATAACCTGACTGCTGTCACTCGCTGAACAATGATACATGATGGCCAGCAAAGAACCAGATAGAAAGCATTAACTAGACAGCACAACAGATCCTCTGGCACAGTTAATTAGAACACTACTGGGCAAAGTTGTTATTGGGGGCCCTGTAGAACATTCCCTTGGGAAAGCTTTATTGAGAAATAAAGTTAAAAGAATCCATGATAATAGTAATTTTGACAAATTTAATCAATATGTTTTCTTAAAAAACAATTATTTTTTAATTATCATTTTATCTTTCAAAGAGTTAATCATGAACCCTTTATTTCTTCACGGTGTTTTGTTCTTATTTTACCTCCACGCCCCAAGCTTTCAATAAATGTGTTTCCTTGGGTTTGACTGATGCAAATGTAATACACCAAATCTAATGGGTTGGGTTTGAGGTTTTCCTTCTTGGTCAAACTAACCTTATTCCAAAATTTGGGGGAAAGATCCAAGGATTCCAGAGTGTGTATATATATATATATATTATGTATAATATTCTGTTTTCAAAAAAAGTAATTAAATATTAATATATGTACATGATTGCTTATATAACATGGTAAAATGAAAATTAAAAATATGAAATATGCATGTTTAAGTCCTAAATATACTAAAAGATGACCCTATAAAATATTTTAAATTATATAAAAAATTGCTAGAATGAAATAAACATATCAAATTTTTATTTTAATACTTCTAAAATACTTAAAAAATAAAATATTAGCCAAAGAACATGTAACTTAACTTTTCTATTTCCTTTTAGCTCTAGTTTTTCATATTTTTCTAGGTTAATTTGACTTACTGATTTACATTAATATTCATACTTGAACCATTCAAAAAATCTCAATCTCTTCTCCAAATTTTTCCTTTTTTTTTTTTTAATTAAAGTGCTCAACACCACTAGTCACCAGGGAAATGCAAACAAAAACACAATGAGATACCATCTTACACCTGTTAGGATGTTTAAGTGGTGACCTAAATAGGAAGGAAATCCAAAAAAGAGGGGATATATGTATATGTATATGTGTAGCTGATTCATTTTGCCGTACAGTAGAAACTAACACAACATTGTAAAGCAACTATAATCAATAAAAATTAATTAAAAATAAAAAGAAAAGAGACAACAAATGCTGGTGAGGATGTGCATGAAGAGAAACTTTGCATACCATTGGCTGGAATGTAAATTCATGAGGCTATTATAGAAAACATAGGAGTTTCCTCAAAAAATTAAAAATACAACTACCATATAATCCCACATACTCACTTCTGAGTATAGATCCAAAGGAAATGAAATCAGTATCTCAAGGAGATATCTGCACTCCTATGTTCATTGCAGCATTATTCACAATAGCCAAGATATTAAAAAACCCTCAAGGTCCTTCAATAGATGAATGGATTAAAAAATGTAAGAGATATATACATATATAATGGAATTTTATTCAGCCTTAAAAAAGAAGGAAATCCTGCTATTTGTGACACCATGTATGAATCTGAAGGACATTGTTACACTAAGTGAAATAAGCCAGACAAAGACAGAAAAATCCTGCATGATCTCACCTATTTGTGGAATCTAAAAAAGTTAAACTCATAGAAACAGATTGTAGAATGGTGGCTACCAGGGGCTACAGGGTGGAGGAGACAGGGAGATATTGGTCAAAGTGTAAGTTTTCAGAGAGAAGATGAATAAATTCTGGAGATCTAAAGTACAGGATGATAACTCTAGTTAATAATGTTTTGTATACTTGGAATTAGCTAAGGAGAGTAGATCTAAGTGTTCTTAGAACACTCACACACACAAAAAAGAGTAACTGTGTAGTGATGAATATGTTAATTAGTTTAATTGTGGTAATCATTTTACAATGTGTACGTATATCATCACCACCTTTGACATATATACATATACACCACCTTAAATATATACAATATTTATCTGTCAATCATACCTCAAGAAAGTTGGGAAATTAAATTAAGTTAAATCAAATTTAATTAAATTTGACAAGAACTTAAAAAAAAACCCAAAACTAAATACAGATGACCCTTGAACAATGCAAGAATTAGGGGGCCCAAACCACCACGCAGTTGAAAACTCACATGTAACTCATAGTCTGCCCTTTATACCTGTAGTTCTTCTGTGTACCCAGCTCCACATGTGCAGACTGAACTAACCACTTATCAGGTAGTACTATAGTATTTACTACTGAAAAAAATCAAGATATATGTGGACTCATGCAGTTCAAACCCATGTTGTCCAAGGGTCAACTGTAAATAAATAAATAGGGTTTGTAAGTTTCTGACTTCTTCAAGAAGTATAAAATATTTTGGTCATTACTATATATACATAAAATTAGCCCTTCAAAACATGCTGAAAATAAAAAACATTAAAATTTTAAAACTTTTTATATTACATGGTCACAGCATTATTTAGATAATTGAGTCTTTAGAGTTCTTTATGAATAAAATAATGTTGTATTGCAAAATAATTTTAATTTTGAGAAATTCTAATTTATCAACTTTTTATTCTATGAATGGTACTTTTGGTGTCATATCTAAAAATCTTTAACTCAGTGTCACAAAGATTTTTTTCCTATGCTATATTACAGAAATTGTGTAGTTACAGATTTTAAAATTGTGTCTGAATGATTTTGAGTTAATTTTTGTATATAATTGAGGAACTGATCAATATTTACTTTTTTGCATCAGATACACAAATGTTCCAACACAATTTGTTGGCAGGACTACCTTTTTCCTTTGAATTACTTTTCCACACCCAAGTCTTTCTGTCATCCAGGTCACGCTGGTTTTTCCTCTTTTTAAACCATACCTGTCCATAATCCATCAAGGATTTTCAGGACCCAGTTCAGACAAGGTCTGCTGCTATCAAATAGGCGATTACATATTATAAATATCAACACTTGGATCTCATTAAGTGTCCTTAGATAGTTTTAGCTTTCGAGTTTGCTTACCATTTGGGTTTAGATTATTTTTTCTGCAAGGGAGAGAATGTGCTACTGGGCATACATTTTACATTCTTTTAGGTTAAGCTAAGTATTTATAAGAATGGTGATTGGTTTATCTGTCATCTAGTATTTTATAGTGAAGAATTTTCCAAACTATCTAGTTGACCACCTTGGTAGAAATAGAAGATTCTCCCTGCTCTTTCAATTGACTCAAATCTTCCTCTTATCTTTACTGAAGTTGACCTAGGGAATTAATAATGTTATATATCATTCTTTCTATGGAAAGTTGTCAATTCCTTATATCTGACTTACAAACACAGTTTGGAATTCAGCTCACATATAAATTTGGCCCAGCCATAGCTTCAATAAATCCCTTGAAATCTATTTTCACAGATACCGTTAAAAAGTATGTTAACATGGATGATATCTACTTGGGCTCCATAGTGAACCTTAATCACCATTTGTGGACAACACTTTAGACAAACTCTCAGAAATATTTAAGCATTGCTAAAAAAGAAAATTAAGCCGCCTCAGATAAGTTCATGCCAGTTATAGAAAGAGTTAGTTGTTTCAAATTGAGGTTATTTTTTCCTGTTGCTGAATGAAATGTCTTATTTGCAACAATTCTAGAATAGTGGTAATATATTCACAGAAGGATAAATTGTAAAGAAAAATGAAGTAATCTGTAGTCTGAATTAATAATAGTGATGCTTCAATCTCCAATTTTCTCTGACCTATAAAAACAAACATGAGCTTGTTCTAAATACTTACAGAAGAGCCACTTGATTAAGAGAATTCTAGGGAGAAGAAAAGCTCAGTTATAAGTATGTAGAAATTAATGAGCAATAAATTATTTTAACTATAAACTCCTGATAATTTTTTCCTGAGTTTAAAAATACTACATTTGTTTGTACTCTGTACTTCTTGATATCTCATGACCCAAATGAAAGCAAGTAAAAAGAGAGACTTTTTGTCCTTCACATTTCTGTATCTGATAGAATGCCTTCCTTCAAACAGCAAGGAACTCGGGCTTCCCTGGTGGCGCAGTGGTTTAGAGTCCACCTGCCAATGCAGGGGACACGGGTTCGAGCCCCGGTCCAGGAAGATCCCACATGCCGCGGAGCGGCTGGGCCCGTGAGCCATGGCCGCTGAGCTGGCGCGTCCGGAGCCTGTGCTCCGCAACGGGAGAGGCCACAACAGTGAGAGGCCTGCGTACCGCAAAAAAAAAAAAAACCCCAAAACCCAAAAAAAACAACAAGGAACTCTACTGATGTGTTGGTGTGCACTAGTGACAAATGAATGGATTCGTTTCACTGACC